>NC_092745.1:91838584-92161352 GCF_047496795.1 Chiloscyllium punctatum
CACTGAGCCAAACATGGACTGCACCTAGATGACCATCAATTCATGGAGTCATAGAGTCAAATAACACAGAAACAGACCCCAAACAGTCCTACTTGTCCATGCTGACCTTAACCTAAATCTGAACCAGTCCTACCTGCCTGCACTTGGTCCAAATCCCTCCAAATGTTTGTTATTCACATACTTATCAAAATGTCTTTGAAACATTGGAACCGTACCCACATCCACCACTTCCCCTGGAAGTTAATTTCACACATGAACCACTGTATTAAAAAAAAATTGCCCCATGTCTTTTTAAAATCTTTCTCCTCACTATAAAAATATGCCCCCAGTCTTAAAATCCCCCCACCTTAAGGAAAAGACCGTTGCCATTCACTTCATCTATGAACCTCCATAAGGGTCACCCCTCAACCTCTTACATTCCAGTTAAAAAAAAAATCCCAGCCTATCCAGCCTCTTCTTATAATTCCAACCCTCCATTCCTATTAGCATCCTGGTAAATCGTTCCTGAACCCTCTCTGGCTTAATAATATCCTTCCTATAACAGGGTGGCTAGAACTGGACACAGTACTTCAGAAGCAGCCTCAACACCATCTTGTACAACCTCAACATAATGTCTCAACTCCTATACTGGACGATTCCAGTCCCTATCAATTTTCAATTAAGCAATTTAAAAAAACACTTATTCTAATTTGGCATAGCTATGATTTTCTCACTTTTTAAAATTAATCTGCAACCTTTCTAAATGCCTACATGCCTATGTCTTTAGTTGCTATGAAAGATATGTGTCCTATACATCATAATCCCTCTGTTTATCTAGATTAGACAGAGTTAGGTCACATTGATAATATTAGGTTAGATTACTTACAGTGTGGAAACAGGCCCTTCGGCCCAACAAGTCCACACTGACCCTGCGAAGAGCAACCCACCCAGACCCATTCCCTTACATTTACCCCTTCACCTAACACTACAGGCAATTTAGCATGGCCAATTCACCTAACCTGCAAATTTTTGGAACGAGAACCCGGGTCTCTGGCAATGTGAGGCAGCAGTGCTAACCACTGTGCCGCCCATAACCACTGTTTTTAATCGTGTTTGCAGTATTACATTTTCTTTATACATCGATGCTTTTTTCTGAGAGAATGAAGTTGAAGGTGTTAAGCATCATGTCTGATCCAAAGTACTGAAGTACAAGGATTTTTGAGATCTCAGTTTATGAGAACAAATCTAACACCTCACCTGTTGATATGAAATGGATCACTTTAAAATCGGAGGAGGGTTCTCTTGGTGTCCTAGTCAATACTTATCTCTCTAGTAGCATCAAAGTTTTAAAGATCTCTCAGCGCTGACTATGCAGATTGGCTGTCATATTTCCTACATTACGATAGCAAATTTACTTCAAAAATACCTCTTGGCTATAAAGCACTTGTGAGGAGAAAGTAAGGACTGAAGGTGCTGGAGAGTCAGTGTCGAAAAGTGTGGTGCTGGAAAAGCACAGCAGGTCAGGCAGCATCTGTGGAGCAGGAGAGTCAATGTATCGCTGGAATTGTGAACTGTGCTTAAAAAAGCAAGTAATTTGCCTTCACTTTAGTGAAAGGTTAAACGATATCTGATCCATGATACCCTCTCATCTTATTTCGTAATTTTTGTTCCCTCCAAGTCTTCTTGGAGTAAGGGCAAACAGCACCTGAAATTTAAACTAACTTATGTCATGTGGGACATAATCTCTCAGCTTTTTTGGTCATATCTTAAATCTAGGTTCTGCAACCACCAATTCATTGATGAATGGAAATAATATTTTGCAATTTAACTATTCAAAGCCCTTGGTACCTTTTCTTAATATTGTTTGTCCTAATGAAAAGTCAATTTGTCTAATCTGTCCCCTTGATCATTATCACAGCGAATCTCTTGGGCATCCTCTCCAGAGCCTTGACTTCTTTGTTAGAAACGCCATCCATTACTATATTCAATATTTAATAATGATTTGTGCTGATCTAGAATTTCCCCTTTGTTTTTGCATTCAGTGTAAAATTGATCATGTTTAGGATTTAATAATTTTATGCTTCATAAATGTGTCATGCTTCTAAATAATTTCGTAACTGAACCCCATTTACATTTTGCAAAAGCAAACTACTGCATCAGTGGTCTAGAGCTTACAAAAGTGACAGAGCAAAACCAAAGAATTTGTATCTGAATGCATATATTTAGAACAAAATAGATGAACTGATAGTGTAATTAGAAATAAATCAGTACAATCTAGCTAGCTAGCTCATATCTAGCTTGAAAGTGAATTGGTAAATATGGTTAGGAAATAAGTCAATAAAGATGAAATGGCAGACATGAAGATATATTTCATAATATACAGAATAGGTATATTGGAAAAGGAAAGAAAATCAGAAGGGAAGGACCCACCATTTGTGGTTAATTAAAAAAGTTAAATACCAAGAAAATTACTAGAAAAACTTTACGATTACATCCTCTCAAAACTCCAATAGATTTGTCAAGCATGATATTGCTTTTGTAAATCCATGTTGACTCTGTCAAATCCTTAATGGTATCTAAGCACTGATGTTAAATCTTTTATTATGCACCCTAGCACTTTCCCAACTACTAATGTCAGGCTGACTGGTCTATAATTCTATTTTTCCTCTACCTCAGTTGCTAAATAGTGGGACAGCCACCCTCCAATCCATAGGAACTGTTTTAGAATTTTGAAAGATGACCACCATTCACTAATTCTCAGGCCACTTCCTTAAGTACTCTGGATTGTAGATTAACAAAATGTGGGGATTTGTCGACCTTTAATCTCATCAGTTTCCCCAACATCATGTCCCTATTACTGCTGATTTCCTTCAGTTTCCATCTCTCATTAGACCAGGAGTTCCTCACCATTTCTGGAATGTTAATTGCACCCTCCTTTATGAAAGAAAAGGTCCAAAATATATGTTTAATTGGACTGGGTGAGTACATCCCTCGTTTCTGATTGTAAGGCACCAACATTTGTCTCCACTAATTCTTTCCCTTCATGAGCTCCCCCATGCAAACTTTACATGTTTGTATTGCATATCCACCATAATCCGTTGAAGTAATGCTCCCCAGTATATCATAGACAGCTCATACCTCATACCATTGAAGTTTCCTCTATTTCAATTCAGGACCTTAGTCACAGAATCAAGTAGGTCACTCTTCATCTTAATGAAAAATTCTATCACATTATTGTCACTCATCCCCAAGAGGCCTCACAACAATTATTCCTTTCTGATTACATAATACCCAATCTAGGATTGCCTAATCTCTAGCTTCAGTTCTCTGCCTATTACTTTCTTATTTCCAATTCAGTCTCTTGTTTTTGCCTTTGTTTCCCTTTCTTCTATCTCCATGTATAGGTTCCCAAGCCCCCTGCCATTTTAGTTTAAACCTTCTCAACTGCACTAGCACATACTCTCCCTCAGGTCCTGTTCAGACTGGATAAATAAAAGGTGTTTTCCATTTTTTTAAACCATCTTCCGATCCATGTTGCACAGTACCCCTAAAAAAAACTCCTTTAAGAGGTACCATTACGTCAAAAAAGAATTATATGTAAATTCACAAAACAGAATTAGCCCCTTAAAGATTTGTCTTAACTGGTCTTAACTGACATGTCTTTCTTAGGTTAGTCTTGATATGATTTTATATAGTCATACAGATGTCTCACAAAAAAAACCCTTCAATATGCAATCATCAAAAACAACCACCTAACTATTCTAATCTCGTTTTTCCAATATTTGATCTATTGCATGGTTTGCTGTGGGATTGCAAGTTTATATCTGAATGCTTTTGAAATGTCATGAGAACTTCTGCCCGTATCACACTTACAGGTAGTGTGTTCCAGATTCCCACCACCCTCTGGGTGATAATAAATTTCCTCACATTCTCTCTAATCCTCCTCCCCTTACTTTAAATCTATGCCCCAAGTCACTGACCCCTTGACCAAGGGGAAAAGTTTCTTCCAATCGCCCTTCAAAATTTTATATTTCAATCATGTACCACCCCCCACCCCCAGTCTCCTCTGCTTGAAGGAAAACTAATCCAGTCAATTGAACCTTTCTTCCCAACTAAAAAACTCTCCATACCAGGCAACATCTTGGTAAATCTCTGCACCCTTTCCAGTGCTATTACATTCCTCCTATATTGTAGAACCCAGAACTGCACATAAAATGTTGGTTAAGCCACAGCTATAGTATTATCAGTTCCAGCAATATTTCCTTGTTCTTAAACTCTATACCTTAGCTAATAAAGGCAGATATCCCATATACCTTCTTAACCACTTTATCTACCTGTCCTGCTACCTGAAGGGACTGGTATACATGCACACCAAAGTCCACCTGATCCTTGGTGCTTCACAGCATCTAACAATTCACCATGTATCCTCTTGCATGTTCGATATTGAGACACCCCCTCCTATTTTACCACCTTTCGTGTCTCATCTGAAGACCAGATATCCTGGAATACTTAGCTGCCAATGCTGCCCTTCTCTTAACTATGTCTCAATGAAAACAATTACATCATACCCATGTTTGATTTGTGCCCTCAAGGCATTTGCTTTGATCAGACTCCTTATAATAAAAATAAATATCATCCAACCTTCACAAACTGTTACGCCCTAATTAGCCTATAACTTCTACACCTTCTCAATTCCCATCCAATTTTGGCTGTTCATCTCCCTTGCTTACCTTTCTCTCTGGATCCCACCTTGCTGTCCAGTTAGTTTAAAAACTCCCCAACAGCTCGAGTAAACCACTCTGAGGCTGCTGGTCTCATTTCCATTCAGGTGCTATCATCCATCTTGTAAAGATCCTACCACTCTAAAAAACAGTCCCTGAAATATCTCTCGAGCCATGCATTCATCTAGACTAACTTCCTATGTCCAAAATCATCAGCAATTAACACCAGAAGTAATCCAGAGGTTACTACCTTTTGGGTCCTGTGTTTTAATCTACTTCCTAGGTCTGTAAATTCTGCTACAGGACCTCAGCCCTTTTTCTGTGTCATGGTACCAATATCCATCCTCCCCTTTCAGAATGCCTTGCAACTGCTCAATGACATCCTTGATCCTGGAATGAGAAAGTCAATGTACCTGGAGTCTGGACGTAGGTTTGTTCGCTGAGCTGGAAGGTTCGTTTTCAGACATTTCGTCACCATACTAGGTAACATCATCAGAGAGCCTCCAGATGAAGCACTGGTGGTATGGCCCGCTTTCTGTTTGTGTTTTTGGGTTTCCTTGGGTTGGTGATGTCATTTTCTGTTCTTTTTCCCCCCTCAGGGGGTGGCAAATGGGATCCAAGTCAATGTGTTTGTTGATAGAGTTCCGGTTGGAATGCCATTTTAAATCAAAGAGACTACATTGAGAAAGCGAATGCACTACTTGCAGATACTAACAAGTGGTGATAGACTTGACCCCACAACTAGTCAACCGAATCACAGCCCTACTCAAAAAATACTTCATAAGTTTGAGTAATAAGACAGACTTCCAAAAAAAATGAAACCAGATGGATCCAACACATCACACTTCTACGGATGACCCAAAATTCACAAACCATAAGCCCCCATCAGACTAATAGTCTCGCTACCTGGAACACCAACTTACAGATTGGCCAAGGAGCTACACTAAAGACTAAAACACTTAGTAGAAGACTCACACCACTCCACCCAAGAATTCCTGAAGACCAAAGACACCATGATAGAAGAGGATGAAATAATGCCATTGATGTAATAGCCCTGGTCAAGGAAACACTGACTACACCATTAGAAGAACCAAAGACACATACACCGAACACAACCAATTTCATCAGCAAGGACAATATTATCAAGCTAGTGGACCTATGCCTTACCACCCACTTCATCTTCAACAACAGAACACCCATGGAATCTCCGATATCAGAGGCAGTAATGCAGAGACTCGAACAAACAGCTCTGCCAACGATACAACCCAAACTTTGGGTCCGCTACGTGGATGATACCTTTGTCATCACTAAACAAAACAAACTAGAGGAAACCTTCAAGACCATCAATAATATGCTTACTGGCATAAAATTCACAAAAAAAAGAGGAAAACAAACTGCCATTCATAGATGTCACAGTAGAGTGAACAGCCAATGGGGAACTTCAAACCAGCGTCTACATGAAAACACCACAAACGGACCAAATATTGAATGACAGAGGCAATCATCCCAACATCCACAAATGAAGTTGCACTAGATCATCATTTCTATGAGCCACTACACACTGCAGCACGGAGGAACTACACAGAGCTGAAGAAAATCACCTTAGAGTGTATTCAAAAAGAACGAGTACCCAATGAACACAGTCCGCCGATTTCTCAGCAACAAACCAAACAAGCAGACAAAACACATCCAGAAGCCCTAGCCACTCTCCCCTACATCAAAGCCATCTCGGAAGTGACTGCCATACTACTCAGACCTCTTGGCATCATGGTAGCCTACAAACCCACCAACACACTAAAACAGCAGCTAATGAATTTGGAAGACCCTAAACAGACAACTAGCAAAACTAATGACATTTACAAAATATCAAGCAAGAACTGTAATAAACACAATGGACAAAGATAGAAAACTAGCCACCAGGATACATGAACACCACAAAATGACATGACCCACTCTCACCAGTATCCTTACATACACATGAGGAAGGACACCACTTCGACTGGGACAACACATCCATCCTAGGACAAGCCAAACAGCAACGTGCATGAACATTCCTAGAAACATGTCATTCCAACAGAACTCAGTCAACAAACACCTTGACTTGGATCCCATTTACCATCCCTGGAGAAAAAGAACAGGAAATGATGTCACCACAGGAAATGACATCACCAACCCAAACCCAAACATAAATAGAAAGCAGGCCATACCACCAGTGCTTCATCTGAGGCTCTCCGATGATGTCACCTAGTATGGTGATGAAACCGGAAACGAAACTTCCGGCTCAGCAAGCACACGTACATCCAGAACCTCAACCCGAGCTACAAATCTTCTCAAAACTCGCTCGTACCTGCAGTCACTTTTGCAGCTACCTATCTATTCCCTTCCCTATCCCCATATATAGCCCTGCCATTATCTTCCTCCCCGCTTGTGCAGCAGACCAACTCATGGTGCCATAAAGTTTCTCCAGAAGTATCCAAAACAGAATATCTGTTACAAAGTGGGGACTTCTGAACCACCTGCCTTCCTCTACTCTGCCTGGTGGTCAATCATGCCTTTTTTGTCTGTTCAGTTTTCACTTATGGCATGACCACCTCTTTGAATGTGCCATCCACAACAGGTTCAGCATTGCGGATGCTCTGCAGTGAATTTACCCACAACTCCAGCTTCAAAATGCAGCTGGACACATTTTCTTCACACATTGCCACCAGACAAATGAGCATTTTAAAATAATTAGAATTTGATTAAGAAATGTGCATTTTATATACGTCAAAATCTTTTGCTTATTGAAAAGAATTCTCTGATTCTCTTCAACTTGTATTTTCTTCTCCCATTGCTCTTTAGAATGAATTTGCTACTGGGAGACTGTTCCAGAAGTACCAATCACAAATTGACTTCACTTTCATCTGACCAACATTCATATGCTAGTTTAGCATAGCATACGGTCTCAAATCACTGTTGAACCCAAATCTGTCCTCAAAGTTTGCACAATGTAATATAAATTTTACTGAGCAGATACATCAATAAAAAAAATCAACTAAACAAAAACTTGATTTTACTGTCCAAACTTTAATTGCTGTGAAAATTCCTTTTGCTCCTTATGCAATTCCTTTGCTCTGTTTTTGAAAAGTTCAGCTTTTTCATTATTTTTAGGTGTACCCTCTCCTAATTTGTACATTCGACTTGTATTTGCACATGCCCATATATGTCCTAGATCACATGCTTTGAGAGAATATTTTAGGGCCTTGCCCATATCCTTGGTCACTCCTGGTGCTCCCTGGATGTAGATGGTACTTAGGTTGAAACAGCTGGGTGCAAAATTTCCACTGCAGGCTTTGGTGTAGTAATCTCTGGCTTTCACAGAGTCTGGTTTCGTATCGAATACTTGTCCATCATGAGCTAACAATGCAGCATTATGGCAAGCATCAACTGACTTCTTACCATCTTTTTCACATGATTTAACAAAGCATTCATAGGCAGTCTTCAGATTTTGTTGTAATCCACCTGAGGTAAAGACAACATTCAGATTCATTCTGAAGACATGTCACTGTTCATAACTACATAGTAAAACAGTAGTGATGTTTTAGCCAATTCCCCACTAATGTAGTTACCAAAAATCAATGTTCATCGATAAGATTAAGATTATATTAAGCAAGATAGTGAGGCAGGGGTTGTATACATTTATCTTTTGTCAGATTAAGTGTTAATAGAACTTCAGTGAAATGGGATTAATTTTTGTTTTATTTCAAATTGAATTGTGAAAAGCATAATGCCTGTGTGCTAATTCTGCAGTTATGTTTCATCTTTATCTATATCAGCAACTTCAGCCATAATACACTAATCAAGAGGTATGTTACTGGTGCAGATTGTAATTTTAAATTACAATGATTGGTGGCACAGTATCTTTCTTAAGTGTAGGTTTTTTTTAAATGGCATGGGTACCAATATTGAACAGACTTGGTGGCAACAATGAACATCAAGTTAATATGAATCAATGAATGCTCAATTTGATCCCCGTATCAGCGCAGGAATGTGTTTGTGACTGAGGCTGCGGTTTTACAGCATTGCGGTCAAATGTAACCCAGCTGTTCACAATATACATTACCAATTTGGATGAGGAATTGAATGCAATATCTCCAAATCTGTGGATGACACCAAGCTGAGTGGCAGGGTGTGCTATGAGGAAGATGCTAAAAGGCTGCAGGGTGACTTGGACAGGCTGGCTGAGTGGCCAAATACAATATAATGTGGATAAATGTGAGGTTATCCACTTTGGTGGCAAAAACAGAAAGGCAGATTATCGTAAGGGTTCCACCTGGAACATCGACGTCTGCGCCTCCTGAGGCTGTCTGGCTTGCTGTGTTCTTCCATCCTGCTGCCTGTCTATTATCTGAATGGTGGCAGTTTGGGAAAAGATGATGTGTAACGAGACCTGGGTGTCATGATGAAACAGTTACTTAAGGTTGACATGCAGGTGCAGCAGGTGGTAAAGAAAGCTAATGGTTTGCTGGCCTTCGTAGCAAGAGGATTTGAGTGTAGGAGTAGGGATGTCATCCTGCAGTTACACAGGGCCTTGGTGAGGCCACACCCTGAGTGCTATGTGCAGTTTTGGTCTCCTAGTCTGAGGAAGGACGCTTGCTATTGAGCGAGTCTGGCGAAGGTACACCAGACTGATTCCCGAAATGGCAGGACCGATGTATGAAGAAAGACTGAATCAACTGGGCTTGTTTTCATTGGAATTTAGAAGAATGAGGGGGGAGATCTCAGAAACATATAATATCCTGATGGCACTGGAGAGGCTAGATGCAGAAGAATATTCCTGATGTTGGGAAAGTCCAGAAGTAGGCATCACAGTCTAAGAATAAGGGGTAAGCCATTCAAGACTCAGTTGAGGAAGAATTTCTTCACTCAAGAGTTGTAAGCCTGTGGAATTCTCTCCCACAGAAAGGTGTTGGTACCAGTTTGTTACAAATATTCAAGAGGGAGCTGGACATGGTCCTTGGTGCAAAATGGATCAAGGGGTATGGGGGAAGAAAGCAGGAATGGGATACTAAAGTTGCATGATCAGCCATGATCACGTTAAATAGTGTGATGTAAAATATACCTTGTTAGTTTTACACTAGTTAGTAGTAATACTACTTAGCATACTTCTGAACAAAGCATAACTGTAGCTGTCTACTTCAGCGAGCTTTTCACATTTTAAAAGAAAACTCAGTGTTATAGAGGTCGAGCAAGCTATCATCTGATTTCCAATGACTAAAGGCAACTGTACTCTCAGCTCCTGTACATATTTTAGAAATCTCATCTGTAATTGATAGACTGTCAACAATGCTGATGCAAGCAAGCATATCAAAATAGAAATAGAAGGGCGAAAAAAGACACACTGTACCTTTTCCAACTATATAATAAGAGCCAAGTTTATAGCAGCTTTCTCCATGCTGGTGTTCCTCACAGTTGTGTTTCAATACCTGAGCAGCTGCTTCATAATTTTTTTTAATCCCATCCAAGTAATCAGCAAGCCTTTGACACCCTGACAAAAGTTAAGTGTTAAACTTTATGAAAAAAGTATCATAAGAAGTCTTTGTTAAATTTTAAAAAAACATACATATACTCCAGCTGTTCTGCTGAGCAACCTTAACCCAGATTTACTTAAAATGTTTTCAATTAAAAATGGTTAAATAATGTAATATACTGTGATAACCACAAGTAGATTTACTCATTGTAAAACCATTGAAAAATAAGAATCAATTTTAAACAGCCCTCAACTCAGAACATGCACTTCATCTCATTTTGTACTAGTTTTGAGAAAGTGACCTCAGTGTCATTTTTTTCCAATTAGGTTTGTTTTCGTCAAATCACTCTACCTGTGTAACATAGAAATTTAAAACAATTCAATTGTGCAACAATCAATAGCCAATTGGGAGTATACTTCTGGCAGCTGGTTGATTTACATTTGCCATCAGAAACTCTCAAGTCTAATGGGGATTTGAAAACTCGTCTCAGTAAATGGGTCTGGCTACATTTGGAGGCATAAATGCCACCAAAATTATTTTATAGTTATATACTTCAGAGACTTTGTGAAAACAGTTGAAGAAAAAGATTGCACACAATCATGCTTGGTTTACTTGTACCATGACAATACAATGGACATAAGAACAAGAGTGGGTCAAACAGCCTTTCAGCCTGTTCCCCACTCATTAAGTAGGTGGAAAGATAAAAAAAACTGAGTTTAAAAATGAGAGAAATTTAACTTTAAGTGCAAGTGAGGAAAAACGTGACAAAATAAAAAGCTCACACACTATTTTTAGCAAGGAAAATAGAAATTACTGGAAAAGCTCAGAAGGTCGTGCAGCATCTGTGGAGAGAAATCAGAGTTAATGTTTCACGTCAAGTGATCCATCAGTTCCGAGGAAGGGTCACTCGACCCAAAATGTCACCTCTACTTTCTCTTCACAGATGGTGCCAGACCTGCTAAGCTTTTCCAGCAGTTTCTACTTTTGTTTCTGATTTACAGCATCTGTAGATCTTTTAGTTTTTATTTAGTACCACATTATTTCAAGATTTGAATTTAGACCTAGGCATTGCACACACAATCAAGGCAAAGCATATCTATCACATGGAATAAGCTTAGAGAGGTGCACACACAAAACATTTCCCATTTTAAATCTATACACTTGTAAATTCCAAAATCCACACATTCTTAATTAAACTTATAATTTAAATCTCGTATTGTAATTGCATTCAGGAGTGACTCGGCAGCACCACCACTGTGTATTTACAATATAAGGAATTTACGTTGACAATTTTATTCTTCATTAGAAATTTCATGTCATATTGCAAGGAGCTCACAGGACCTGCACATAAACGAAAGTTTCAAAATAATTAATTGGCTTAATTTTTTTTCATTTAACTTGATACTATGACTACATATAGTCCATGCCTTGTACTGGTCATCGAAAATAAGAACTAAAAACAACACTTTTAAAGAGTCAAGACATGGCAATGCTGTTCCTTTTTAAAAAAAAGAACACACCACCTGTCTTGAAAAATAGTGGAAGTAGAATCAAAAGTAAGTCGCCAAGAAGATTTGCATATTATTTTAACAGAACTTTTACATAAGTGGTATAGGTAGGATGTAAAAACAATAACTGCAGATGCTGGAAACCAGATTCTGGATTAGTGGTGCTGGAAGAGCACAGCAGTTCAGGCAGCATCCGACGAGCAGCGAAATCGACGTTTCGGGCAAAAGCCCTTCATCAGGAATAAAGGTAGGATGTGTCAATTGGTCTCCTCCAGTGCTAAATAATCTTACATATTATCAATTACATTTTTAGAAGCGGCTGATTTAATTCAGTACCTTCCGGATCTTTCTCTCTGTAACACTGGTAAGTATACTCGATGCCTAAATTATCCAGAAACTCTTTCACTTCTGCTTCATTTTGGAAATTGATAAGTCCAGCCATCGCTCATCAGTCCAGTAGCGCCTTAACTGCCTCCTCACTTTAACCCCAAGGTCAAATACCAACACAGATAAAGCCGCCACTTTACCAGCTCAATACTGTACCACCTGGTGGCAATGAAAACCGGAAATCATTCATTCACTGACAGTGCATCACAAACCACTCCGTTCCGCCGTACCTTGTCCAACCCTCTCCGTTTATCGACATCTGTCTCTAGACATCACCGTCAAACCTCATCGACCAGGGCCAAGGGAACCGCCAATAGCGGCGACCCGATCTGATTGACAACTAATCCAACCAATAGCTCGAACGGATGACCTGGAACTGTGAATGAAGAACAGCGGATGATAGCCAATGGGTTTCTAGGGATCGATAAGGCGGGGTTAAATGTTGCCCTGTCAGCCCTGGAAGTGTTTCCGGGTGGTGATCGGGTCTGGAATTATTTGCATAGCGTATATATAAACAAAATAAACATACAATTCTTGCTGTTGTTTAGAGAAATTTGAAACAAAGCGACACATACTTTCGGCAGTTAGGTTGCGAAAATGACCCGCTGTCCGTAAGGTGCACCGCCTCGTGTGAATAAATCTTTGTCGGGTTGTTGTTTTCTTCCAGTCATGTTCAAGTTTTCATTCCTTCGGATGCTCCCTTAGTCTCGCGGCCGCCACTTGTCGCCATGGTAAGAGAACGACGTGCTGTTTAAGTTTAACGATTTTCGGAATTTTGAACGTTGCTGCTCGTGAGCCGACACCACCCTCGGTCTGGATTAGCTCAGCTCCCTGACAGATGCTTTGATCGGCTTTTTAAAAATTGATGCCTGAAGCGGCTGGGCCACGATGCTAATCGATTCGAAGATCTGTTTGTCAGGAAAGGATGTTAGTTTCGTGAAACAATGAATTGAGGACAGTTCACTTGGATAATTTAATTATTTTGGTACTCATTTTGTCCAATATTAAAATTATTTTCACAACGCGCACACTCAATTCATTATGTGTGTATCATACATACCTTCCAATTTGCATCTCAGTTTTTCCTTTGGTACCTCAATAGAAATACATGCGAAAATGAATTTCATTGAATCCACTGTCAGTGTGAAATGGTGAGTTAATTTACAACTTTCACTGAATTGGAGTAAAAGTGTACAAATTGCAGCAACAAATACTATTGTAATCCATTCATAGGCCTGTTTGATTCTTGTGATTAAGCTTTTTCTAGTATTGTACTTAAAACATCACTGTTCATCGGTTTTGTACAATTGTTAATATTCGACATGTTAAACTGCTTTTGCACTATAATTATGAAATCAAAGCCATTTTGTGAATGTGTCAATCATGTAACTGGCAGCAGCAGCAGGATATCTTGCCACCGGTCGCAAAACTGTCAACGGTTATGATCGTCTTGCTTATTTCACAGAATTGTTACAGCTAGAAGGAAGCCATTTGGTCCGTAGTACTACTTCTGAATTAGCGTTTCATTGAGTGCCATTCTCTTGGCTCTTATGCATAACTCTTGACATTCTTCCTTTTCAATTACCAGTCTAAGTCCCTCTTGAATACCTCGATTGAACTTGCTTCCACCAGACCAACAGGCAGTGCCTTCTCAGCCACTCACTAATGATTTTGTTTTTCATACCACTTCCTTTTGCTTCTTTTGCACTTGCATTAAATTTGTGACCTTTGTGTTAGTCCTTTCAATAGTGGGGAACAGTTTTGCCCCATTCTGCCCAGACTCCTGATGATATGTAGCTAAAACAAATCTCCTCCAAGAAATTTCACCAACACTGTGATATATATTTATTTCACATTAATGTATTGGATGGTAAAGTGTACAAGAGGATGTGAAATGGTACTTTCTGGCCTTACGGTCGTCTTTTTGTTTCCAATTTGGTTCAGTGTGCTTTTGGTGGGAAAGGATGTAGAAATTGTGGAAAAGGAAAGTGGTAGTAAGTAGATAATATCAGATTGAATTTTGAAATCTGGACGTTTGAACAAGAATTTTACAATTTATAATTTTTCAACTGTGATCAATTTTCTTGTATTAGGATTGAAGAGCTTATTTTGTGCATAAAAGTTGAGCAGGTTCTATATAAACTGGAGTTTGGAAGAATTAGGTGAGCCTATTGGAAAAATAACATCTTGAGGGAACTTGACAAGATGGAAACAGGAGGATGTCTCGTCTGAATGTCACTAAAACCAGGGGGCAAAATTTAAGAGCAAGAGTTCTCCCTTTTGAAGTCTGCAATGAGATTTTGTTTTCTAAGAGTTGAACATCTGGATTTCTTTTCTCAAGGGAGGCTGGATCTTTAAATTTAATTTGATGGCTGAGTTTGATATTTTTTGAGGCAAGGGAATTGCTGTTTGTGAGGTGCAAGCAAGAGAGGAAAAGTTGAGCAGCCTTAAATGGCCAAATAGCTTACTACTTGTCAAAGGAAGTTATTACATACCTGTGTACACTTCTGGCATTGCAAGAGTTCAAGTTAGCAGTATTTTAAGCAATTTGAAATGTCTAAATTTAGATAATGGGAAATTGTCCAATGGGGGTGTAAGGGAAGTACTACATTGACATTTGTTCAGTGCTAAGGTTACCTTTTCAAAATGCAGTTTGTGCTCTCACTCCTGCTAAATATAGGGTGTGAATTGGCTCCCAATGTGAAACTGATTCTGAAGCCAGCCAAGGCTGTAATTTTCAGAGAAGCTCACTCCACCTTTTAAGGTCCTAACTCTAGATTCAAGCCATATTTAGACTATTATTGCAAAGTCAGTATGTATGTATTATTTGTTTTATTTCACCTTTTTGGCCACAAACTGAATTGGACTAGCTATCTCAATACTGTGGCGTTCAAAAGCTAGGAATCCTGTTGTGGGTAATTCTCCTTTTGGGCTTCCAAAGTCTGTCTACCATCTACTAGAAGCAAGTTGGAGTGTGATGGAATACTCAAGGTTCTTTAGTCAGCACCTTCCAAGCCCTTGACTATTATTACACAGAAGGACAGGTGCACAGCAACAGCATCAGCTGCAAGTTCTCCTCTAAGCCACTCACCATCTTGATATGGGATATATTACTGTTTCTTCAGTGTTGGGTCAAAATACTGTTGTCCCAATACCAAATGGATTGCAGTGGTTCAAGAAGACAACTCTCTACCATCTTCTCAAGGGCATCTGGCAATAGGCACTAAATGTTGGCCCAGCCAGTGGAGTCTGAATTCTTTAAAGTAGTTTCTGAAAGCACACTGCATAACATGTCAATGGGTTACATCCTAGATCTATTTTTCCTTTTTAGAATACTTTAAATACTAAGGATTTGAAGTGGTTGTTTAGTCAGCGCTTCATGCCATAGAGCATGGTAGTATTCATTATAATTCAGTTTTCATTTTAGGATGTACATCTATTTTAAAAAAAATTAATGGTACAAGTTTAAAAAAAGACATAAAAGAATTGTGGATACTAGAAATCAGAAACAAAATCACATTGCTGGAAAATCTCATCAGGTCTGGTAGCATCTGTGGTGAGAAATCAGAGTTAATGTTTCGGGTTTGTGACCCTTCAGAAGCGTTCTTCAGAAGTGTCACTAGACCCAAAATATTAACTCCTCTGATTTTTCTCTAATGGTACAAATATTGCTTTGATGTTGGCAGTGAGGCTTAGTGTTAATCATTGAAAAAGATTGGTTCAGACAGCAAATTCTAATATCTGTGCATGTGACATTACTAAACATATTAAACATAATAAGTTGTCTTGTCTATTCATATTTAAGTGTTTAAAAATGGGCTTAATTGTAAGTAGACAAGTCTTTATTTACTGCTGATAAGCCTCTTTCACATCGAAAAGTAGTACAATAATTAAAAGTAGCCTAATTTCTTCAAATTTTAATTAATGGAGACTTTTTGAAATAAGCTGTACTTTTACAGTTTTCTCCACCTATTGAATGAATTGGATAAATACTGTATTCTAATCATTTTGCATTAAATAATTCTCTCACTTGGAATTTTTCTCTCACTAACTTTCACTGAAATTGGTATTGAATTCTAGGATATGGAAGACTTCAAATTATTATCTTGCAAGGAATTGTACCAGATATTTAGTAGTATTTTATGTTCATGTTTTATGTGTAGCTCCAGAATATTTTTACCGCAGTGGCACTGCACAATAGTATAATTGTTTTGGAATGTATGCAGGAACTTTTTTTCGATTTATAAATGCAATTAAAATATGAAGGGTGAACGATGAATATGAAAACTTGCCAATATTGCTTTAGAATTACTGGCTTTTAAAAAATTTTATAAATCCTGATTTTTTTTTTTAATGACTACCAGTTTACAACCTGCAGCCAGTTTTAATGTCTTCAGTGTGTTCAGTGCAGCTAGTTAGACAAGAAGCCTACATTTGTAGGATTCTGAAGTGTTTGTAATGTGTTATTTAACATTCTGGGAAGATCATATTGCTGAAATCTTAGAGGAAGGTGGTTCATCAGAAGGAGTAATTACAAGGTAGTGATTTATTGTAAAGGTTCTATTATCATGTGAAATTAGAGCCTCAATGGATGTTAATATTATGGGGGACTATGAATGCTTTGGAAGTGTCATATTATATTTTTTATTGTTGGAGTGAGGAGAGGGATTAAAATTCACAGTCCTAAATGTCGTAGTTTCTGAAGAGTTTTGTTGTAAGATTTTACAAATAGATGTACTGACTTTATACATTTCATAAATCAAAATTTTCTAATTGATTTTCTTTCCTTCCTATCAACAGGAAGATTTCTCTCCCCTTTCATTAACTGATATATGCTTAGATTTCTTGAGGGTGAACTTGGATAAATTTTGTAGGGAGAGGACAGATGGCTCATTCTGTCTCAAGGAAGCTGTGGTGTTTCCACAAGAACTGGCAGATCGTCTGTTGCAAAAAATGTCATTGAATGGTAAGATAAAATGTCAGTTTACTTTTTATTTGTAAATACCAACTTTAAAAATTCTCAGCTGTAGACTATCTGGCTATGCTGATACTTCAAATTGAGAAATAAATTTCAACTTTCTCACTCCTTGAGTATATTGGCATTTCACTCAGTTGATTTTAAACTAGCAATGGTTTGTGTGTAATAACACCAAGATAAACCTAGTCAAACTTAAGATATGTAGCATAATATTAACATGCTTGCATTACCCTCTGAGACAACCTGTGGGCACCCTGGGGTTAGAGTTAAAGGATGTTTGCACAGAGCTCTGAAAATAAATGGATGGTGATTCAATTGGAATTCAGTAATAATTGATGCCACTGTGGCCTGATTAAATGTTTCATCAGGAATAAGCCATTTTTATTTTTCCTTTTGTAAGCACACCAGCTGGAGCTCAGGTGAGAGCCTAGTTTTATGGTCAATGCATAAATCAGCTTCTAGACGTAGACTTTATCTATTGCTTTTAATTTTAGATAATTATTTAGTTATTCTCTCTCCCTGTTACACCTTTTTATTGTTCATGTGAATTTTGTTTTTTAATTATTCTCCAAGGTAAAATATCAAAAGTGAAATATTAAAACACAGATGTATATGTTGTACCATTGTTTTAAAAATATTGAGTTTAGATTAGTACACCAGATAATGGTATGCATTGCAAAAGTAAAGGGACTGTATTTTGCTGGGGAGAGTAATGCTGTGAGGGATGTGGAAAATGCTTCTATTCTTACTAACCCTGTTTAACAAAACATTTAGCGTGATGATTTAAAACTGAGCTTTCTTCAACTGTTGTTATTCAAGAAAATTGGAGAGGACAAAGGGAACCAAAAATAAATGAATCTGATACCAGTTTTCAGAAAATGTTGGAATGTATTATTAAGAGGTATTAACTCATTTAAGAAATTTGAATACTATTAGATAGTCAACATAGACTTACAAAAGGAAATCATGTTTGATTAATTGGGTTTTGAGCATGTGAATAATAGGAAATACAAAAGTGAGCCAGTAGAGATGGTCTTTTGGAGGTCCAAGTGCACTATCAATAAGGTGCCACATTAAACAAGAGAATGGCTAGTGCGGTTGGAATAATATATTAGTATCAATTGAATACAAGATGTGGCTGAAATGGTGTACCGAGGAACCTTCATTATCTGAATGAGATGGGCGGGCACTATTTTGTTCAGATAATTTGATTATTTGGTTAATTGATTCAATGCTTCTCCTTTAGGGCTCAGTTTTCTGAAGTTCCTTTTTCCTTGCTCTGCCTGCCTTACTCCCCCTCTCTCTGTCTCAGGGTTTCTTTCTGAGCAGACACACTCTTGTGTGTAAGGGTCCTGAGCATTGATGAAGCCTCACTAACCCCCCCCCCCCACACGCACACGCACACGCACACACACGTTCATTGGGATTGACACAGCCAGTGCTTGCTAGGTCCACTCCCTATTCAGGAGACTAGACAGCAACACACTGCATGTGAAACCCCACCCACCCCTGTCCGACCCAGGGCAATTGTCAAATGTGTTGTGTGGTATCAGCGCATGTGATGACAAGGGCTGGTGTGTGGGGTCTAGGTAAAGACATGGGAGATGGTTCCTGAAGCCCAAGAATTGTTGAACTTGATATTGATTGAGTGAAGTGCCTGTAAAGTGCAACTTCATCTGGACGTTGTGTTTGGGGTTTTGGATGGTGAGGAGGGAGGAAGTAAACAGGTAGGTGTTACATGTTCTGTGATTGCAAGGGAAGGTATCATATGGTCATGTTGGGAGTGAAGGATGAGTGGACCAGGGTGTCCTGGAGAGAATGGTGCTCGCAGAAGACTGCTGGGAGGGAATGTGTATAAGATTTGAATGCTCGTGGGATGCTAGGTGAGGATAAGGAGGATCCTGTCACTATCGTGGGACAGAAGAGGGCTGCAGTGTGGGAGATGGATTGGACCTGGCTGACGGTCCTCTCAGCTAGGTGTTATGAAATCCTTAGTTGTGGGAGGAGGTTTTGGAGACTTCCTTATTGAAGTTGGCATCATCAGAACATGGAGGAACTAGGAGAATGGAATAGAGTCGTTACAGGAATCCGGGTGTAAGGCTATATAGTCCAGGGAACTGTGGGAGTTGGTGAATTTGTAGCAGATATTGGTGGCCAGCCTATCCCCAGAAATGAATGCAGATGTCAAGGAAGGGAAGAGAAAAGAGAGATGATAGTGAGAGGGATTGGAATTTGGAAGCCAAATCGATGAACTTTAATGATATAGCAAAAGAGTTGGGGGTGGAGTTTGGAGTAGGACTGGAACAAGGATTGTTCCATGCATTCCACAAAGTGACAGACATAATTGTGCAGCTATGAATACCCACATGGGCCTAATGTTTGACCAGAAGAAAGTGAAAGGAGTTTTTTAAAGAAGTTATTCAGAGTGAGGTTGAGCTCGGCCAGATGGTGGTGAATGGGGATGGTTCAGACACTTTTTTTTTCCCCTGGAAGAAGTGGAGATTCCTGAGACCTTGCTGATGGGGGATGAGAATGTAAATAAACTCTGTCTTGAGTGCTCGATCTGTTTGAAGTCTACAGGAGTAAAGTTCTGTTTTCACAGTTCGGATACTCTCCATGTTATGTGGCCCTATCACTGTGCTAAATGGGATAATGCCACAAAACACAATGGAGGGTAACCTAAGTGTGAAGGTGAAACTTAACTCCCATAAAAGTGTACAGTGGTTATGTGTCTGTGTGGCAGGCAGATTGGTGAGGATGTGGTCAAGTATGTTTTTATATGGAGTTATGTCCTTCACCAACAACTGCAGACTTTTGTTTAAGACTCTGCTGATTTGGTCTAGGGTTCCACTGAGCCACTTCTGGTGATGGACATTGAAATCCTCTACGCAGAGATAGTCTGTAGACTTGCCAACCTCAATGCTTCCTCAGTGGTGTTCAACATTGATGTCTTATTGTAGTCTCAGAATGAGGAAGTTTTGTAGCCCTCATACAGAGCTTCAGTGATTGCATTCAAAGTGTGGTGCTGAAAAAGCACAGTCGGTCAGGCAATATCCAAGGAACAGGAGAGTTGGTGTTTCAGGCATAAGCCCTTCATCAGGAATATGGCCTGGTATATAAGTTCACAGTTCTGGTCTCTGTTTTATGACAACATACTTACTTGCCCTAGATATATGGTTACTGGGTAAAAGGTGAAGTTTATTGGCCTGCACACTTTGAAGTTAAGAAAAATAAAAGGTGTTCTCACTGAAGCAGTAAGGGTCTGAAGGGGCTCAACAGGGCAGACGTTGTGAAGTTATTTTCCCTAGCTTTGGAAACCTGGGAACATCATTTGGGATTGGGATGTGGCGAGATCTGTTCACTCAGGTTTGTAAATCTTTTGAAATTCTCAGCCCATGGGGATTGTAGATCTTCAGTAGTTGTATATGTTTCAAAGCTGAATTGGACAGATTATTTTTTTTGGCTCTCTGAAATGAAAGAATATGGAAAGTAGTTGCTGAGGTAGATGACTGACAAGGATAGTATTGATTGTTGAAGTAGGGTCAAGGCTTTTTCATTTTTTTTTCTTCCTGTTCTTAAAAGTATTGATGGCAGGTGTTGTGAAGAATGCAGATGGTGATATTGCAGAGTATTATCTAAAAGAAGAATGACTGCAGAATTCCAAGATTCAGAGGGACCTAAGTAGTCTAATACATTGCAACAAGTTAGGTACGCTAGTAATTAAGACTAATAGAATGTTATCCTTTATTAGGGGAGGAACTGTGCAGAAAGTAAGGATGTGATGCAGGGCATTTGTGAAATCCATCTCAAATACTGTGGTTTGGTCTCCTTATTTGAGGGTGGATGCAAGTATGTTGGAGATGCTTCAGTGGAAGTTTGCTGGATTAATACTTAAAGAAATGGGTTGCCTTGTGAGGATAAATTGGCAGGCTGGGCTTGTTACCACTGTAGATTAGAAGAGTGAAGGGTGACTTAATTGGTGTATAAATTTGTCTTGATGTGGTGGATGTGGAAAAGGTTTCCTCGGCATGAATCGAGAACCAGGGGATACTGTTTCCAAAATTAAGAGTAACCTTTTTAGGTGCAAGGTAAACTTCATTTTTTCTGAAGCCTGTGAGACTTTGTCTGTTTCTCAGAAAGTACTGGAGATGGGTAATTGAATATCTTTAAGGTTGAGCAAAGTAGTTTTTTTTTTCAGGCAATTAGAACCAAAGGTTACCTGGAGCACATGGGAATGTTGTAGTCTAAACACAAACGTATCAGCCATGATTTTATTGAATTATAGAGCAGACTTGAAGACTGACTTCTGCTGTTTAATTTTTATGTTCATTTGTACTGCTCCAGGAAGTACTGAATAAGGTTTCACGTAAGAGATGTGAATTTCCACAATGCAGTTAGTTTCAGCGATAATTTGCTTCTCTAATTGCTTGACATATTGAAGTTTGACTTGTGAGGATGTGCATGCTTATCATTGGTTAAGTGCTTGTACTGTTTTTTTTCTTTCCTCAAACCCTTCTAAGTTGCCTACACGTCAGAATAGTTGGATGGGATGTGATGGTTTTAATATTGTTGGGAACAGGTAAAAAGAATGTGTGAAAACTGATTTAGAGGAAAAAGGCATTTGGGCACGAGCTTGACGGCAGTTCAGAACAACTGTTTCTGTCAATCAATCAATGACCAATCAATGTTTTTTTTCCTCTCTTCAGATATTTATATTCTCTAATCCCACCTGAGTTTTTTAAAAAAAGCATTGAAGATCTAAATTTCTCCTCTGAATTCATGTAAAATGCAAGTAATCTGCAAAGAAATACAAATCAGTGAAGATCTGTTCCATTTCTGTGTAAAATCAGCTGCTTAACGTTGTTTTAAAAACTGTAAAATCTCACCAGGAGACTTATGCTGAAGTCATCATGGTTCATTTTTTTGGTGCTTATTCTGAGCACTTGATAAGGATAGATTGCAAATGGTTAAATCATTCACAGATGATTGTGTGGATCCATTTAATCTGATCAAGATAACTGTTAATCAGAAATGATCAGTGCTTCTTTATACCAATTAACGTACACTTGAAAGTATTGTTTACCAATCCTTCATTTGTTAAATCTATTGTTTTAGCTGAACTTTCACAACAGCAAATTAATAATAGAGCACCATTGAGAGAAACGGTAATGTCAGTGAGGAATGGTGTACAAAAGCTTCTTCCAGTCTCATACAGTACATGTGACAGACCTTAAATTTTTTTAAAATCATCTTTCGGGTTTGCTGGAAGTGTCTTAGAAGTCAGATAGCTCATTTGTGTTCAATTATGAAATACTGCCTTAAAGTGAAATTGAGTACCCTAATATTGCTGTCAGGAAATTGTATCTATAGCAATAAACTACACAGAATTCGCATTTGTATTGCCTATTTTACTCATTAGCTAACCCTTGTGAGAAATAGAAAATTTTATAACAATGTAGCAAAGGACACTCATTTGAGGCAGGGATTTTCCAACAATGTTCCATTACCTGTCCTGGTTTCCATCAACGTTCCCTTTCTACATTGAACAAAAAAACCCTTTGGTTTACTGATGACTGCCTCTCTTTCTTTCTTTTATTCCCATAACAGGTGTGCTTAATGAAAAGACCGTGGGTATCTTCCGCAGGAATGATCTGCTGCGCTTGAAACGTGCTTGTATTCGAAATGCTAAACTATCAGCAGTTGCATTCAGGAAAGCATTCTGTCATCACAAGCTTATTGATCTGGATGCTTCTGGTGTAAATGCAGACATCACGATAACTGACATTGTAAATGCACTGGTTACAAACAAATGGAATCAACAGTACCTGCAGTGTCTTATGTTGAATTCGTTAACACTGTCTCTGGAAGACCCGTATGAGCGATGCTTCAGCCAGTTAACTGGCCTGCGTGTTTTAAGTGTGACCAACGTTCTCTTCTATAATGAGGATCTTGGAGATGTTGCCTCTCTTCCAAGGTTAGAAAGTTTAGACATTTCAAATACTTCTGTTACAGACATCACATCACTTCTGACCTGTAAAGATAGGCTAAAATCCTTGACCATGCACCACCTGAAATGTCTGAAGATGACAACTACACAGATTTTGGAAATTATTAAGGAACTGGCACTGCTGCAACATCTAGACATTTCTGATGATAAGCAGTTTACCTCTGACATTGCACTTCGTTTGCTAGAACTGCCTGGCATACTACCTAATCTCCGATCCTTGGATATTTCTGGCAGGAAGCACATCACCGATAAAGCTGTTCAGGCATTTGTCCAGCATCGGCCTACAATGCAATTCATGGGCTTACTGGCAACTGATGCTGGATATTCTGACTTTCTTTCTGGAGAAGGGAGCTTAAAGGTTGGTTTTCCTTAATTTTTTCATTAGTAAGGACTTTGTCTCCTCGCTTGGTTCTGGTGGTTAAACTGTGATTTACAAGGTTTATTAATTCAAATGTTTTTGCAGAATATTTTGAAAAAATCTTTGGAGTATCCATTGAAGTTGAGAGGAATGTAAGGTGATCTTATTAAAACAAAAAGTTCCTAAGGCAACTTTTCCTGTTTGGATTCTGAAATAATGTTTTCTCCTTGTGAGGAAGTGTAGAACCAGAGGACATAGTTTATAAATCTGTGAGGGAGAGAAACAAGTTTTTTTTTCAATGACCAGTAGTTGGGGTATGGAATGCACTATCTGGAAAAGTGGTGGAAGCAGGTTCAGTTCAGTCATTCAATCAAGAAGGCTTTGAATGATTTGGATAGTGCAGGAATATGGGGAAAGGCAGGAGATTAGAACCAGTATGCAGGCATGATGAGCTGAATGGCTTCTTTCTGCACTGTTGCAATTTTGTGGTGCAAAGAAGAGCAAAGTTTGCAGTGATGTATTTAGGTGATTGACCTTCCATGTCTACATATTTAACATCCGCTGACTGCACATCCGTAACCTTTTATAGAATATGGAACATTACAGTGCATTACAGGCCCTTTGTCCCTTGATTTTGCAGCAACCTGTGAAACCAATCTGAAGCCCATCCAATCTAAACTATTCGATTTTTATCGATTTATGTTTATCCAAAGACCATTTAAATGCCTTTTGGCGAGTCTACTACTGTTACAGGCAGGGCATTACACACCCCTACTACTGAGTAAAGAAACTACCTCTGACATTTGTCCTATATCTATCGCCCCTCAATTTAAAGCTATGTCCCCTTGTGCTGGCCATCGCCATCTGCGTAAAAAGGCTCTCACTGTCAATGAAGCCACCTCTCCACCTTCTTCTCTCTAACAAAAACAGCCTCAAGTCCCTCAGCTTTTGTTTGAAGATCTTTCCTCCATATCGAGCAACATCCTAGTAAATCTCCTCTGAACCCTTTCCAAAGCTACCACATCCTTCCTATAATGTGGTGACCAGAACCGGACGCAATACTCCAAGTGTGGCAGCACCAGAGTTTCGTACAGTTGTAACATGACCTCATGGCTCCAAAACTCAATCTTGCTACCAATAAAAGTCAAAACAGCATATGCCTTCTTAACCCTATCTACCTGTGTGGCAACTTTCATGGACACTGAGACCTCTCTGACCGTTTACACTATGAAGAATCTTACTATTAGCGCTATACTCTTTATTCCTGTTGCTCCTTCCAAAGTAAATCACCTCACACTTTTCTGCATTAAACTCCATTTGTCACCTCTCAGCCCAGCTCTGTAGCTTATCTATGACCCTCAGTAAAGTGCAATATCCTTCGGCACTATTCACAACTCCACCTTCGTGTCATCGACAAATTTACTAACCCATCCTTCTACACCCTCATCCAGGTTATTTATAAAAATGCCAAACAGCAATGGACCCAAAACAGATCCTTGCAGTATACCACTAGTAACTGAACTCCAGGATGCACATCTCCCATCAATCACCACACTCTCTCTTCTTTCAGCTAGCCAATTTCTGATCCAAACCGTCAAATCACCCTTAATCCCGTGCCTCCCTGTTTTGTGCAATAGCCTGCCATGAGGAACCTTATCAAATGCCTTCCTGAAATCCATGTACACCACACCACCCTCATCCACCTGTTTGGTCATCTTCTCAAAGAATTCAATAAGGTTGTGAGGGATGACCTTCCCTTCACAAAACAGTGACTATCCCTAATCAACTTATTCCTTTCTAGATGATAAGTCCTATTTCTTGTAACCTTTTCCAACACTTTACTCACAACCGAAGTAAGGCTCACTGGCCTATAATTACCAGGGTTGTCTCTACTCCCCTTCTTGAACAAGGGGACAACATTTGCTATCCTCTAGTCTTCTGGCACTCTTCCTGTGGGCAATGACAACATAAATATCAAAGCCAAAGGCTCTACAATCTCCTCCCTAGCTTTCCAGAGAATCCTAGGATAAATCCCATCCAGCCTAGGGGATTTATCTATTTTCACACTTTCCAGAATTGCTAACACCTCCTCTTCGTGAACTTTCACTCCATCTAGTCTAATAGCCGGTATCTCCGTATTGTCCTTGACAATAGCACGTTTCCTATCTCCTCTGACTCCACACACAACTTCCCACTACTGTCCTTGATTGGCTCTAATCTTACACTCGTAATTCTTTTATTCCTAATTTATACCTACATAAAGCTTTATGTTTTTCCTTGATTCTGCCTGTCAATGATTTCTCATGTCCCCTCCTGGCTTCTCTCTGCCCTCTCTTTAGGTCTTTCTTGGCTAACTTTTAACTCTCAAGTGTTCTAACATAGCCTTATTCTTCTTGAAGATTCAACTTCCTCAGTAAACCACAGCTCCTGTGCTCAACAACTTCTTCCCTGCCTGACTGGTACTATTTAACAGGGATATGCAGCAGCTGTTCCTTGAATATGCTCCACATTTCAATTGTGCCCATCCCCTGCAGTTTCTTTCCCCATCCTATGCATCCTAAATCTTACCTAATTGCATCATAATTACCTTCTCCCCCAGCTCTTACCATGCGGTATATACCTATCCCTCTCCATCACTAAAGTAGACATAACTGAATTGTGGTCACTATGACTAAAGTGCTCACCTACCTCCAAATCTAACACCTGGGTTCACACCCAGTTCCAAATCTGATGTGGCCTAGCCCCTTTGTTGGCCTGTTTACATATTGTCAGGAAACCCTCCTGCACACATTGGACAAAAACTGACCCATCTAAAGGACTTTAACTATAGTACTTTTGGTCGATATTTGGAAAATTAAAGTCCCTCATAACAACTACCCTGTTACACTCGCTCCTATCCAGAATCATCTTTGCTATCCTTTCCTCTACATCTCTGGAACTGTTCGGAGGCCAACAGGGTGACCTCCTTTCCTGTTTCTAACCTGAGCAATATTACTTCAGTAAATTTGTCCTCAAACATCCTTTCTGCCACGTAATACTGTCATTGACTAACAATGCCACACCTACCCCTCTTTTAACACCTTCCTTGTTCTTACTGAAGCATCTAAATCCCAGAACCTGCAACTACCATTCCTGTACCTGTTCTGTCTCTGTCTTCGAAATGTCCATAACGTCAATGCTGCAAGTTCACCCACCTTATTCCGGATGCTCCTGGCATTGAAGTAGACACTCCAAACCACCTTCCAGCTTGCCTGTGCACTATTCTGACCTTTTTTTTTATAAACCATATTTCTGACCTCCATTACTCTCAACTTCCTCGACACTGGAGCTACAATTTAGGATCCCAACCCCCTGCTGAGTTAATTTAAACCCTCCCAAAGGGCATTAGCAAATCCCCCGGATCTTGGTACCACTGTGGTTCAACTGTAGACCATCCTGCTTGTAGAGGTCCCACCTACCCCAGAATGAGCACCAATTATCCAGGTATTCAAAATCCTCCCTCCTGCACCGTCTTTGTAGCCACGTGTTCAACTCTTTTCTCTCCTTATTCCTTGCCTTGCTAGCACATGGCATGGGTAACAAACCAGAAATAACAACTGTTTGTTCTAGCTCTAAGCTTCCACCCTAGCTCCCTTAATGTCTGCCTTAAATCCCTATCCCTTTTCCTACCTATGTCATTTGTGCTTATGTGGATCAGGACTAGGGGCTGTCCCCTTTCCCACTTAAGGATCCTGAAATCACGATCCGAGACATCACAAATCCTGGCACCTGCGATGCAAACACCAACCATGAGTCTTATCGCATTTCCCCCTAACTATGGAGTCCCCAATCACTAATGCTCTGCTCCTCTTATTGCCCCTGCCCCCTTCCCTTCTGAGCAACAGGGACCAACTCTGCCAGAGACCTGAACCCCATGACTTACTCCTGCTAAGTCCCTCCCCCCACCCCAACAGTATCCAAAACAGTATTCTTGTGGTTGAGGGGAACAGCCAAAGAGGATCCCTGCACTGCCTGCCAGTTCTCCTTCCATCCCCTGTCATCCACCTGCCTTTTTTTTGTACTGAGGTGAGACAACCTCCCTGTAACTTTTCTCAGTAACCCCTTCCATCCCTGAACAATCCAAAGTTCATCCAGCTCTCGCTGCAGTTCCCTAACATGGTTTTCGAGGAACTGAAGTTGGGTGCACTTCCGGTAGAGAAAGTCAGCAGGGACATTAGGGGTGACACTTACCTCCCACATTCTGCTGGACGAACATCCAACTGCCCTAATTGCCATTCCCACTATTCTATAATTCCCAAAGAGACAACTGAAAAATAAAATAAGCTAGTCACTTTACCAATCCAGTGCACAGAAGCTTTTTTTGGGTTAGTGGAGGAGGATGGGTAGGTAACACTACCTTTTTAGTAGTGTTTCTGGTAAAGCAACCACTCAAATATATTACTTTACCTACCAAGCAGCCCTCTGGTCCTCACTCCTGCTGTAAAAATGGAGGCCCCGACGCTTGAGGTATGCTTTTAAGCAATTATTTACCCAGCAGCCCTCTGGTCCTCACTCCTGCTGTAAAAATACTATGTTCCCTATCAGTTGGTTTCTTAGCATTGGTAAGTGCTAATGGTGATTTTTCACATTCTCTTCCTAAAGGCAGGTTTGAACACAGGGAGGCAGGTCTCTAGTCCACCACAGCTGAAACTGGAATCAAAACCTGTTGCCAGCAATGTGATCTATTTCAGCCACCTATGCTCAAGGAAGATTTAATTGTTGTGGTAACATAACACTTTTTTTTGTTTAAAGTTTTTTTGCTGGAACAAAAGTAAAGGATCCGATTTCATTCCACCATATGACTCACCTGCTCATACCATTTGCCAATGGCATGTGTTGAAGGGTTTAAAAGCTGATCCTTAACCTGCTTGGCCTTGTTATGAGAACATCTTCACTGGCCAATAAGCCCTGGAGGATGGTTTGAACCTGGAGCTTCTGGCTCAGAGGCAGGGATGCGGTTGGTTCTCTGATATTGCAGCAATGTGATTTCCCTGAGATTTGAAGTCACTCCAAGCTTTTAGCAAGATATTCTGGCTCCAAAGTTCTCTCATTCTTGCTTCCTGCCTTCATGAAAATAAAGTAGTCTTGAGTGCTGAGGAATTGAACAATTTTCATTTTTAGAGGCTGCACTAAGCCCATGTTTTGAGTGGATTGATACATTGGTAAATATTCCAGTATAGTGTCTAAATGAAATCGTACTTTTAATGTGCTTTTGCTGCAAAGCATGGATTTTCCCCTATTATGTGTAATTTTATTTTTGCGGCCTTTTGAGTAAAATCATGTTAACAGTTCCATATGACTGAATTGTGTGATGCTAGGAATGTAGGCCATGGACTCCACAGGCTGGTACATCGTGTTAAAAGCGTATTCCTTCAGTTGTTTGAGTACAGCAATATTGCAATCAGTCCATTCTTGCAAACCTCTCAAACGTGCCCAGATGTGATTTCATAACTAGGTCACATTGCTCCACACACTCAGGATTATGTAGCATTATGCTGACATTCAGTTTAAAATTCAGGGTTTCTGGTTGGTGCATTTGTGTACTGAAAGCTACATAACCTTTTTATATTAATTTATGCTCGTTACAGACAAAACATACACACATATGCTGTGTCTAAAGCAAAAAGATGACAACCATTCTTTGGTTAATTTCTTGGGGCAATGCATTAACCAATCCGAATTACCTGGTTTTGTTTAAAATTTAAATAATTCTTGGCAGTTAAGTCAGCCATTAACTGGGTCATTCTCCGTTGGCAGTACCTTTTTTTAAAATCTGAGCCCAATTGCCAACTGATTAGCATTCTCCTCTCACATAGTATAAACATTATTTTCTCTTTGCCTTTGAATCTGAGTGAAAATGAAACACTTCATTTTTTAGAAATATTAAATTGTCAATATTTTTGTGGCTTCCCATCCAAGTCACACATTATTAATATTAAAATCATTGTATGTAAGTGGAAAAATGAACTTCTAATGTTTTCCTTAGTGTGTTTACTGGATATTTGGCATGCAAGCATATTCCAGTCCATATGGGCATTGCTAAATACTTAAGTGTATGCTTATTTATTATTCGCAGAAACAGTTGCTATTTATGTACTAGATAGTCTTTGCAATTAAGATGATTATTGGGATTTGAAGCTCCACTTGGGATCAAATAATACTTCATTGATAAAATAAATTCATTTTAACCTGTGTGTGGTCAGGAAGGAGGATAGAATTGGGCATAGATTTTGGATGACGACAACAGTACATTCAAGGGCTTAGACATGAAGATCCTTTTTTATAGGTTGATTTGGGGAGCAAAATAATATTCTTCAAAAAAATTCAGCAAAAGTATATTTTGTTAAAGCTTTTGTTTTAAATTAGATTTTTGAAAGTTAAGCTTTTATTAAAAGGGTGGTTCATGCGTTTGGACAGATGGCATAACAATGTTTAAAATCCATACTTTTGTGATTAAATTGACCAACCTTTTAAAGGTTGTAGTGAGTAGTGTAAATTTGACTTTAACTGATAAGTCTCAACTTTTGCTGTGTTAATGGGGAGCAGGTTTGAAAGGGAAAATCCTTACTTGTGCTCCTATTTCTTGTGTTTAAATCCTTTATCTTTCAGCATTCCCTTTTTGAAGTTTTTTTTCCATTCTATGCAGCTGTTATGCTAACCCTCTATTAATATGGAGAGAATGAGCTCCAGTATGATTGCTGTTACTGTAGAATTTAAGCATGGCTGGGGAAGAAAGAAAAGTTATTTCATAAATTTATTTTTGATCTTTTACAACTTTTTTTAATCCTTGTTATTATATGTGAAAGGTATCGGGAGAAGCAAATGAAGTACAGATTTCTGAAGCTCTTCGTCGATACAGTGAAAGAGCCTTTTTTGTAAGAGAAGCATTATTTCATCTTTTCAGCCTGACACACAGTATGGAAAAACCACAGCCGGAACTACTGAAGGTAAAGTTTATATTTAAATCAACTCTTGATTCTGAAATTTTTCCTGTAGATGAATGATACCTGTTTAAATGACCTGGAAGCCAATCATTAATTATCTTTGTACTTTTGCAATATAATTGAAAGATATTATATTGTGATGATTCCTCATCACTAAGAGTAATGATGCAGTTCACGTGACAAAAATGGTAGAAGTGGAAAGTTGCATTTCATATGTTTCTGAGAAAATTCTTGCATCTTCCTGTGGTTCAAAATCCATATTTACGAGCCATTGTTTTACCAATAGCAAAGTAAAATTCACTTCTACCAGATTTGTGGCAGTCATTTGCCATTGACTGTTTATATGTAGGTTTCCTTTGCTGGAAAATGCTTTACATTGTTAATGGGCCACATTTTTCAAGTGGAAAAATAAATCTCTACCATTAAAAGCAAAGTATAAAATTGGCGTTACTTAATGCCAGTCAGTATGATGGATTTCCTCCATGTTCACGTTAAACCAGCTTTCCAAGCCCTGATAATAAAAACAAGTTTTTAAGCATATGATTCTGGAATGCAGACAACACCAGAAAGGGTAATTTAAAAAAAAATTGATTGGCCAGCTGCTGACCATCTACGATCTTATTGGACAAGATATTTATTGCCATTACAGATGTCTATATATCCTCCTATGTAATCTACTGGTATCAGTTGAGTTTATAACCCCTCTGAACAACACTGTTGGAAATGAAATTTGGAAGGCAGGGTACTGTAAAAGTATTCCAAACAGGAAATTGCACATTGCTTTTGGTGGGGGTAGTGCAAGGAGAGTTTTTTTTTAAAAAAAATGTCATCCTGACCTTCCCATATTTAAAGAATTTGGTCATTGTTATAGCTTGTGATATATTTTGTTCTTATTTTCAGCTCGTGGTCATTGGAATGAAAAACCATTCCACAAACCTGCCAGTTCAGCTAGCTGCTAGCGCATGTGTATTCAATTTGACAAAACAGGATTTAGCAGGTGGAATGCCTGTGCGCCTTTTGACAGAAGTGACTCGTCTCTTACTGAAAGCCATGGAACACTTTCCCAACCATCAACAGGTAAGTGTTGGAGATGAAATATAACACAAGATAATTAATGGGCATCACTTCATATTTGCATGCCATTAGCTATTTCACATTTTGCCTTCTGTTAATTCAACCAGTCAAAGCAAATATTGCTTTAGCTTAACAACTGCTGAAAATGTGTTGCTGGAAAAGCGCAGCAGGTCAGGCAGCATCCAAGGAACAGGAGAATCGACGTTCCTGAAGAAGGGCTGATGCCCGAAACGTCGATTCTCCTGTTCCTTGGATGCTGCCTGACCTGCTGCGCTTTTCCAGCAACACATTTTCAGCTCTAGTCTCCAGCAGCTGCAGTCCTCACTTTCTCCTCGTTAGCTTAACAACTGACAAGTTAGGACTGCAGATTATTGACCACCAAATGTGTTTTGTTTTTAAAAAAAAGCAAAAGACTGTGCCTTCCACAAAATGTTGGCTTGTCCAACTTAATTGAGACATTGAATTTGCGAATATGGACTATACTTTCTGAATGGAATGTCAGTCAGGAAGAAGCCACTTAGGTGGTAACTGGGGAATGTCTTAAATTCATTCCTGGCTATGTCCTAGCTGATTTGCATTTAATCAGTCTAGTCATTTGACCAGTGTTGAAACAGAAAATTGTTTTGTTAATATTTGTGAAAATTGATTTTTTTTTTAGTTGCTGCAGTTTTACTATAGTTCTTTCCACAAAACCGTACTCTTTGTCGAAAGAAAGCGTTTACTTTTTAGGTCAGTGACTTTTCATAACTGGTCAGGAGTCTTCATGAAAGATAGTCGACAGATATTGGTGAACCAGCTGAATATTTCCAGAATCCTCTTCCTTTTAGTTTGATTTGTAGCACCACAATATTATACACCTGTTTTAGACCATACTCTTGTGAATTGAAGAACAAATGTTAGCATTAATTTATTGTCTTTCTGCTCTTCAATTATCAGTAGCAAGACTGGATCTTGCTTTTTATTTCCTCCCTTTAGTTGTTTCAAACTTTTTGTTTTGTGAAGGATTACTGCCGCATAGTCTAATGGCTATCTTGCTATTTGCTCACTAAGTACCTGCCTTGCCTCTATGGTGTCCATCATGTCATTTCTCTCCTCCTGTTATCACATGCCATTTCAGCAGCACTCACCTGATATCTATCTGCATCCCTTTTTCTTGAGCCATCTTTGACAGACCACTGTGCATATGGGCAAGTGTTGGCAGCATCATGACACAACAACCAAAAAGTCACGAGACTGACATTTCCTTGCATGTACAACCCTATTTTCTCACCCTAATTGACATTTAACCACCACACCCCAGACTTTATCTGCTTATAGCTATATCCTGTCTTAACACCCTCAGAATGACTCTGCACTCTATCTAGACTGTGTTGCAGTGACTGAGAAGCTGCAGTACAAGATGGCCTGCCAGTCCTGCAGCCCTCTGATCCCATTCCAACAACTGGCAAAACTTTCTCACACTGACTCAAGACATATGAAGCTTGTGTCAGTACTGCACCTTGATTATCGCAGGAAGTGGAGTTGGGTCCAAGAAACACTTTATCCTCTGCAGTGGCCTGATGCTGCTACTGAGCTTCTCCTGACTGTTTGCCATGGTCCTCCTGCATCATCTTAGGTAACCAGTCACACTGACCAAAATGCACCCAATAACAAAGTACAGGACTTTTCGTGCAAATGACCTACAATAGAAATGTCATGCCAATTGATCAAGTCTGGAATGTGCCTTTAGAGATTGACAGTCTAAGCTGGAGAGGGAAAAACATCGCTCCATTGAGTATTGGAGACATTCCAAGTTGTATCCTGTCATTTTCATCATATTATGCATCTTAGCCAGACAGTGTCTCCCCTTTCAGTTCTTCAGGGCACAAATGTATTCTGGCTTACTTGCGTTTGAAAGACATTTACAAATCATCTTGCATTTTGGCAAGCACAATACTCCACTAATCAGAATTTTCATATAAACTATATACATTCAGGAAATGCACTCTTGCAGGATCAGATTATAATACCAAACCAATGCTGCCTTCATAGTAAAGTGTCATCAAAGAGACTACCTAGCTGGAGAGACCAAAAAGGAAAATATCTGTACACTGTTCTGAGATCACAGAATTATAGAATCCCTACAATGAAGAAAGAGGCCAGAGGCCTTTCAACCTTTTTGAGTCTGTATAAAACCTCTAAAGCGCATCCTACCCAAACTTCACCTAGCCTGGACACTATGGGGCAATTTAGCTTGGCCAATCCATATAACCTGCTATTTCACCATTACTGCCCTCTGACTTTGCAGAATTTATTTCAAATGTCTATTATTGGCAAAGGATTTTTATTGTTAAATGTCTGACCAAGTTTTAACTTCATTGACTGCAAAGTATGTTCACAAGATAAATTTGAAATACATTCTTGTTTTAGCTTCAGAAGAATTGTCTGTTGTCCCTTTGCAGTGACCGTATCCTCCAAGATGTCCCATTTAACAGGTGAGTAATCTTGTCAATGATATTTTACCTTTTTCGATTGTGCAAAAAAGGCATTGCCCTAACCTTTATTTATTAATTTTAATAGCAGGTTATTAAATCAGTTTGATTTTTGTTTTGCCTAGTTTAATTGTATATCAAGATCCAAATTTGTAGTTCTACTTCCTTTTACAGTAACCATTCAGCCTTTTTAAAATTCACTTGTGGGATATGAGCATTGTTGGCTAGCATTCATTGCAAGTAATTAAGTTGTCCTTGAGAAGGTATTGGTTGGCTGCCTTCTTGAATAGCTGCGGTTGCTACACAATATACCTAACAAGGGAATTCCCAGATTCTGACCTTGTGATAGTGAAGGAATGGTGACTGTATTTCCAAGGCAGGATAGTCAGGACTTTGGGAGGGGTGGAATTTGCAGGTGGTGGTGTTCCCATGTATTGGTTGCCATTGCCATTCTAGATGGATGTGGTCATGTGTTTGGAATATGCTGTTTAAGGACTTTTGGGCAAATTTCTGCAGTGCATCTTGTAGATCATACAAACTGTTGTCTCGAGGAATTAAGGGCTACGGGGAGAATGCGGGTAAGCGGAGTTGAAATGCCTATCAGCCATGATTGAATGGAGGAGTGGACTCAATGGGCCGAATGGCCTTACTTCCACTCATATATGTCTTATGGTCTTATGCTGCTAAGTGTCAGTAATGGAGGGAGTGGATATTTGTGGCTGTGGTGTCAATCAAGCAGGTTACTTTGTCCTGGTTGGTGTCAGGCTTCTTTTGAATGTTGTTGGAGCTGCACCCACCCAGGCAAAAGGGGGGAAAGGGTGGAGGGCGGGGTGGGGGGGGGGGATGTATTCCATCATACTGCTGACTTGTGCCTCCTAGAACATAGGCTAGGAATAAAGTGAGTAATTCACCCTCTGACTCCCAAAGCCTATGACCTGTTTTTGTTGCCGCTGTATTTAGATTGAGTCCAGTTGAGATTTTTGCTCAATAAGTTGCTCATAGGGAAATTGATGATTTGTGCCCTCTGATTCTCTCTGCTTCCACCAATTAAATGATTTCCCATTACCTTTTCTGTCCAGACTCCTCATGATTTTGACTAACTATCAAATTGCTCCTCAATCATCCCTTCTCCAAGGAGAACAATCCAAAATTTTTCCATGTAATTGAAGTTTCTCAACCATGGAATAACTCATGATTTTTCTGCACATTCTTAATACCTCCACGATGACAGAAGGTTAGGCAGCATTGTAGCCAGTGTATATGATAGCATATTTGGGGAAGGGATATTGACAGATTAAGTGAATGGGCAAAACTGCAGTAATGGAGTTAAGTATAAGCAAGTGTGCAGTTATTCATTTTGGACTGAAAATGATAGATCATGGTAGTTTCTGGGTGCTATAAAGTGGATGTCGGAAGAGACTTGAGGATTCAGGTATGTAAATCTCTAAAATGTCACAAACAGGTGTGGAAATGAAACAAGAAAACTAATGGAATGCTAGATTTATATCTGGAGTACAATAATGCAGAAATTAAGCTGCAGCTGTATAAATGCTGGTTAAACCCCACTTGGAGTACAGTGAGCAGATCTGGGCACTGCACCTTAGGAAGGATATATTAGCCTTGGAGTGAGTACAACTTAGGTTTACAAGATTGATACCTAGACTTCAGGGGTTAAGTTATAAGAGATTATACAAATTTCTCCAGAATTTAGAAAGTTGAGGAGTGATCTGATCACAGTCTTCAAGATATTAACAGAAAAAGACAGGGTTGATAAAAATAAACTATTTCCATGGTTGGGGATTCTAGAACTAGGGGGCATAATCTGAGACATCACAACAAGACTGTTCAGGAGAGATGTTAGGAAGCATTTCTGCACACCAGGTAGTGGACATTTGAAGTTCTCTTCTACTAACGGCAGTAGATACTGGATCAGTTTTTGACTTTAAACCTGAGATAGATATTGCTTTTTGCTTAACAAAATTTAAGGGATATAGACCAAAGGGAGTTGGGCCACTGACCAGTCATGATCTTATTGAATAGTGGAACAGGTTTGAGGGGCTGAATGACTTATTGCTTTCCATATGTTCCACATTCTTCCTCAAATGTGGTGCACAGAACTGAAGGCATTATTTGAGTGGAGGTTGACTGAGAATTCTGTACAGATTATTGTGACTTTCTTCAATCTATTTATGTTGCAAAGCATTCTTCTGTCATACTGTCAAAATCAAAAATCATAGTGTCTATATACATAGCAGAAGTAAAGCACTCTTAAGATTTGAGTGCTGAGTATATTATTGTTGAGAGTTATGTACAATTCACATCTACAAGATAAGGAGGGAAAAATGACAAAATTAATAACTACTTGGGGTGAGAGACCATAACATAATAAATAGGAGCCAGAGTAGGCCATTCGATCCTTTAAGCATGTCCTGCTATTCACTGTGATCATGGCTCATCTGATTGTGCTCTTGACTACGTTCCTGTTTGACCTCCACAATCCTAAACTCTTAACTTGCTGATTAAAAGCTCTGTCTAACTTGGGTCATTAAATATATTCAGTTGCTGCTGCTCTTTGAAGAAAGTTCAAATCTGAAGAAATTCTTATGTTCCACACTCATTGTGAATGAGACGCTCCTTATTTTGAAAATGCCCCACAATTCTAGATGCAACCAGTGGGCTGAATGGCCTTCCTTCCACTCCTATGTCTTATGGTCCTATGATAGGGAAGACGCTAGAGAATATTTTCCAGCATTCTTCTAAACTATAGATTTGCACTTTTCTTCACACAACAGCCGCTTCATCCGTGGAATCTTCTTTTGAAATGCCTCCAATGCAAATATATCCCATTTTATGAACTACTACAAGGGCAATTTCACCAATTTCCTGTAGTAACATCTCTCCCTCAATTATAATTCTTCTGCTTATTATAAATGTTAAAATTCTGTTTGCTTTTCCAAACTAATTGCTGGACCTGCATGTTAACCTCTTATCGTTCAAGTACAAGGACGCCCAAGACCCCGGCAATTGCTCTTTACAGGAGTAGAAAAATAGAATATTACTTAATAAAGTGGACAAGCTCATATTTTCCAACACTGAACTACATTTAACAGTTTATTTTTGCTCACTTTTTTTTTAAACATCCATATTTCTTTGCAGACCCTTGTGGTCCTATTTTCATCAGTAAAGTCATGGTTCACATTATAGTAAAATGTGTTCAGAAATTTTAGTCCAGGGGTGCAGAGTCAGTTGGGCTTATCAATCCATAGAAGGTGGAGTCATGGAGGTGGACAAGTGCCTTGATGGGCCTTCTAACAATTTGCCTCAGTTCTTTTGGGAATTTATCTCAATTGTTTACAAGCTGTTGTGTTCTCAAACACTCATCCCTCACATCTTCCATACTCCAATGCCTCATACCCTTCCTTGTTGCCTTTATAGTCCCATGGCCAGTATCCACCATGGACAGATCGTGAGCCATTTAGTGACTTTGTAAAAAAAAAATTGAGACCGCTTACTACAGCTTTCACCCATACACCATACATCTGTGTAAACCAGTCAGTTTTTAAATTCACTGGTTAATCTCTCATAAATGCGATCTGAACAGAAGAAGTTTATTTTAAGATAGTTAATCCTTCAATAGCCTCTTTAAATTGACAATCTGTGAACTCTGTATTCCTGTTCTTAAGATTATTGGTTTAAAACTCAGCCAAACATTCATGACAATCACTGTTGAAACTGCATGAATAATGCTAATGCTTTATCTTTTTTACCTTACATGAGATGACCTAACAATCAAAGCAATCCAAAAGTGCAGCTGCAGGCCTTTCATTTTTGGTCTTCATATCATAGCAATTAAACAGATGTATATCGTACTTTGAGAGCATTTATGTTTGCTGAGGCCAAAATAGGGGTATGTTTGAACTATGTACTAAGTTAAATAGCCCTGCTGAGGTAAAGATTTCCCTCCACTGGTGGGAAAATGCAAAGTACCATCTTTTGAAAAAAGGGATAGAATTTCTGCATCCAGTGTCCTTGTGCCTTTTTTTAAACTGAGAAAATCCAACTCTTAACTACTTTTCTGAACTGCCTTTTTCTATTAGGCTTGTGTATTGCAGCCAAATTGGTAGCTATCATTCAAGTTGTTAATATAGATTATAAATAGTTGAGGTCCCAGCACTCCTTGTGGCACCCCATTAAAATAACTCCACAGAGGCCAGTATTCCATCACTGTTCTCCTTTAGCTTACTATCGACACTGATCCAGCTCCCTAAGAGCCAGGTCTGAATGAACAGGATGTCTAACTTTTTCTTTCTTTTTTTTTTTCTAGACACTCCTGTTTTTATCTATCAGCCAGGAAATGCTGGCATGATTGGGGTGTGACAACACCAACGTGAACCCTCTGTTAATTAAACCAAACACCCAGAAAAACTCACCTTGCCTTGTTATCTTTTAAAATATGAATGACTGAGAACACTCAGATTCCACCAGTTAAAGAAAATAATGTCAATTTATTTTTTAACTCCAAAAATGTACATTAAACAACTATTCATAATTTTAAGCCCCCTTGCTCTTAAATGCTTTTTCTGTCTCCAACTCTAACAACATGCTGTTCCAGTTAGACACTTATTAAAATTACATCAACTATAATTTCAAACATTCACCGCTACTGTCATCTTCTGTGTTTTTCTTCTGGCTGAGGATCTCCCTGGGTCATCGTCTTTCTTACTGTGAGTATGTTATATATGAAAAGCTACCTTTTTGATTTGTGTTTCCTAATTTCTTGGAGAGGAGGATGTCTGGCATCCATGCATTTCTGTGTCAATGGCAGTTCTGTTTCTCCAAGTTTCAAAATGTCTGCATTTTTACACCTCCAAGATTGGATCATCTCACTGTTTCGATGTTGGAAAAACAATAAATTCAAAAGCAACTGGGTTTTAGTTTCCTGGGGCATAATTTTTCAACTGATTAGTCAAATTCGAATAGTTGTCAAAACAGCAACTGAAACTCAGGTATCCATTTCACTGCCAGATGTTAAATATTTTCAATTTTCCAGTGCACTCTGTCTTGACCATCTAGTCATATACACAGATGTTTGTAAGCTCTCAGTTCAAAACAGCTCCCACTCAAAGCTATAGTACATGTCTTCAACTTGAAAACAGAGGCTATTAATATGGCCCAATCAGGGAACTCCTTGAGGTCCACTTGACTGACCTCATTACACCTGTTAGTTCCATCGAAACAGGGAAAGTAAGAGCAGCAGTAGGCTATTTGGCCCTTCAAGCCTGCTCTGCTTTCTGTGTGATCATGGCTGATAATCCAATTCAATAGCCTGTTCCCACTTTCTCCCATATTCTTGAATGCCTTTAGCACAAAGAACAAAATTTATATCCTTAAATATTCAAGGTTTTAATCTAAACCACTTCCTGTGGCATAGAATACCAAAGGCTTACCAGTCTCGAATGAAGCAATTTCTCCTTTTTCTCAGTCCTAAATGACTTACCCTGTATCCTCAGACAGTGATCCCTTGTTCTGGACTCCCAGGTCATTGGCAGCGTCTTTGCTGTCTTTCCTCTGTATACTCCTATTAGAATGTTATAGGTTTTTGAGATTCTTCTTTCTTCTTCTAAATTTCTATGAATATAGTCCTAACCAGTCCAGTCTGCTTCATATGTCTGACCGCCATCCGAGGAATTAGTAAATCTTTGCTGCATTTCCTTCCATAGCCAGAACATCCATCCTCTGGTAAGGAGACCAAACTGCACATAATACTCCAGGCATTGTTACAGTTGTACAGGGGCTCAGTGAAACAAGACATCCCTGCTCCTGTACTGAAATCCTCTCACTATTAAGGCCAACATGCCATTTGCTGCCTTCACTGCCTGTTGCTTGCTTTCAATGATTAGTGTGCAAGGATACCCAGGTTAATAGATTTTGTAATCTGTTGCCATTTAGGAAATCCAAAATGGATAACCTCACCTATATCCACATTATACTTTTATCTTGCACGCATTTGCCTGCTTACTCAACTAGTCTAAATTGCATTGAAGCATCTCTGCAAACACCTGGGATGGCACGGTGGCTCAGTGGTTAGCACTGCTGCCTCATAGCACTAGGGACCCAGGTTCAATTCCAGTCTCTAGCAACTGTCTGTGTGGAATTTGTACATTCTCCCCATGTCTCTGTGGGTTTCCTCTGGGTACTCAGATTTCCTCCCACAATCCAAAGATGTGCAGGTTAGGTGAATTGGCTATACTAAATTGCACATAGCATTCAGGGATGTGTAGGTTAATGTATTAGTCAGGGGAAACGTAAAGTAATAGGGTAGGGGAAAGAGTCTGGTGGGATACTCTTCAGAGGGTTGGTGTGGACTTGTTGGGCTGAAGGGCCTGTTTCCACACTTTAGGGATTCTATGATTTTACGATTTTCCTCAGTTTACCCTTCCACCCAGCTTTGTGTCATCTGCAAACTTGGAGATATCACATTTTCTTTCCTTCAGTTTTTTGTGGCAAGGAGTTCCAAATGCACTCAACCTCTGACAGAAAATTCCTCCACCTCTTAGCCTTAAATTGACACCATTAATTATGAGAGAATGCCCTCTGTACCTAGAGTCTGGCATGAGAGGAAATATCCTCAGCATTTCCTCTATCAAGCCCCTTGAGAATCCTATATGTTTCAAGTCTCATTCTTCGTAATTTCAAAGGGTAGAGCCCCAACCTGTTTAATCTTGTCTCATAAGGCTACCATTCTGGGATTTGTCCTAGTGAGCCTTCTCTGAACTGCTTGTAGTGCAATAACACACTAGCAAAGTCTCCCCTTAAGACATCAGTTCTGATCTTTCTTGGGTGCAATCTGTATATCGTGTACAGGACCTACCTCCCCCAGAAATCTGAAACTCTCCCCTTGTACCATTTGTCCAGCCATGTATTCATCTAATATATCCTCCTATTTCTACTCTGATTAACACATTGCACTGGTGGCAATCCTGAGATTGCTACTTCTGAGGCCCTAATTTTTAACTTGCTTCCTTGTTCCTTACATCGGTTTTTAGCACCACTTTTTTTTTTAGAAAAATTGGTATGATTTTGGTACCAATGAGTGCCATGACCACGAGCTGTTCACCTTCCCAATTCATAATGTCCTGTAGCCACACTGAGACATCATTGACCCCAGCACTTGGGAGACAACATGCCAACCCAGAGTCTCATTTTGCAGCCATGAAATTTAGATTAGATGCTCTACAGATTAGATTCTCTATAGTGTGGAAACAGGCCCTTTGGCCCAACAGGTCCCCACTGACTCTCTGGTAACACACCCAGACCCATTCCCCTACCCTATTGGTCTATATTTACCCCTGACTAATGCGCCTAAACTACACATCCCTGAGCACTATGGACAATTTGGGATGGCCAATGCACCTAACCTGCACATTGTGGGATTTGGATTGTGGGAAGAAACCCATGCAGACCCTGGGACAATGTGTAAACTTCACACAGTTGCCTGAAGCTGGAATTGAACCTACAGTGTGGAGACAGACCCTTCGGCCCAATAAGTCCACACCGATTATCATGATAGGATACTCCCACAATGCTTGCCTAGACTTGTTACTGTGCCTGATGGTCATCCATTTCTCGTTCCCCTGACAGCCCCCCCCCCCCCCCCCAACCTGTGAATTCTTAACCTACAGAGTGACATGCTATTCATAATCCTCTCTGTTGATGCTCCGCAGTGACCCCAGTTGCTTCTACAACTCCAAACTAGCTTTCCAGGAGCAGCTGCTGGAAGTACTTCCTGCACACTTTTTCTGGTCCTAACACTGGAACTGTGTCTGACTTTACACACCGCAGAAGGGGAATACTGTTCTCCTTCAATACTTCACTCCTTTATAAATTAGACCCTTTAGGTCTCCCTTAACATTAATCAAATTAATTACTCCCAAGACCATTTTTCTCTGGATTTCTGTATCTGAACTCTTTCACTATGACTTTAGGGTAGTCTTTTGCTTTACAGTTTGCCAAGCTAAAAATAACCATTTATTTTAACTCCATTCCCTGTTACTTAATTTCTCCTCTTTCTACAATGTAACTTCTCCATGCCATTGTTCTTATTGTGTAATACATTTTTGTATGGCATATTTTATGTAGTGTTTCTTGGAATTGAAATGAGCCACATTTACTGGTTCCCCTTTGTCCATCCTGCTTGTTTCATCCTCAGAGTTATAATAAATCTGTCATACACTTGGTAAAGTACAGATTTGAGACTGCCCAGGGAATCCCTTGTGAATTCAACCTGTAAGCCTCTCATGGTTCATCCCAGAGATCGTACTCTGGTCGTCTGGAATTAAAAAAAACTCTTACTGACAGTTTTTAATTTTAATCCCTTTTTACTTATTAATAACATCACTGTTACAACATAACACATATAAGCTAAACTAACTGGATTCTAATAACCCAGGAGAGTAGAACATCAGTTATTTAAGAGCCCTGGCAGGCTACTCTGTTGTGCTATCTCAAATAGACTACCTATATACACAAGTTTACAAAGGCTGTACTATCACAAACACAAAGCTAACAAAAGCACGGCATGTTCTGAACTGGACAGATAATGGTGAAGGACAATAATTCCAGAAAGAAGTTAATTCATATAGAGTTTCATTTTGAGGTAAGATTCAAACATTGTTATTAATTTCACAAAGGAACAGCCGTAATATGACTGTGTCCTGTTTATACAGATTCACTGATGTTAAGGCAAATGTTCTTACTTGTCTTACCCTCCCTGCCTGTCTCTTTTCTCGTGTGCAGCAAATGTGTTCGATGTTTCAAAATTACATTTTAGTCTAAATGTTTAAGGACAAGCTTTAAGGCTCAATACTTTCTCATTCCCTCCTTTTGTCATTTCATGACATGCTATTTTCCTTTCACAAAACTGTGCTTGATTGTGTTATGATCTTCTACATGTCCTGGTATTAACACTTTTTAATAATGGATTCTAGTCTTTTCTCATTTAGCAAATGCTCGGCTAAATACCTCCCTAGATTTTTTTTTCTTGAATAGTGATTGTTACATTTGGAGGTTCCCAATCCTTTTTAGAACTTTTATACAATCTAGTGAATTTACTGAAAATTGCAACTATGTATTCACTATCTCTATCACCACTTTTAAGATCTAAAGATTCAGGACATCCGGTCCAGTTCAAGCTTCCTTTTGCCTCTTGATTTTTTTTGTTTAAACTATTGCATGACCTGTTTTATTTGATTCTTGTCCTAATGATAAAATACGATATACTTCAGAGTCTGCCTTTTTCCTGATTCCTATTACAAGTTTTCTAGTCTTGTCCTCTAAGAGATCGAAGCTGACTTTGGTTGCTCTCTTTTATGCACCTTGAAGCTCTCTCACTGTCTGTTTTTTTTTTATATGCTGATTGTTCATTCTAACCTTTGTTTTTCTTCAGCATTCTTGGCTCTAATGTGTTCCTAATCTACTGCAACATTGTATGCATTTTCTCTGAATTTGAAATTGTCCTTAATTTTCTTAGTTATATCCATGGATTTAACATGGATAAAAATCTTGTGGAATATATATTCCATCAAGGAAGAAATAGTTGGGAGTTGTGAAAAAATTCCTTAAATGTTCTACATTGCTTCTTTACCATCTTGCCTTTCCTGTTTTATTCTCTTCATGCCTTTTTATAACTTCCTTTGTTATATCTCATCCTCCAACTTTTTAAAACAAAATTGGTCACGTGATAGGGGATTTATTGCCCATTCCTAAAAGTTACCAACTTTATTGTAGATCTGGTGTCTCACACAGACCAGGTCTGGTAAAGATGCCAGTTTGCCTACCTCAAGGACACTGATTGATAAATGAGATGCTTTGTTTTAAATTGCAATGGTTACATCGATACCATTATACTAGCTTTTTGTTCTGAATTTTATTGAATTTAAATTTCTTCATTTTCCATGGTGGGATTTGAACCTGTCCTTACCCTGGGGTTCTGGATTACTCATCCAGTGACATTGCGATGGTATCCTCTAACTAAGTATGGCAAATCATTTATGACTGAACTTGCCTATAAAATTCTTTTTACTATGGGATCATTTAATCCTTTCTTATTGCACATTAACAGGGATGAAATAGCCTGTTCCCTTGTTTGTTCCTGATCATATTGCTCGAAGAAATGGTCCTGACTACACTCTACGAACTCCTCCTCCAAAGCTACTTTCTGCCAATTTGATTCTTTCACTAAGAAATTGAAAATTACCTATCATTATTGTAATACTTTTCTTATAAGCCAAATGACTTGTTGATTTATGTTCTGATTTGTAGCTACTGTTAGGGGTATTTTCCCCCCTCCCCAGTAACTTATTTTCCTTGCTAATCACCCAAATTGATTCTACATAGTGATCCTAAAGCCAAGTTCACTTTTTACCTCAATAGTGATCTAATCATAGAATACTACAGTATGGAAGCAGGCCATTGTACAATGACCTTCAGTGTGTCCCACCCAGAACCAGCCACCCAACTCCCCAGCCCATCCTAGTAACCCTACACTTCCCATGGCTAGATTACCTAGACTGCACATTCCTGGACACTATGGGAAATTAAGAATGGCCAATCCACCAAATCTGGATTGCTATGCTTGGGATTTATAGGCCGGCTGTCTGGGGCTACATGTTACTTCAAGGCTATAAGTTGGCAATCTTGTCTAATATCCTCATCCAGAGTGATCTAGAGACACCCTGAGACTACGCCTGGAGTACTGTTCACACTACTGGTCAACATGAGAATGTGTATAGGGGAAAAGCAGGCAGGGAAAGAGTTAAGTTCTGAGTTTTGTGAAACAAGAGGTTTAGCTGAGCATGACTCAGATCAGACAAGAATTTGCGGTTAACAGTGGGGTGCTGGAGGCAAAGGTAATAGGTTAACAAGGTGGAAAAGCAGTCATTTTGTAGAGCCATTTAACAATATTGGAAGCATTCAGTATGCAAGGTCAGCTAACAAGGGGGCAAGTATCCTTTTGTATGAATCCAGTTAACAAGGTTAAGAACATTCATTGTATAACAGTAAAGGGCCTGGTATCTACTATTGATACTTGTTGTTTGTAATGGTCACCCAATTAATATGTATGTGGCCTTATCTGGATGCTCCTTCCTGTAAAATGATAATATAGTTCATTGACTATATGGTTCGAGAGAAGTCTGGGAACCCATGTCCCTGCACACATGGGCGATTTCGCTCTCGCTCTCACCCTCGCCCCCTCTCCAGGCACTGGAGAGAATGGAAAGTAAAACTACTGTGTCTGAGTGTTTTGCTTCAACTGAAAGGGGAACGGGAATGACTAGCATACTTGCAGAAGGATATTAATGCATTGGAAGCACTTCAGAGAAGGTTTATTAGACTAATATCTGGAGTAAGTGGATAGCTTTATGAAGAAAGGTGTGACAGGCTAAGGTGCATTCTCTGGAGTTTAGTATCACAGGTGACTTGATTGAAACCTAGAGAATCCTGAATGGATGTGACCAGGTAAGAATGTTTCCTCTTGGAGGAGAATGTGGAACTAGGGGTCATAAATTTAAAAATTTAGGAATCACGTGTAAGAGCGACACAAGGAAAATGTTTTTTGAGTGCTGAGAATCTTTGAAATTCCCTTCCTCAAAAGGCAATAGATGCGGAATCTTTGGAGTGTAGAATTGAGGTTAAAATCTGATAAGCCATGATCATCTTAAATGGCAGAACAATGCTCAAAGTGCTGAGTGCCCTACTCTTGCTCCTTGTTTCTATTTTTAGACACTGCACAGGGAAGGAAATTCTGAACCCACTTCCTTTCATAATAGGTACCTTGCTTTCTTGGAAACGTTATTCAAATCTCTGCAGACGTAAAGCTTCGAGATCAGGGAAACGAGAAAACAAAATGGTTTGAAGCTTGGTCATTACTTTTATTTTTCAAAATGAAGCATTTTGGCTGGCTGTCAAGTAATTTCAAACAATTTTAAAATGACAGTCTGTGAAATAGTTGGAATATTACCCATGAAATAAGAATTAACATAAGAGATCTGTTTAATAAGTTTATATTTAAATGTTTAAACTTCTTAAGAGAAGAATTGTGAACGTATGAGAAAATGGAGACCAGTGGCACTCTTTCCCCCACCACCACCCCCACTTTTACAGAGTGAAGTAATGAACAGTACAAGAAACTGAGCAAGGAAAGCAGCAGGAAGAAACTGTACAACTGAGGAAAGTTTTTAAAGAATGTGCTGTGTGATCACCACAAATGTGGAGTATGTACTGTAGCTGTACCTTTTTTTAAAAATTTTTGTCATTTGTACAACTCGACCTTGGAATACTACAGTACACTTGTATTTATAAATGTGTAGGCAAAATGTCAATATTGACTTATTTTGGTTTTACAGGTTTGAGGCTGCCAAATTAGTAATGCAATGGCTTTGTAACCATGAAGATCAGAACATGCAAAGGATGGCAGTGGCTATTATCTCTATTTTGGCAGCAAAGGTATATTATGATGCTTACATTAATAAAGTACAAATTGTTTGTGGAAATTGACCCCCAACCCCCCCCCCCCCCCCCCCCCCCCCCCCAGTACGGTACAGACTGCAGTTATCCATTTTCTCTCTCGACATCCGCCATAACTGTCTAAAGCCAAATACTGAGGGTCCTAGAAATCTAAAATAACAGGAAATGCTGGAGATACTCAATAGATCTGACTGCTTCTATAGAAAGAAAAACAAAGTTAGCATTGAGAGGTTTCCTAACTGTTTCCAACATTTTCTGTTTTTATGGCTTAACAATGTGTTTTGATTACTAAGGACAGAGACCATTTTAAATTCCAATAGTTGGATTTTACTTTTGCACTTCCATACTTGCTTTGCATTGGAACAGGTTGGTACTGCCTCTGGACAATGTTGTGCTGTAGTTCTGCACCCATTTAAAAACAGGGTTGATGCTGCCCAAAACTGATTATTTACAGTAAACAGATTGTGGTGAAAAAATAATTAGACCCCACCACTTGTGTACAAGCTTTGATCTAGTCCTAAAAGAGAAGTGAGACTAAATGTAATATGAAACAGTCTCCAGTAATAGAGGTTGGATATCCATTATCTGTATTTCTGAGGACCCAAAAGCATCACTATTCCTGGAGTTGTCACTTATGGAAAGATTTGAGTAAGCCATCAAATTGCACTATATTCCCATGGCATCAGAGAGGCGAGAGAATAAGAGATTTGTTTTCTTTTCTCCTTCACAGGCTGGATGTTTCTGCTGTATTGTCCAAACATAAGGCAATTACAAGATACTTAGTCAATTGTCCAGGAACCAGCCAAGGAGTTGGTACTATGCCGAATTCCTTTGAAAAAGAATCCACACAACTGGTTGATATCAGTCAAAACTCTGTGCTCAGGGCAGTTTTAGCCAGGCACACAGACACTGCCAGTCTGTCTAGCATGTCTCTCACTCCTTGAATAAGGCAACGTTGTAAAGCAAACCTTTTTATTAACTGGCACCTATGGGGCCAGGAGTGTGCTGGTTGATCAATTATTCCAGTTGATCAAGAGGTCCACACAATCTAAGTGTGTTTTTACATAAGTAATAGAAATGTAATGCAGGGGGTATACACATCATTGCTTTGCTTTATTTATAGCATAACTAACTGATACAACTTTACATTAAATAAGCTTACTGGCAGAGAGCCTTTTCACTCGCACCCTTAACTGACTACTCTGACATTGGGGAGATTTGCGATAATACAGTGAAGTTCTGGTATTTGAGGTATATAATTTTTGCTGGATTATCAAGAGTGCCAGCTAAAACAAAGTTTGCTGTAGTTACAACAGATACAACTCTCCAATGAGTTTCAGTAACTTGTTTTCAAAACTGCAAGAATGTGTTCCAGTTTCCTGGGTTTAAAGCAGTATTATTTGCCATTTTCTGGTCCAAAATCCTAGATAAAAGTGGTCTTAACATAATTTCAATGAATTATAAAAGGAAATTTGCAATTTATTTTCATTTTTGCAGCTTTCTACAGAACAAACTGCTCAACTTGGTACAGAGCTCTTCATTGTTAAGGTAACATTACTTTTCCTTATCATTACAATACTAATTTTAAATAAAAATCTTTGATTTCCTACATAATGGGATTACTCTATTCCTTTACACAAATATTGCTATAAATTAATGAGTTTTTTGCTTTGTGGTTCTTCAAATCTACCAATACAGGTTCTTCTACACCTTCTGACTCTCTATCACTTATTGTTGTCGATTTTAATTTCATTTCTTACTAACAAGGCAACTACAGCCCCTCTGCTTCTCTGCCTGTCGTTTTCAATAGAACGTATATCCATGGATATTCAGTTCTCAGTCCTGATCCCTTTGCAGCTACAAGTCTTTGATACCCACAACATTGTACTTACCAACTTCAATCTGACTACAAGCTTGTTTACTTTGTTTCATATGTTGCATGCATTTATGTACAACACCTTCAGTCTTACATTGACTCCCCCCCCCCCCCCACCCCCCCCTTCTCATCGTTGTACCCTTATCTTCTGTGCCTGAAGTTACTTCCCTGACCCTTTCCATACTCTCTGTCCTACTACTTGTTCTGGACACTAATAACCTCTCCTCTTTCTCTCCACCATCCCTCTTCTCCTTTTCTTCCACCTCTCCTCACCTCTCTAAGTTTTTCCATAGTTTCCTTGCTACTGAACTCAGCACCCCCAGTGTGTAGTTTCAAGCTCTAGTTTGCACTTTGCCAGACTCCAGTCTCAGCATGCTTTCAGTTGGAGCCGAACAAGATTCCATCCAAATTCTCAGGTTGGATTCAAAGATCCCATGGTTTTTTTAAAAATGAAGAACAGCAGGTCCTTGTGTTTAGGCCAACGTTTATTCCTCTGTTCATATCTCAAAACTTTGTTACCACACTGCTTGCTGTGAGCAAATTTCCAACTGCATACTATTCATTACAACCATGATCAAACTTCAGAAGTACTCTTCTTTACCTGTACAGTATTTTTGGGACACCTTGAGCTAATGAGAGAAACAGTATAATTTTTTTTAAATGCAGATCTGTCTCTTCCAATTTATAAAAGTTGCTCTACACACCAGTATACAAATTGGAGAGTTCCAGCTGACCAGATGAGTCACAATGGATTATCTAAGTGAGAGTTTTAATATTTTGAACTGTTGGCCATCTAGCTGAGAGATTGGTGATTCACTGGAGATTGCAGATCCCTCCTTTTATCTGTCTTGCTTTTTCAAAATGATTTTTTTTTTTGCTCATCACAATAGCTATATCAAATGTTTTGGGACTTGAAGGATCATGTTAAAATAATGACCGAAATCGGTGAGTGGCAAAAAATAGCCTCTTTATTCAGCAACTGCAATAACACAAGTTTGAGGTGGTGATAGAATCCTGAAATGCAATTCTTACAATAGCCTCATTACAGACAATTCTTACTTGTATCAAAATTCCATTACTCTGAAGTTACATTGTTTTATGGGACACAAAGGTTTGAGGGGCTTCTATCCTAGGAGACAGGAGATGGTTAAAATATGTGCTTAGTGCTGGCTGCTACTTCTGATAGAATTAAGAGTGTCTGTCTGATCTGCTTGCGTAATTAGAAGTGTTGGTCCTATTTGTCTTTTAAATTAGTAAAACAAACTATGCCTATATGTTCTAATTAAGTTAGAAAGTATACCTGCATTTAATAAAAGAATAAAGGGGGCAGCACGGTGGCTCAGTGGTTAGCACTTCTGCCTCACAGTACCAGGGTCCCAGGTTCAGGCGACTGTCTGTCTGTGGAGTTTGCACGTTCTCCCCGTGTCTGCATGGGTTTCCTCCCACAGTCCAAAGATGTGCAAGTCAGGTGATCTGGCAATGCTAAATTGCCCATAGTGTTGGGTGCATTAATCAGAGGGGAAATGGGTCTGGGCAGGTTACTCTTCGGAGGGTCGGTGTGAACTGGTTGGGCTGAAGAGCCTGTTTCCACACTGTAGGGAATCTAACCTAAACTGATTACCGCAGCTAGGTTGTGAAGTTTGTCTATTATTTGCCAGTGTGAGTTTCTTTCATTCATGTAATTCCACCTAAGTATTGTTTTAACGGTTAGTTTGTTAAAAGCATAATAGCCTAAATAAAAGATATTTAACAAGTACTTACAAATTGGGCAAACTGTTAGTTGTTTTGTAATCTGTTCAGGTCGAAGAGAAAGTTGGTAAGGACTAATTAATATTATAGTGTTTCGTGGAGACTTGGTGGGGATGGTATTGTTTACAATATTGATGCTGATTCAGAAGTAGCTTTTGATCTAGAAAGGGTTTAAGGTGAATGGGTTGAAAGGGATGTTTTAATTTTAGTCTATATTGTAATAGTAAAATATACTAAAAACATGATTTTATGAATGAATGAAACCATGTTATAGTAAACAATGGGTTAGTAAAAGGTTGAGTGAATGAATGGGAACCTGGTATTAATGAGTCTAGTGAGCTGGTATGCAAGTTAGTAAGGATAACCTAAAACACTACCTTTTGGATTACATACAATTTTTTTTGTTTTCTAGAAACTGCTGCATATAGTAGAGCAGAAGACAACCCTGTCACTGGTTGATACAACTTTAAAGTTTACGCTAAGCGCACTTTGGAACTTGACTGATGAATCTCCGACCACCTGCAAGCACTTTATAGAAAATCAGGGCTTAGAATTATTTATGAAAGTACTAGAGGTAATTTTGTTTTTTAAATGTATTATGTAATGATAATATATTATCTCGTTTTTGTTGTTTCCTTCTTGTTTCTTTGCACACTGATCTTTTAATTAAAAGTTGAGCATTTCCATATTCTTTGCCTCAACCTGCCACCTTAGTGAGCCATGGTCTCATTGTGGATTAGCTTCTCCTACACATCGTACCTAAGATGGCACTGAAGAATGACAACTTTGTACACTTTACATGATACCCCTATATCCCTGCACTTGAGTACATGTGACAATAAAACCTAATTCTAATTCTAATTCTAGATTGTATTGTGTCTTCAGGTTGTGTATATGAATGACCTGAAGTGTTGAATTCCATTGTATGGATGCTTGTTTATACTGCATCTAGAGTATGATTAGATTAGATTCCCTACAGTGTGGAAACAGGCCCTTCAGTCCACACCGACCCTCCGAAGAGTAACCCACCCAGACCCATTTCCCTAACTAACACTATGGGCAATTTAGCATGGCCAATTCACCTAACCTGCACATCTTTGGATTATGGGAGGAAACCGGAGCACCCGGAGGAAACCCACGCAGACCACAGGGGGAATGTGCTAACTCCATACAGCCAGTTGCCCGAGGCTGGAATTGAACCTGGGACCCTGGTACTGTGCCACCCCTGTGGGTAGTTTTGATTTCCCCCTACCACAGGAAAGATATTATTAATCCCATTGAGGGACAGTAATGAACATTCACCAGACTTATTCCTAGAATGAATGGCGGGACTGACTTGATGAAGAGAAATTGGACAAACGGGGCCTGTATTGTATTTCAAAGAATGATAGGTGATCTCATTGAAACCTACAGAATAACTGCAGAATAGATAGGGTCGATGCAGGTAATGTTTGTGTGGTTGTGAAGTTTGGAACCTGGGTTGGGGTGTGGGGGGGAATGGTATCCACTTTTTAAAAATAAGAGGGTGCTATTTAGGACTTTTATTCAGGTGGTCAATCTTGGAAACTCCAGAGGGCTGTGGAGGCTCAGTCAAACTCCGTATATAAGAAAAAAATCAAACTCAGAAGTTGATGTCCCTTTATGCCATTGATAATCAAACATTTCTATGGAAAGTTTATGTGAAAGGCATTGAAATGTTCGATCAACCATGATCTTATGGTAGGGCAGCCATATGGGCTGAATTTCTGTCACTGTCACTACTTTCTTTGATAAAATGCCTGGTCTCTTCTCCCATACGTCATCTCTAATTGTACAGAACTTGGAAATATACTCTATAGAAATTGCAGGCTCATTACAAATTCTAATGTTTCTTTTAGAAAGTGATTATTGGTAGCTTCCGATTATTCAAACGTTTGATGCATTAAAGACTAATTTTTGATGGCAGCTTTCACTTAGAAGTTACAAGCACTACTGAATCTTGTGTACAATAAAATCTCTTATCAGATACAGTCATGAAAGTAGTAGCCATAGTACAATGGGTTAATATTGTAAGATTCCTGTTCACTATAGTCTTATGCCACAAGATACTATATATTGATAAACTGTGAGCAAAGGTTTCTGTATTCAATTTCCGGTTTCCTTTAAGCTACTTAGGACAAACATTTGAGTGAGGCAAACAGTTTCTCCTTGAGAGGCAAGAATTGTATTTTGGCTCCTGTAGGTCAGGGCACTTTTGTTTTTAGTATTACAGATTGTCATTGGTAGGAGGCATCTGACACAGGTACCTTGCATATGGTATTATTTGAAGTAGAGAAGACTTTTGAGGGATTTACATGGCTGTGCCTTTCCTGCAGCTTCATATGTGTGGAGTTGCTTGCCTATTTTAGATGTTCTAGGGCATGTCTCAATATTTCATTTAGATTTTTCAAATTATGAGGGGCATGAATAATATAAATAGACAAAGTCTTTTCTCTGCGTTCTGGGAGTCCAAAACTAGAGGGCATAGGTTTAGGGTGAGAGGGGAAAGATATAAAAGAGACCTAAGGGGCCACTTTTTCACGCAGAAGGTGGTACGTGTATGGAATGAGCTGCTGGAGGAAGTAGTGTAGGCTAGTATGAATTGCACCATTTAACAGGCATCTGGATGGGTATCTGAGTAGGAAGGGTTTAGGGGGACATGGACTAGGTGTTGACAGGTGGGATTAGATTGGGTTAGGATATCTGGATGGGTTGGACCAGAGGGTCTGTTTCTGGACTGTACATCTCTGACTCTAAATCACAAGAATACATTGATCTTTGGGTAGTATAATGGAATGTTTAACATTCACCAAAGTCAATTGAATGAATTAACTGAAGATCTGCAGATGATCTATTCAACTGAGAGCACCTTCACCACTATTTTTCTTATGTAAGTAGTTTGATAACTGTTTGTGATGACAATGATTTGTTGTTCACACCACCTATCACTTGTACCTTTTTAATGAATTTTCTGTTTCGGACAGTTATTCACTTTCCTCATGCCGTCAACGTTGTTTCTGATAGAACATTCTGTGACCAAATTACAAGTTACTTGAAAATAATTCTCCTAACAGTTCCCTTTGGTATTGTTTTTGAATTTGTCCTGAACCTAACAAATTAACTGATCAGTGGAACATTTACTTCAACGAAATTTTATTTGAAGTCTGTCATATTTTAAAGCCCTTCACCTCTGGTATTATCATAGTGAATCCCTTTTTGCACATACGTATGTTTCTTTTTCTCCCAAAAGAAAGATGCTTCTGCATTCCATCAGAGATCTAAATAACGATTTTTAAAAGGCATTTTCAAATAATTACAAGACAAATGCTCTTTGATCCAGGAAACTGATGAATGAACACTCAGACTACTGTAATTTAAATTAATCATGGGTTATGGGCGTCTCTGACTGGCCAGCATTTATTGTCCATCCTAAGTTGCCTCAGGTAGGTGGTGGTGAGCTGCCTTGAACTGCTGCAGTCCATCTACTGTAGGTAGACCCACAATACCATAGGGGAGGGAATTCCAGGATTATTGACCCAGTGACAGTGATGGAATGATGATGTTTCCGAGGCAGGATGGGTGAGTGGCTTGGAGGGAAACTTGAGGGTGACTGTTGTTGTTGGTGTTGGTGTTTTTGAAGAAGGGCTTATGCCCGAAACGTTGATTCTCCTGCTCTTTGGATGCTGCCTGTCCTGCTGCACTTTTCCAGCAACACATTTTTCAGCTCTGATCTCTGGCATCTGCAGTCCTCACTTCCTCCTAGTTTTTGTAGCAGTGCCTTGTGAATAGTCTTTGGAGAGTCAGGAGGTGAGTTATTCACTACAGCATTGCTAACGTCTGACCTACTCTTCACAATCTCAAAATTGTTACAGTGCAAAAGAGGTCCGCCTAATGTGCCTGTATTGAATCCATTACCTAGTGCCAATCTTCTGACTTTTCCTCCCACATCCCTGAACACCATTTTCTATCCAAATACAGAGGAACTTCAATTATCCGCATTTGATTTATTCGAATACTCTGGCAAAATCACAAGGTCCCGATGCTTGGCTAAACTGTTATCCGGCATTCGATTGACCAAACGAAATACTCCCCGCCCGTGTCCTTCGGATGATTTGGGTTCCTCTATAATCATCTAATGCTCTCTTGAATGCCTCCAATTTAACCTACTTCCACTGCATGTCCAGGCATGCTAGTAGCTATTGTATTTGTATAGCTAATCTAGTTCAGTTTATGGTCAATGGTTACCCCAAGATGTTGCTAGAGGTGGATGCAGTGATGGTAACACCATTGAATATCTAGGGACAATGGTTAGGTCCTCTCTTGAAGATTCTCATTGCCTGGCATTTGAGGTATGATTGTTGCTTGCCACTTGGCAGCCCAAGCCTGATGTTATCCAGGTCTTGGTGCACTTGAGTATTGAATGCTTTAGTGTCTGAAAGGTCACAGATGGTGCTGAACTTTGTGCAGTTATTCAAACCAGTGACCTTTAATGGACTTCCCTCCATGTAAGCAACTGAAGATGGTTGGACCAAAGAACTTATTCTCTAGAATTCCTGCTGAGACTCCTGACCTCCTACAACGACAACCGTTTTTCTTTCGTCAGGTATGACTCTAATCTACAGTGGTTTGCCCCCTGGTTCCCATTGACTCCAGTTTTGCAAGAGCTCCTTGATGCCATATTCTGTCAAATGTGGCCTTGATGTTCAAACGCAGTCACTTTCCACCCTCTGAAATTCAGCTCTTCATGTTTGACCCAAGGTTGTAACAACAAGGTCAGGAGCTAAGTGGTCCTGTCTGAGCCCAAAAAAGGTATCAATGAATAGGTTATTGCTAAGCAATTGCAGCTTGGTAGGAGTGTTGATAACCCCTTCCATCGCTTTTTACTGAAGGGGCTTGCTTTTTTGTACAGGACGTACCTGGGCAATTTTGTGTTGTTGGGTAGATGCTCATGTTGTAAAAGTACTAGACCACATCTTGCCCAGAGGGGTGGCAAGTTATGGATTGAAAGTCTTCAGTATCATTGCTGGAACATTATCAGGTCCTGCAGCTTTTGTACTATCCAGTGCCTCCAGCTGTTTCTTGATAACATGTGGAATTAATTAAATTGGCTGAAGACTACTACCTCTAATGCTGGGGCTGGATGAAAGAGGCCAAGATGGATCATCTTGTGGAGCACTTGTGGTTGAAGATGGCTGCGAATACTCCATTGATGTGTTAGACTCCCCTATTATTGATGGGATATTTATGAAGCTGCCTCTTCCATTGTGTTTAATTTTCAACCACCATTTGTGAAAGAATGTGACTGAACTGCAGAGCTTTGATCTGATGCACTTGTTGTGGAATCACTTAGCTCTGTCCATGGCCTGGTCTGTGGCCTGAGACCATAACCCACTGTACCTCGATAGAGTGCTGATAACTAAACCAAACTGATACTAAATAGAAATTATTGTTACAAACCATGTTAAAGACTAAAATTCTGCTTGAAAAATTATGTTTGAAGAAAATGTCTTTTAGTTTGTTTCCATACCAAATGATACTAGAAACATTAAGCTTAACTCAAATGTGTAAAACCTCCTAAATATATAGATGCCACTGCAATTTGTTGGATTTCTGCAAATGTGACTTGTAAAAATTAACAGCATGTACTTATTTTGCATGATTAGAGAATCCCAAGTGTTCCAAATAGAGGACTTTTGGAAATATTTAGATTTTGATGAAGTAAATGGTGGAAATTGGTGATGCAATAATTAAAGGCCATCTTTTTAGGATAATCACTAAAGACTAAAGCTCAGTCTTTTTAAGAACATGAACATCCCACAGTAGTAGAGACGATGTCTATAAATGGAATTTAAAAGACAAATGGGTGTATTTTTTAACCGGACAGTGTAAATTAGAACAACTGAAAGCTATTGTTGTATCAGACAGGCAGCATCAAAGTGGAATTTCCTGTCTTTGTGCTGAAAAATTATATGCTTCATTTTAAACCAATTTATGTACTTGCAACATGTTAACGATTTGTTTTTGTATTTCCAGTCCTTTCCGGGTGAGCCATCCATTCAGCAGAAAGTTCTGGGTTTATTGGTGAGTAACCTTGGTATGCTATGATAATTTGTTTAGAAAAATAAAATAAGGAGTGACTTGCTATGATACAGCATGGTAGAGCTTCCCATCGGGTAAATTCATGTTCATCGGAAGGCATTGAGTGAAGGGAACTTTGGCCATTGTGCACTGAACATTTTGTCAAAACTTTGTCTTGAAACATTCCTCTATAATTTTGTTTCATTATAGAGGAATGTTTCTGAAATCTGATTTACGTGGGAAATTCAAATCAAAATGTCCTTCAGGGCTTTGTTTGTAAATTGTCAGGTAGCATGAACTGTTGAGAACCAAGCTGAATACAGAAGGTTTATGAGTGAGGTTAAGAAAGAAAATAAGTGAAGTATGTAGGGAGTTTGGGAAAAGGCTGATGGCTAACAATAAAGAAAATCCCAAAATTTACTGTCAGTTCATCAACAGTAAAAGGAGGTGTAGACCAATTGGGAAGCAAGAGGAGGAGTTACATTTAAGAGGCAAAAGACATGCCTGAGATGCTGAATGGATATTTTGTATAAGTCCTTTTACCTCCAAGTTAGATGCTGAGGGCTTAATAACTGAGGATGAAACTCTGTCATTAGAATGATTTTAAAATTAATGAGGGAGTGGTACTGGATTATCTGTTGTTATTTAGAGTTGGTTAAAAACCTGGGACCAGATAAAATGCATCTGAGGATATTGGAAAAAATTGAGAGCGGAAATTGCAACGAAACTGACAATTCGGTTTCAATCTTCTTTTTGATTTGGTGGTGTAAGATTGAAGAGTTGCAAACATTATGCCTTGGTTCAAAAAAGTTTGTAAAGATCGGCCCAGCAATTGTAAACCAGTCATAGCCCTGTACAGCATGGTCCAATTCATCCATGCCGACCAGATGTCCTAAATTAATCTACTCCTGTTTTCTAGCTTTGGCCTGTACTCCTCTCAACCCTTTATATTCCTGTATCCATCCAGATATCCTTTTAAATGTTGAAGGTTTACCAACCTTCGCCACTTCCTCTGGCTGTGCATTCTATACCCCCACCATCCTTTACATGAAAACTTTGCAGCTTAGGTCCCTTTTAAATCTTTCCCGTCTCACCTTTTAACCCACACCCTGTAGTTTTGGACCCTGCTGCTCTGAGGAAAAGACCTTGGCTCTTCACCCTACCCGCGCTCTTCATGATTTTATAAACTTCTATATGGTCACCTCTTAGCTTCCAACACTCCAGGAAAAAATAACCCTAGTCTATTCAGCTTCTCACTATAGCTCAAACCCTCCAACCCTGGCAACATCCTTGTAAATCTTTTTTGAACCTTTTCAAGTTTCACAACATACTTCCTATAGCAGGGAGACCAAAATTGCACACAATATTCCAAAAATGGCCTGATCAATGAGCTGCACAGCTGCAATGTGACCTTCTAACTCCTATACTCAATGCACTGACCAATAAAGGCAAGCATATCAAACTCCGCCTTCACTATCCTGTCTACCTGAGACTCCACTTTTGAGGAACTATGAACTTGCACTCAAGTCTCTGTTCAGCAACACTCCCCAATACCTTATTAGGAAGTGTGTAAATCCTGCCCTTATTTGTCTTTCCAAAGTGCACATTTATCTAAACCAAACTCCATCTACCAGTAGTCGGCCCATTGGCCCATCTGATCAAGATCCTACTGTTCTCAGGTAACCTTCTTTGCTGTCCACTACACCTCCAATTTTGTTGTATCTGCAAACTTACTATACCTTCTATGTTCACGTCCAAATCATCACATAAGCAACAAAAATTAGTGGACTGAGCACCAATCCTTGTGGCACACTACTGATCACAGGTCTTCAGTCTAAAAAGCAATCCTCCACCACCACCCTTTGTTTCCTTCAAGCCAGATCTATATCCAAATGGCTAGTTCTCCCTGTGTATTCCATGTGATCTAACCTTGCTAACCAGTTTACCATGTGGAACCTTGTTGAAAGCGTTACTATAATTTGTATAAGTCACATCTAATCCTCTGCCTTCTTCAATCTTTTTCATAACTTTTTCAAAAATCAACATGGAGGACAGGAAAAATTTTGTGGTTGTAAGAGCTACTTTTTTTTTAGGTATTTTCTGATTTGGAACTGATTTCCTTGAATCTTTGGAGCAGTTATTACTGTTTTATACTGTTGCATTGATTCAGAACTTTGGTGGGAAGGAAAAAGATCAAAATAACAGCATTACTTAAAAATAAAATGGGGCGAGACAGCAGGTATGTTATGGAGAGTAAGAAGAAAGATTAGTGAACTTGCACAGCTGATTGTCAGTCAATTTAATTCTGTAGTGGGGAAACTTATAAAATAAGTATTCAAGATTGAATTAATAGCTCCTTCTTCTTCTTTCTCCCCCCCCCCCCCCCCCCCCCCCCACCCCCACTCATGTAGAAAAATGTGGAACGATTTGGCACAGTTAGTGCAGATTATTTGAGGTTGAATTGTTCAACTTGCTTGGGTGACTTTAATCATAACAGAGGGTTGATAAGGGGAAGACTTTTGGTGTACATGTTCTTCAAAATCTATTTGATACAGTGTAACACAGCCTTGAGGAAAGTTATAGGTCATGGAATAAAAATGATAGTAGCTAAAAATAATACAAGTGGCTAAAGGATAGTTAATCACAAATTAATGGGTATTTTTCAGGCTGGAAGAAATTTTGGAGTGGAGTTCTCCAAGGTTCAGTATTGGACCCTTTACCCATATAGAAATGATCTAGATTTTGGTGTATTGGGGATAATTTCAGAGTTTATGGATGATGCAAAACTTGGAGGATTGTAAACCGTGAGAATGACAGTGGATGTCAAAAAGACATTGATAAATGGGTGGAATGGGCGAATAAGTGCAGATGGAGTTCAGGTTAGAGAAATGGGAGGTGATGTAGTTTTGTGTAGAGAACAAGTATAAAATAAAGGGGTTTATTTCCAAGGATTTTGAAGAGTGGAGCTACCTACGTATTAATAGACACAAGTCATTGAAGATGGTAGGAAAGGTGGAGACAGCTGTTTTTAAAAAAGCACAGAGTTCTAGGTTTCGTAAATAGAGGCATAGAGAACAGAGCAGGGAGGTAATGAGACACTGTTACACCACAACTGGAGTATTATGCACAGTTCTGGGTGTTACACTACAGATCTGATATGAATATATTGAAGGAAATGCAGAAGAGGCTTTTGAGAATGGTTCCAAAGTTCTGAAACTTCCAATATGACAAAATATTGGAGAAACTGACGCTTTTTTTTCCTGTTGCAGAAGAGAAGGCTCAGAGGAGATTTGATATTTTTTCAAAATCTCTAAGGATCTGGGCAGAGTGGATAGGGTAAACTGATCTAGAATCAGAGGGTATTCTGCAAAAGGAACTAATGCTGAATGAGAGTGACTTTTTTTTTCTCAGTGAGTGGTTAGAATCTGAATTCATTGTCAGGAAGTGCAGTTGAGGCAGATTTAATTGAAGCATTCAAGAGTCATAGAGATGTACAGCATTTAAATAGAATCATCCAATGTGCAGGGTTTTGGGGGAAAGGCAGGAGATTGGCATTAAGTTAAAATGCTCAGAAGCAGTGCAGTTGTGATAGGCTGAATGACCTCCTTCTGCACCATAAACAATTTATGATTTTGATATGTCTCATTGTTTAAGAATGAATGGTTGGTTGGGAAATACCATTGCATGCTTTTCAAGGAACATCTAATTCTGCATATTAGAGTGACAAAGTATTAGGTTAAAACCAAAATGCTTTACACTACTTGTATGTATATTTTGGTAATTGTGGGCAATTATTGCAAAGGTTTGTATTTACCTGAAAACTGTAGAAAAATTTGAAATACAATTCCTCCTGAAAATATTGGAGACATAGTTGCATTGTGGCAACAGCCATATGTTTCCTCCCCACTGTTGCCTTAAAATAGCATAAGGCCATGAGCAAAGGAAGAATTTATTTTTGTGGAACTGGGTTTCAGTAGGGGCGGGGGTAAAAGATCTGTTCAGAGGGTGAGTGATCAAACAAGTTTTGTTTTCATTTTAGAACAACATAGCAGAAGTGAAAGAACTCCACCCTCAGCTGATGAAGAAGAACTTTATTGAGCATATCAGGTAATACTAATTTTGCTGCGAATTGGTTTTGAAATTCTTGATTCTAATCAATACTAGTAGATTCCTCTTGTCACCCAGGGAGGTAACTGGTTTCCAGAATGATAGGCACCCTGTAGAATGTATTGTTCCTGACCAGAAATGTTCAAAGTAAGTAGTTCTGTAATACCGTTTTTAAGGCTGCGAACCTGATTACGTTTAAAGTAGGAGGTATGAGCACTTTTTATTTTAAGACATTAAATTGCATACCTCCTTTTAAAATTTGAGCATTTGCATTTCCCATTATGAAGTCAATAATAACTCTGAGACTGTTTTAGTATAGGGTGACTTGACAATTTTTTAATTTGGTGAAAATACAGTTAAGGGGTTATAAAATATCCTGTATGTGTTTTAAAGATTTGAATATGTTGGGATTGAAATTTGTTATAGGAATGTGACGATTTATTGTTGGGGAAAGTAATTGGAAATATTTATATTTTGGTTATATTGTAGCAATAATTGAGGCTTAAGTTCACAAACTGACCATAACATCCAATTTAAAAAAAAGTATTTCAGGGGGTTGTGAGCATTGCTGGCCAAGCCAGTGTTTATTGCACATCCCTAATTGCACAGAAGATAGTTGAGTCAATCATATTGCTGTGAGTCTTGAGTAATATGTAGGCTAGACCAGGTAGACATGGCAGATGGGTTTTCCTTGCAAGATTTAAACCAAATTGGGGAACATGATGGTTCGCAATAATGTTCTTGAATTTAAAAAAGTAAACATTCCATTATTGCAATGTGTGTATAGCTTGATATACCTGACTACCTGATGTACAAATAACTGCTTCTGCACCTGTTCTACAAGTAAAGATAGATTTTTGTTTTAAGTACAGCTTACTTGCAGACACGTTTTGGCATATATATTCTGGATTCAACTGAAATGGAGGTGAAATGGTGATTTGGAAATTAGCTAATTTTTATCTAGCGCTCCGTTAATGCTTACCAAATTGGTTGGGGAGATGGAAAAGTAGCCAATTGTTCATCCCTCCTGTCTGATTAGTGATATCTGCAGGAGTGTTTGTGTCTGGATGTTTATCAGCTAAAACTGAGGTCCTGCAGTCAAAAATCTAGCACGAATGCTGGTAACTTACATGTGCTGGAGGAGACCTGCTGGTCCCTATGAAACCATAACTCGGCAAGACTGTGAGCCTTTACCACCGTGTCAGTTATTTTGTGCAGATTTGGTTAAAAGATGAAGCTGATTGATCTTTGAATAATCCAATGGAAAATTTGGTATTTTGAACACTTTGTGATTTAATTTTTATCCCACACCGTCAGTTTTTTTTGAAAATTTCATAGAATTGCATCAACTTGCATTTATATAGCACCCATATTAAAAAGAACAGCTTCTGGTGCTTCCGGCATAAGCAAGATTCTCATCAACTATGTGGAAAAATTATGGGCACGACTGAAGGCTTGGTTAAACATGCAGGATTTGAGATTTGTGAAGGAGAGAGAGAGATTTTGTGAAGAAGGCAAAGATATAAGCCAGATAGCAGCCACACTGGTGTGACTGAAAGACAAAGGGAGGGAGAGGTATGTAAAAGGATACTGACTGAGATGTGAATGTTTTTTGCTGTTCGGCGGGAGTACACCAGAGAAGTTTACCAGAGAAATCCTGCAGAGATTCAGAGGAGGAACTCCTATTGATTTGGGTTGGGGTGATTTGGGTAATGGAAAGTATTTTAGGTCAGTAAGGTTCTAATTTATCAAGGGTGATTCCAGGTCTTAAAATTTTTATTATGAAGGAGGTTTACTGAAATTAACAGTTTTTTTTTTCCCTAATTGGAGAAAAGGTTGAGGGGACATGTGCCTCCTGTGAATAAATTCTGGAATGGGAGGAAAGCACTTTATTCTGTAATTCATTGTTTCTGTTCTAGTGTTTTATTGCACAATAAAGAAGTGGAAGTCAGTTACTTTGCCGCAGGAATAATTGCGCACTTGATATCCCGTGGGCTGCATATCTGGACACTAGATCTTGACCTTCGAGCTTCTCTTCTGGAGCAGCTGGTATGTTTTAAATACATTGATCATTGTATTTTGTAAAACATATTTTCCATTCTAAGGTGATTTTTTTTTTCAACAAATAATCAGACCTTTTTTTGTTTGAGTTGATTCTAATAATCTAGGGGAAGACTTCTCTCTTTACTATTTAGAATGAAATCATAACTATTGATCTGTAGTTTCATACTGTTATCTTTTTTGGTTTTCCTCATGTTCTGTCCTTGACACTCTCTCTCTTCTATTTCTTATCTACATGCTGTGCTTGACAAGAAATCTATCTCTGCCTCACCATTACTTCTCTCAACTTTTCCATTGTTTGATTTGTCAGAGCCTGTCTGATATCCAGTATTTTACTGGATTTTCTTCTAACTATATACAGAGAAGACCAAAGCAATTGACTTCGGTCCCCACCAAGAACCTTATTGTTTTAGTTACTGATTCTGTCACTCCCTGGCCACTATCTGAGGCTGAATCAGATCATTTGCAACTTTACTTCCTGTTTAGACCACATCTGAGCTTTTGACTGCATATTCACTTTGTTGCCAAGAATCTGTATACTTTAATCAATGTAATATCACCTGAATTCTTTCCTTCCCCACTATCACAGTTAATTTATTGCTGAAACTCTTCACTATATCTTTGATCTCTGGATAACTATTCGAAAACCCTCCTGGCTAGCCTTCCATTTTCTACATATTAAACCTGAAAGCCTCAATTTTATGCTGTTGACATCACATTTGCCCATCGTCCTTTATGCTTGTTGAGTCAGTACGGTCCAGTATTTGGCTTCGAGTCTAGTGATGATAGAGCCCTGGGTGGTAGTGTTGAAGCGTGAGACCTCTGGTTTAAGTATATAGTTCTTTGAAAGTTGTCTTATGCTTGCCTTCATTTCTCAGACTACTGAGTGTAGGAATTCTGATATCATGTTGAGATTGTACAGAATGTTGGTGAGACCACTTTCAGAGAACTGTGTACAATTGTAGTCACCCTGCTTTAGAAAGGATATTAAGGAGAGAGTTCAGAAAAGACTTACAGGGATGTTGCCAAGATTGAAGAGTTTTAATTATAAGGAGAGATTGGATAGGCTGGGACTTCTTTTACTGGAGCATAGGAGGTTTTGTAAAGCTTTATAGACGTTTACAAAATCATGAGGAGCATAGATAAAGTGAATAGCAAAGGCCTTACCCTAGGGTAGGGAGTTCAAAACTAGGGTCATATTTTTAAGGTAAGAAGAAGAAAATTTAAAAGGGACCTGAGGTATAATTTTTTTTTCACAGGATGGTTTGTATTGGAATAAACTACCAGAGGAGTAATAGATGCAGGTACACTTACAACATCTTGAAAGACAACTGGACGGGTACATGAATTGGTAGTACAGAGAAAAGAAGGACATGGCCACACACCAGTTGAAAATAGTACAAGAATTTTAGACGAGATTCCCTACAGTGTGGAAACAGGCCCTTCGGCCTAACCAGTCCACACTGACCCTCTGAAGCGTAACCCACCCAGACCCACCTCCCTCTGACTAATACACCTAACACTATGGGCAATTTAGCATGGCCAATTCACCTGACCTGCACATCTTTGGACTGTGGAAGGAAACCGGAGCACCTGGAAAAAAAACCCACACAGACATGGGGAGAATGTGCAAACTTCACACTTCACCAGAGGCTGGAATCAAACCTGGGACCCTGGTGCTGAGAGGCAGCAGTGCTAACCACTAAGCCACCGTGCTGCCCTAAATAGGGGAGTTCTAGAGTCACAGTGACTAAGTTTCCCAAACTAAGCTAAACTAGTCACACTTGCCTGTGTTTGGCCCATGTCCCTCTTAACTTTTCTTGTTCACACCTGAGTGCTGCGTTCTTCAATGCTGTCCACCCCTGATTTTTAATAATTTCAACATCCACTGCTGTAATCTTCATTATGCCATGCCTTAAGTCCTGACATTGCCTTCTATACCCCTCTACCCCTGTCTTCCCTCTTAAAGATTCTCTCTTTTTTTTTGATAAAGCTTTTAGCTACTTCACTAATCTCCTGCTTTATGAAGCCATGTCAATGCATTTGGTGCTTCTGTAAAGCATCTTGGGATGTTTTACTATGAATCTAAGTTGTTACTATTTATAAATACAAAACATTGGGAATAGTTTCCTCCAAAGGTAAGAAATACTTGCTGCTTTTGAGTTTAATGTTTGATTTTGATAAAATGCCTGGACAACTAACTTGAGTTTTTTGAAGAAGTAACTAGGAGAATTGATGAGGATGGATTAAATGACATGATCTTTATGGACTTCAGTAAGGCATTCGAAAAGGTTCCTCATGGGAGACTGGTGAGCAAGGTTAGATCACATGGAATACAAGGAGAACTAGCCATTTGGATACTGCACTGGCTCGAAGGTAGAAAGCATAGGATGGTAGTGGAGGGTTGGTTTTCAGACTGGAGGCGTGTGACCAGTGGTGTGCCATAAGAATCAGCGCTGGGTTCACTGCTTTCTGTCATTTATATAAATGATGTGGATGCGAACAAAGGAAGTACAGTTGATAAGTGTGCAGATGACACCAAAATTGGAGGTATAGTGGACAACAAAGAAGGTTACCTCCGAGTACAACAGGATCTTGATCAGAAGGACCAATGGGCCGAGGAATGGCAGATGGAGTTTAATTCAGATAAATGTGAGGTGTTGCATTTTGGAAAGGCAAATTGGGGCAGGACTTGTACACTTAATGGTAAGGTCCTGGGGAGTGTAACTGAACAAAGAGACCTTGGAGTGTAGGTTCATAGCTCCCTGAAAGTGGAGTTACAGGTAGATAGGATAGTGAAGATGGTGTTTGGTAGGCTTTTCCTTTGGTCGGAGTATTGAGTACAAGAAATTGGTTAGGCCACTTTTGGAATATTGTGTGCAATTCTGGTCTCCTTCCTATCGGAAAGATGTTGTGAAACTTGAAAGGGTTCAGAAAAGATTTACAAAGATGTTGCCAGGGTTGGAGGGTTTGAGCTATGAGGAGAGGCTGAATAGGCTTGGGCTGTTTTCCCTGGAGCGTCGGAGGCTGAGGGGTGACTCTATTGAGGTTTATAAAATCATGAGGGGCATGGATATGGTAAATAAACAAAGTCTTTTCCCTGGGGTGGGTGAGTCCAGAATTAGAGGGCATAGGTTTAGGGTGAGAGTGGAAAGATTTAAAAGGGACCTAAGGGGCAACTTCATCACGCAAAGAGTGGTGCAGGTATGGAATGAACTGCCAGAGGAAGTGGGTGGTGGCTGATACAATGTTGTTAGTACACTTAAAAGACATCTGGATGGGTATAGGAGTAGGAAGGGTTAAGAAGGATATGGGCCATGTTCTGGCAAATAGGACTAGATTAATTTGGGATATCAGTCCAACTCTACCCTTCTGACCAGAAGGGTATGTTTCTGTGCAGTATATCTCTGACTCTATGACTTAGAATTGAAATTTTTAAAAATCATTTTCCTCCTCCACAATTTTAACAAGCTAAACTAAAGGTTACTGCTCTATGGCTCAATCATAAAATAAGTTTGGGAACAAATACATTTTGTTTCCTTCTTTAAGAATAACAACCATACTGTCTTTGCATTACAGTGCCAGGATGTTTCTTGAATGCATTTGGTGTCCTTTTCTAGCAACCTGCTGCATTGGTTACTTATTCCTTTTGAAGAAATTCTCCTAATTTCTCCTTTTACAGATGTTGAACTTTTTGCCTTTTAAAACCTTATTATCCCTTGCTGCAATGCTTTCAAATACTTTGGGTAGTATTTCAAATGTACTGTCTCTATCTTGATCAGTTTCAATGTCAGTCCCTTTGTACTACTAATTTGGTTTAAATGGCCTGCTTATGTTGTGATGATAATGGAGCATGGTTCATTAGTTTGTTTGTAATTTGTAATTTCTGCTTCCTCTGACTTGGTGCCTTTTTACTTAAGTTTATAAACTTAATGGGCTGTATTATGTTGTGGAAATGAAAATTCAGTTTTTGATGGTATTCCACTTCTAAAATTGATAGCATCTTCTGGATGTTACGTAGAAAGTTAAACACAGAAATTCAAGACTTTTGTGATATTATGGTTATCTAAAGGGTATGTTGTTAATACCTACACCCCAAAATGAGTTTTTGGCTTGTGCTATTAGTTTTACTTTGCATATCCTTGGAAAATGTTACATCTTTTGAATGCTAGTGAGTTTAACGTATTCATAATTATTGCTAAAAATTTTCACTGGACCTGAGCAAAGTTTTTAAAAACATTATTAAATTTTAAATATATCAATAAATCAAGTTTCTGTTGTTTAAGGTAGAAACTAAAATATCAAACAAACCATTATTTATGTTTTCTCCCTTAATCTCCTGTGTATCACTGGACCTTTTATAGGACTTTCCTCCTTGCTTAGTGGTGAGCATATCTGTTTCAGCCTGAACTAAAATCCAGCTCACGAGTATTTGTTGTTAAATGGATCATTTCTAGTGATCTTCTGGTACTAAAATAGTCACTTAATTTGTTATGTTTTAAAATGTGAATTTTAACTGTGGGAAGCTATTAATACCTGTATCCGGTCTCTTGAACTTCTAAATCTGCTCTGTATTGCACTTTTCCATGAATAATTTGATTGTCAGCTAAAAGTGCACTTCAACATGGGGTTGGAGGGGAAAGAGCAGGAAATTGTCATGATTGAGGTTTAGAACTTATTAAATATGGTAGACAAAATGTTGTATTTAACAAACTATGTGGAGAGTTTAATTCTAATGTCCATTTTACTGTTTCCTTTCCAGTTAGGATCAGCACAAGTGTTGGGTAAATTCTGACATAAAACAGCTTTAGAGTGAGAATTTCCTTTAATGTTATAGCAGTAGCAGCACACGAATTATGGTGATAGCAGTAGTAACTGTTTGGTATACTTCTGTCACCAGAGGCAAGGAATGGGTGCACACCATAATTTTTTTTAGTATTAAAAAGCAGCTTACTTGTTTTCACCCTTGTTAATTGGATTTCAACTGATCAAAGAAGAGAACTGACTGTTAATCAGCTTAATATGTACAAAGACAACCCATTCTGTTAATCTTATTTAAAATGGAAGTCATAAAAAAAATCTAGTTTGAACTGCTGTTGATGGAATAAGAAAATGATTTTTGCCCTTTAATGAAGTGGTCTCATAAGTATCCCACTGATTGCTTTAAATTGTTCATTTGCAGCATGAGGGCCATCTTAACACACACGTCCTTATTTCTTTTGTTTAATAATTCCATTTGAATTTATGGCTGGCTTTTTTTTCTTTATGGTGGCATACTTGTGTGTTTATGATTTAAGCTTTTAAGCTTCAATTCAGCTAAGTAATTCAGACAACTTGAACTCCAGCACATTTGCTAGAGTGATTTATTCTGTAGTTACTCACTATTTATAGTATAGAAACACCTTTTGAGTGAGCTCATGTGGTGCAATGTTTTAGTGTCCCTACCTTTGGGCCAGAAGGTCTGAGTTCAAGTCCCACTTGCCCCAGTTGTATTATGTTGAACAGAATTTGTTTTTTTTAATAATAAATCTACTAACACCTTTTATGCTCCTGTAATTTTCAAAGCGCTCTTATTTTGCTTTATTTATTCAAAGGCAGTTGGCTAACTTTAGTTTTTCTTTCTTAAGCATACTGACTTCCAAAGAATCATTATTTTACTTTATTTATCCAAAGACAGTTGACTAACTTTCTCTTCTTCTTTTTTCAGCATTCTGTCATTCTAAATTGGCCAACTCCAGATTGTGAAATGGTAGCTTATAGGTATGTTCATGATTTTGTGATGGTTTCCTGTCCCTGCTCCATAATGGACGCAGCTGTGAGATTTGAAGATAATTTATAAAATTTTCTCTGTTTCAAATCTTTATTGCAATCTGTTGTCATTTTACAGATTATGTTAGCCTTTCTTGGTAGCAATCTTGTCCCTTGAATCAGAAGGTTGTGGTTTTGAGCCTCACTGTTCAGAAACTTGACAAATCCTGTAGTGTCAACTGTGCTGTATGTTGAATGAGACATAGCCCATCTAGTGGAGATAAAGAAGGCACTAAAATAGCTTACTTATTTAGCTAATTGTTTGAGAATACTTGCTGTATAAATATTGGTTACTACATTTATACATTTGTAACAATGTATAGTGCAGCACTTTGGGCATGCTAAAGTTATGAAAGGTACTGTATAAATAATTTATTCCTTTAGCATTGCTGGAGAAGTTGTATTTTTTTTGGGGGGTAAATCAGATTCAAAAGTGAAAAATGTGTGAACTAAGATATGGATGTTAAATAAGCTTTTATACAAGGAGAATGGAAAAGATCATTTTATGAAAGTGACCAGATTCAACAGCTCCATTTAAATGTAATTTGCCTCAGTTTTGTGAATATATTGGAATTTAAGCTCATTACAAATGTTCTTTTTCCTTTCTGCTAACATTGTGAATATTTATTTCCAGGTCATTCAGTCCCTTTTTTCCATTGTTGGAGTGCTCTGATACACCAGGAGTACAGATTTGGGCTGTCTGGGCAATGCAACATGTCTGTAGCAAAAATGGTAGGTGTTAATGATGGACAAAGTGCAGTATTATTTCTGTTCACATGCTTGACCAGAATTAATTGGTGTGTTTTTCCATAAAATTTAGATTTATGAAGTGAACCATTCTCTCTTTATTTTTAGCTTCTTTTGTATTTTTCAGAAATTCTTTATGAAGTTTAATTGGAATAACAATAATTAATTGACTTTTTGTTCTTCATTGTTAGTTAATGAGATGCTCCATTTCTCTCTCGCCACAGTTCATAACAAGATTAGTGGATGTATTGGTGATCTTCTTCCAAAATTCTATAGATTCTCGAATGTTTCCGAAGATTGGAAGGTAGTAAATGTCACCCCACTACTTTAAAGAGTGGGTGAAATACACAATGGGGGCTGCAGATCTGTTGCAGGGAACATGCTAGAATCCAGTATAAAGCTTTGGATAATATTGGTCTGGTTGGGCATTGTCAGCATGAATTTGTGAATGGAGTTCCTGTTCAATGAATGTATTAGTTGTTTTTGAGGATGTTACAAATTGAATTGATACAAGGGAGTTAGTGGATGTAGACTTCCAAAGTTTTTGATAAAGTTCCCAACAGTAATTTGGTTAACAAAATTTAAAGCATACTGGATATGATATAATGATATATGATAGCATGGATTAAGAATCAACTAACAGGCAGACGCAGTAGAAATAAACAGTTCATTTTGACATTGGCAGGCTGTGATCATTGGGGTTCTACAGGGATCAGACCTTTGTTGGGTTGCACCTAGATTTCTGTGTATTATGTTTTTGTCCTCTTAGCTAAGGATATTCTTGCAGTAGAAGGCAACAAAGGTTCACAAGCCCATTCCTGGAACAGTGAGACTGACCTATAAAGACAGATTGGAGAAATTGGGGATGTATTCTCCAGAGCTCAAGGAATGAGAGGCGCTGTCATTGAAACTTAAAAATACTTGAAGGGATACACAGGATAGATGTAGTCAAGATGTTTTGCTTGTTTGGGGAAACTGGAGACACAATTTTGCTATGTGGGAAGACATTTCAGACTCAGATGAAATTATTTTACTAAATGTTATGAGCTGTTGAATTGTTTACTCTTGTGGGCTGTGGAAGCTCAGTCACAATTTTAATAATGCGTGTTACACAGGAAACTAAATGAGTAAAGTGTTCAGGCGATCTGACCCCATCAGTTTCCCAAAGGCTTTGTGCAGTTAAAATTGTGCTGTGGAATTTTGAGTCCACCTGGAATCTGTTAATTGTCTCTCATATAATCACTGCCAATATTGTTTTAATTTCATCATGTTTGAGTCAAGAGTAATGTCCAATTTTTGTTTTTTTTTTGCTCTGTCCTACAGCTCCCAGGTACTGTAGCATGCTAATTGAAGAGAGCGGAATGCAAAAATTGTACAGCATTAAGGAACACCCCCAAGTTTCGCCAGATGTTCTGCGTATTGTTAATAGCATTATTGAAACTTTGGAAAAGTATATCATGCGTCACGGGAAATTGGTCTCCAGCCAGAAAAAGCCACAAACTAAGCACAGTATGGTCTAAGCAGATGTTTTGGACAGATTGTATGAGTAAGTTTTTTTTAAAAATAGTTTGGTAACTTCCGATTATTGATGAATAAAAGAAACTTAAGTTTTTAGTGTTGCTCATCTGGACAGCTGCAAGAATGCTAACGTTGAAAGGCAGTAACAATTTATATCTCACGTGAAAGTGGTGCTGATTGGTTCGCAAGTTGACTTTGGTGACCATAAGACAAAGGAGCAGAAATTAGGCCATTATGCCCGTAGATTCTACTCTGCCATTCATCGTGGCTAATAATTTTCTCAACCGTATTCTGCCTTCTCCCCATAACCTTTTGATCCCCATAACAATCGAGACCTATCTATCTGTCTTAAATATACTCAATGATCTGGCCTCCACAGCTTTCTGTGGCAATGAATTTCAAAGATTCACCATTGTCTGGCTGAAGAAGTTTCTCTTCATCTTCATGCTAAAGGATCTTCCCTTTCACTCCAAGGCTGCGCCTTCGGGTCCTAATCTCCTGCTAATGAAAAGATTTTTCCCAACATCCACCCTATCCGGGCCTTTTAGTATTCTGTAAGTTTCAATTAGATCCCCCCCGCCCTATCCTTCTAAACTACATCGAGTATAGACCCAGAGTCCTTCCTATGATATGGGACTCCAAATTGCTCACAATATTTTAGATTTGGTCAACTAGAGCTTTATAAAGCCTCAGAAATACATCCCTGCTTTTATATTCTAGTCTTCTCAAAATAAATGCCAACGTAGTATTTGCCTTCCTAACTACCAACTCAACCTGCAAGTTAACCTTCAGAGAATCGTGGACTAGGACTCCCAAGTCCCTTTGCACTTAAGATTTCTGAAATTTCTCCCCCTTTAGAAAATAGAAAATATTCTTCCTATCAAAGTGCATGACCTCACACTTTCCCATATTATATTCTATCTGCCTTTTCTTTGCCTACTTTCTTAAGCTGTCTAAATCCTTTTTGCAGTTTTCCCACCTCCTTAATACTACCTATCTCTCCACCTCCAAACTTAGCCAAAGTGCCCTCCGTTCCTTCATCTAGATCATTAATGTGAAAAGTTGTAGTCCAAACACTGATCCTTATGGAACACTATAAGTCACCATCCTGAGAAGGACCCTTTTATCCCCATTGTCTTTCTGCCAAACAGCCAAGCTTCTATCCATGCTAGTGCCTCGCCTGTAACACATTGGGCTCTTAGCTTAGCAGCCTCCAGCGTGGCACCTTGTCAACGGCCCCCTGGAAATCCATTGACTCTTGGTCTAACCTGCTTGTTACCACCTCAAAGAATTCTAACAGATTTGTCAGGCATGACCTCCCCTTGATGAAACTATGCTGACTTTGCCCTATTTTACCATACACTTCCAAATATTCAGAAATCTCTTCCTTCACAACAGACTCCAAAGTCTGGCTGATGTGAGTGTAATTTCCCGTCTTTTGCCTTACTCCCTCCTTTAAACAGGAGGTTTTATTAAGGATTTTGCAGTCTTCTTGGATTCTCCCCGACTCCAGTGATTCCTGAAAGATCACCGCTAATGCCTCCACTATCTCTCCGGCTATCTGCTTAAGAATTCTGGGGTGTGGTCCATCTGGTCCAGGTAATTTATCCATCTTCAGACTTGTCTGTTTTTCTAGCACCTTCTCACTACACTCACCTCTGTCTCCTGACTGTCTCAAATGTTTGGGATATTGCTCTAGTGTCTTCCACCCTGAAGACTGATGCAAAATACTTATTCAGTTCCTCAGTCATTTCTTTTGTTCCCCATTACTACTTCCCCAGTGTCATTTTCCAGTGGCCCAGTGTACAGTTTTGCCTCTCTTTGCTCTTTTATATATCTAAAGAAACTCTTGCAATCTTTTATATTATTGGCTAGCTTACCCTCACATTTAATCTTCTCCCTCTTTATTTCTTCTTTTAGTTGTCCTGTCTTAGTCTTTGTCTTTGTAGGCTTCCCAATCCCCTAGCTTCCTACTGCCCTTCGTCACATTATATACTCTGTCCTTTGCTTTTATGCTGTCCTTGACTTCCCTGGTCAGCCATGGTCACTTCGTCCTCCCTTTAGTATGCTCCCTCTTCCTAGGGATGAATTTTTGCTGTGTCTCCTGAATTATTGTACCATGGAGAATGCATTAGGGAATCGATGTCCCTCCCATGCATTTGTTTCAAAGGCATAATGACTGGACATATTCTGTTTGCTTGTAGGTATATATTTCTATCAAATATAAATAAGTCACAATGTGAGCTTTACTGATATGTCTGAAATATAAATTTTTTTTGATTTGAGATGGGGCTGTTGCTGTATTCCCAGCATTTGCTCTCCATTTCTATTTGTCCATTGAATTGAGTGGCTTTCATGGTCAGTTAGGAGTCAACCATATTTCTGTGTACTGGAGTCACATGTAGTGCTCCAGGTAAGGATACAAGAGTACCTTTTTTAAAAAAAAGTGAAACCAATGTATTTTTTGATCATCAATGATCACTTCAGGTTGAATGTTACTGAGAATAGCTTCCAATTCCAAATTTTATTTTAATTTAAATTGCACCAGCTATTTTGGTGAGATTTAAACCCATGAGCCCAGGCAGTATTAACCCAGGGCCTCTGGATTCCTGGGTTAGTGACATCACCACCATATCCACTCCATTCTTAATACATTTGGGATTATTCAGTAAGTGCTGTTCCATTATTGATTCACATCTAACTACTGAGAATTTTGCAAATAAAGACTTGCAGTTCCCTGGTACTTCCTTTGTGATAGTACCTCATCAGTTCAGGTTCAACTTGCCAACCAAGCAACATCCTTTACTCCAAATTGTTGCTCTCTTTTGAACTTTGTCATTTTTGTACCTATCTTAACGAGTTCAACACAAAAAGCTTCAACCTCTTTTATGCAATACTAAGGTTTGGAAACTTTTTAAACTCCCTATTCTCTACAATAATGTTATCTTATCATCTAATTTTAATTGGGGGGGGGGTGGGGGAAAAGAGAGAAGAGATTTGTAACATGGATTTTGATGGACCTTTGAATAAATAGGTAGCATAAGACACATGAAACCCCTCTGAATGTACCGTATGTCTGAATAATAAACAATGCTATTGGTAAAGACTTCAAAATATAATTAATATGTTATAAAGATGACAAATTTTATAAAAAGTGACACATTTTGCAGCGCACAAGGTGGTCCACTGTGCACATGTTGGTTGTTTGCTACATTGGAAACAAAGTTACTTCCCTTCTCATGTTAACATGTCTTTTTTTCTCTGTTTCAGTATTTTCTCTTTAGTGGTCTAAAAGACAAATCAATCCTGCTTTAAAGATTTTCTTTTATATCACCCTTTCTTAATTTTCCTGGTGATTTAAAAAGAAATTCTTCATCTACGTTTTCTAAGGTTTCAGTTTCCATTCTGTAATTGAGTTACCTCAGAACCCTTAATTCTTGTGCTCTCTTTCCCAGTTTAAATGTACTACTAATACCATGGTGCTTTATTTAAGTGCACAGTCTTTCAGGCAGTCATCTTTAAAAGCTTACATATATATTCAACTTCTCACTTATGCTTTTTTTCCTCATTTGGCTTCCATTTAAACAATTGAAATTTTAATTTCTAGTCCTTTTTGTCTTTTCCTTCTCTCTCCTGTCTGGGGTGCATTTAAGAATGGTCCTCAGTTGGAGGGAAGTTTTAAAGTTCAGGTCTGTCTGCAGCAGACTTGAAAAGTGTTCGCTTAGGATACTTGTATTATAAAGATTTTTGTATTATTTAATGGATTACCTTTTTAAAATACCTAGAAAACTTCAGTTAAAAATCACACCACACCAGGTTATAGTCCAACAGGTTTAATTGGAAGCACACTAGCTTTCGGAGCGACGCTTCTTCATCAGGTGATAGTGGAGGGCTCGATCGTAACACAGAATTTATAGCAAAAATTTCAGTGTGAAAACAATGTTGCTTCTCATAAGTGAATATTGAAGTGGAATCTGTCCATTGTTAAATGCTTGTTATTTGCATTAGAATGTTGAGTTGGACCAGGTCTTGTGGAAAGAACAAACTAGATATGTAACCCATATGTTCAGGTCCTTTTTTTATCTTGCTGGTTTGGCAGTTGCTAGGACCTGCGTGCTGCATCTAAATGAAGATTGCGTACTGAACTCTAGTACTTTGTAGCTTTCGATTGGGTTCTTGCTACGTTCCAGCTGAATGCTACACTTGTAATAGTATGATTTGAGTTTAGCTCTCCATTTTATTTTAGCACTCAGATGGTACTAGTGTAAATTTCCATGCTGCTTGTGGCTTAATAATAGGCGTTCACTGTACTATTGGAAAAATAAATCAATATATTTGAGGTGAAATTTCAGTAAATATGTCAAAACTGATTCTTACAACATCGTTGATAACTTTGCAAAATTAATTAACGATGGCAACAAGGACTAGGCAGAATGTTGGTTTCTTTAAAATGTACCCATCCGATTCTGGGGTCCAGTATTAGTGTTGTGCAATACGTGGAAGTGAATACTATAGTGAAACATTAACAAGTCTCAAATTAATATGCATTTACTTCTTCAAACAGGTGGAGGATGTTCAGCACGTAACCTTTTTTTATTTTCTGAAGACTATGAAGAGAATTTCCTTGATTGAAACTGTCTGCTGTTAAACATTTCTATAAGCTATTCTAAGTGCAGGAAGAATTTATCACAGTGGAGTGTTGGTGTAGTCTGTGGTATTGTCTTGTTCTACCAGAAGCAGCTGATGCTTGAATAAGTGCTGCTGATGAAATGTTTACTTAATCTGGATGTCACTCATATACCTTCTTTGCAAAGAATAAATCCATGTTTAGAACAGCTGAACTGTGATTAGCTTAAATGTATTTGATCCCCACTTACTTTTAAAAATATTTTGTATGAAATGTTGATGACTCCTTCAGGGGAAATTGGCATTTGAAATTGCCAATTTGTATTAATGCTTGTTTTGTTTGTCTTATTGCTTGTACAGATAAATGTATCATTGGTTTTAAGATTTTCTGCTCAGAGGGACTCTTGCCATCAATACCTCATATTTTAAAATCCATTCTATTAAAATAATTGATTTTGCATTGTTCTATTTTTAAATGTTTTTTTTTACAGCAATTGGTATTTGGTGTCAGCCTAACAAATGTTCCTATCCCACACCTACCCCAGTGAATGCACAAACCTGACTTGAATTCCATGAGCCTCATTTGTTATGGTTTATGCTTGGGCAGGATCTGTCTCTAAAGAACCTTGTAAAATAGGCCAAGGCTAAATTAAAGTTTCCAGCTATCCCGTTACAGATCCTTTGCTGGGAAACTGCTCAATTTTTATGGGCATATTGGGTCATAGTCATTCCTATTTATAAATTGTAATGTTCTGTGAATAGCCATTTGTAATACATTACAGCCAAGAAAAATTCATTCTCATACCATTTGGGAGGGAACAGGCTGTCAAAAAAAAGTCTGAAATGACCAGGTCACTGCAGGAGCTCTATCCAGTTCTGCCACAAATGGCTGAATGGATACCACTTGTGCTGTATACTTCTGATTCTGTAATTTTGACTTCTTCCTCCAGTTTTTTTTTTGGAGTCAGCAGAGCTGGATGTGAGAAACTAAGTCATATGTTCATAATTTAATGCAAAAAGAATTCAAAAACATTCTTTTACCAGGTAGTCTGAGAGGGGATCCTGATCTCTATAATTTCTGACTCCCACGTTTGCAGTGTGTGTAAATGGTCCCACTTCATTTCAATACCATGATTACCTTTTTTCTTCAATCTACTACTATCCTATCAAAATATTCTTTCAGCTCCCCTTTTACAAGGGGTTGACCACACCATTCTTTATTCAGCACTGTCTTTGTAACTCAGCTCATCTTGGCAGCCTTTTATTTATTCCATTTTGAAGTTGGAGTATCTCCAGCAGTTGCTTCCACCTACTATTTCTGCCTGTGTAGCCCTTGTGTACTAAGCTTTTGAATGGATGATGGATCTTGATTCTGCTTGCCTTGGTCTTGATCAACATTCAGAATCTGAATGTGCTTCAGCATTCCATACTTATCACTGATTCTGACTCCTATTCTTTGTCTGAACTGTAATGTTCAGAAAATTTTCCCTTTTTCAGTGCTGAACTGAATTTTCAATCTCCATATCATCTTCAACCAGGACATACTGCATCAGTTGTTATGTCTTAACTCCACTGAAACTTGCTCATCCAAATATCCACTGCTTCTGGCATACAAGAATGAGTCCTGAGCCTATTGATGTCCAATGCACAAAATTTTAAGTTTACCTTTTGTGGTTAAATCTCACATTGGCTGTAATTTTCCCAATCGATTATCCCCAGAAACCAGTCTCTATTATTGGTAACTACTGTTAACCACTTAGGCCCTAAATGTTAAAATTCCCTTGCTAAACATGTTGCCTTTTTTTTTGTTTTTCATTCTTTTCCCCATGCAGCCTGCCACATCTGGGTGTTTCTTGACCATTTTCCACACTGACATAAATGTAAGTTGTTGTTTCCATCCAGCATAGCTTTGGTGAGATTTCATAATATTTTGCAATGCTGCAGAAACAGATTTTGTTCTTCTTCTCACTAGTTCTGTTCTGGTCATGGTAGATGATATCCATTTCTGTTCTTTTGTTGATGAAAGCCTTGGACCAAATATTGGCAGCTAGTTGAGCATGAATAGCATCTTGAAGTGCAGTTTAATAATTTCCTCATTCAATATCCACACTCATTACTTTTACAGCAGGAATTATTAGGTATGATCTGCTAACAATACAAATCACAGATTAAACCAGCTATTCTGCAGTATTGTATGCTGCTGATGCCACATAAGTATAGACAGTATCTTATGGGTTGGTGGATATTTCATTGATTGGAACCCTGCAGAAGAGCTCATCTTGTATTGTAATTGTATGATGTGGTATCATATCAGTATACAATTAAAGGTTTGCTGTGGTTTCCTCATCAGATTTAATAGACAACTTTAGATTTTAATACAATATGTGGGGAAAAAAACCTAATTTCACTAATATAGTAAGCTGTTGAGATCCATGCTAAAGTCATCTGTAGTGATCAATGATTTCACATGATCAAAGTCTTTTTTCCAAAGCCATAACTTGTACTATTGATTGTGTGCTAGTAGCAGTTTTTGGATCTTGAAAGATAATTGTAATACTAACTTAAATTTTTCAGAACTGCTAATTTGTTTTTATTGGCTTTACTCTAAACACAGTTTGAAACATTGCACTGCCGTCAAGCACTCTGCCTCAAATGAAGTCATTGGAGTCAAAATAGCTGTTTTGTTTTCAGAGAAATAAGAACAAATTAACAAGCAGCATGGAAAAATCAACCTAGCAAAAACCAGCAGGAGACCACCTATTTAGTCAGTCATGCAGAGGTACACTTGAAAGAATAGTATAGTACCAGGGTTGCTACCTTCTGATGTACTCGTCACTGGGACAATTAACAGCATTCATTTTTACTATAATTCAATGTTAAATGACAGTTGAAAACATTATTCTGGATGCAACTGGGACTACAAATTTTATTACATGGTGTGGAAATCATGTGAAAAATTCAGTAACCTTCATAACTTTTGTCAAAAAGTTTGTAAAAGTTCAGTACTTAAGCAATTCTGTGGTGGTTGTTTGAACACAGGATAAGATATACTACGCATCTCAGATGTGGGACTTGCCATTTCATTATTCTCCAATAAAATGTGGTAATCGTTTTTCTTTAAATGCTGCCATCCCCTCCAAACGGTCTTTTGTAGGAATAACCTGTATTTGCAGAAAGTACAATTACCTTACCAAAATATTTCAGATGCAACTTCTAAAGCATTCATTTAAAAGAAAGTAATTGTTCTAAAAAATATAGCAGAATCACCATACCTGAGCATAACACATTTCTTCAATTGCCATTCCTGATCCAAGATCTACCTGTGTGGGTTTAGAAATAATATTTGAAATGGGAAGGCTAATATTGTTTTAATTGGAAGTAGAAAATAAAATTGCAAGTTAATTTGTTGGTTCTTTACTTTTGAACAACTGACTTTATTTCAAAGACCTCCTCTTTTTATCCCCCTCTGCCCACGCATCAATGAATTTAATACTCGACGTGACGTCGAACACTTCTTCTGCCACCTCCAAGCCCACTTTTACAATCAGGACTCCTGCCCACCTTCCAAGGACCCCTTTGCCTACCTCCTGGACACTCCCTGCTGGCCTATTACCTGCCCTCAATCTCTTCATTTCCAACTGCTACTGAGACATTAACCACCTCAACCTGTTTACCCCCTTCCCCCACTCCAGCCTCACCCTCTCAACACACAGCCCTCCACTCCCTCTGCTCCAATCCCAACCCCACCATCAAACCAGCAGATAAAAGGGATGCAGTGGTAGTTTGGCGCACTGACCTCTACACTGCTGAAGCCAGATGCCAACTCTAAGACCCCTCCTCCTACTGCCCCCTCGACCATGACTCCACCCCCCCATCACCAAACCATCATCTCCTAGACCATACAGAACCTCAGCACATCTCCCAACCTCCTAGTCTGGGAACCCCGCACCACCCGATTCTACCTCCTTCCCAAGATCCGCAAGCCTGACCACTCTGGCCAACCCATTGTTTCAGCATGCTCCTGCCCCACCAAACTCATCTCTATCTACCTCGGCACTGCCCTAGTCCAGGAACTCCCCACGTACGTTTGAGACATCACCCACACCCTCCACCTCAAAGACTTCTGTTTCCCCGGCCCCCAACACCTCATCTTCACCATGGATATCCAATTCCTCTACACCTCCATCCGCCATGACCAGGGCCTCCAAGCCCTCCATTTCTTCCTCTCCCGACATCCCCAACAGTACCCTTCCACCGATACTCATTTGTTTGGCTGAACTAGTCCTCACCCTTAATTTCTCCTTCGAATCCTCCCATTTCCTCCAGACCAAAGGGGTAGCCATGGGCACCCATATGGGGCCCAGCTATGCCTGTCTTTGTTGGCTTCGTAGAACAGTCCATCTTCTGCAGTTACCCTGGCACCACTCCCCACCTCTTCCTCCGCTACATTGATGACTGCATTAGCGCCACCTAGTGCTCCCGTGAGGAGGTTGAACAATTCATCAATTTCACCAACACATTCCACCTCGACCTTAAATTTACCTGGACCATCTGACACCTCCCTCCTCTTCCTGGACCTCTCCATCTCCATTGATGACTGACTTGACACTGACATCTTTTTTACAAACCCACTGACGCCTATAGCTACGTGGATTACACCTCTTCCCACCCTACCTCCTACAAAAATGCCATCCCGTATTCCCAAATCCTCCACCTCCACTGTTTCTGCTCCCAGGAGGACCAGTTCCACCACAGAACACACCAGCTAGCCTCCTCCTTTTATAGACCGCAATTTCCCTTCCCATGTGGTTAAAGATGTCCTCTAACGCATCTCATCCACACCCCGCCCCTCTGCCCTCAAACCCCACCCCTCCAACCGTAACAAGGACAGACCCCCCGCCCCCCCCCCCCCCCCCCCGTGCTCACCTTCCACCCTACCAACCTTCGCTTAAAACACATCATCCAATCGCATTTCAGTCATCTCCAAACAGACCCACCACCAGGGATATATTTCCCTTCCCACCCCTTTACACTTTAGTCATAGAGATGTACAGCACGGAAACAGACTCTTTGGTCCAACCAGTCCATACCGACCAGATATCCCAACCCAATCTAGTCCCACCTGCCGGCACCTGGCCCATATCCCTCCAAACCCTTCCTATTCATATACACATCCAAATGCCTCAAGTGTTGCAATTGTACCAGCCTCCACCACATCCTCTGGCAGCTCATTCCAAACACTTGCTACCCTCTGCGTGAAAAAGTTGCCCTAGTTCTTTTTTATATCTTTCCCCTCTCACCCTAAACCTATGCCCTCTAGTTCTGGACTCCCCGACCCCAGGGAAAAGACTTTGTCTATTTATCCTATCCATGCCCCTCAATTTTGTAAACCTCTATAAGGTCACCCCTCAGCCTCTGCTCCAGGGAAAACAGCCCCAGCCAGTTCAGCCTCTCCCTGTAGCTCTGATCCTCCAACCCTAGCAACATCCTTGTAAATCTTTTCTGAACCCTTTCAAGTTTCACAACCTCTTTCCGATAGGAAGGAGACCAGAACTGCACGCAATATTCCAACAGTGGCCTAACCAATGTCCTGTACAGCTGCAACATGACCTCCCTTGCACTGACTTTACTGTCAGATTTTGACTCCATTCTGGCATGATAATTTCATCAAAAAAATATATTTGGCACTTTGGAGCTCATCTGTGTGGTACTGCAACCTATTTGAATTCTAATTTGTCCAATCTAAACTCCCTCAAATGATGGCTTCACTTTCTCATCTAATGGCTTTTTAAAAAATATTGTGTGTCAAGTGTTTTCTAAAATAGTACTTGAAGTTTGAATTGTGACCTTAGTAACTGCTCGAGTATGAATTATTGGTATTCTGTACCATTTGTGCAAACCATTGTTAATTCAAAAACAAATTTGAACCTCTACCGAGATAATGGTGTACAAATTAAAGACAAAAAACTAGCTATTTCAACTTTTAGCCAGCAAATAACTAAGTTGTACAGGTCATAGCTAGCTACACCAACAGTGCTGTTAGGAATAGATTTGAGGTTTTGACCCAGTGAGCGTGAAGGAGTAGGAATGTATTTCTAAGTCTATGGTGTGTGGCTTGGAGGGGAATCTGCAGGGGATGATGTGGTTTTCTAGGTGGTAAAGGCTGTGGAAGTAGGTGCTGCCTAAGGACTAAGGAGTCTTTGTGATTTATTGTGGCACATTTTATAGATAGCGAATACTGAGGATGGTGAATGGGAAGTCAAAAGTGGACTTCTCAAGTGGTGCAGGAGCTTCATTCATCCAGGCAAGTGGAGATGTTTCATTGCATTCCTGAGTTTCACTTTGTGCATGATGAACAGAATTTGAGAAGTCAGATGAGCTGTGCTACAGAATTCCCTCTTTTCTCCCCACTTGCACTTTTGCTGCAATACTTATGCATAGTCCAGCTCAATTTGTAATCATGTAGCCCTCCAAAGTATTGATTATTAGGGAATATAGCAACAATAATGCCATTGATGGTGTCTCTCTGGCTCATGTGTGGCATGAATGTTACTTGGAGAAAGTGAGGACTGCAGCTGCTAGAGACCAGAGTTGAGAAATGTGGTGCTGGAAAAAGACAGCAGGCCAAGCAGCATCCGAGGAGCAGGAGAATTGAGCATAAGCCCTTCTTCAGGAATGAGGCTGGTGTGTCCGCTGGGCACACCAGCCTCATTCCTGAAGGGCTCATGCCCGAAACGTCGATTCTCCTGCTCCTCGGATGCTGCCTGGCCTGCTGTGTTTTTCCAGCACCACATGAATATTACTTGTCCCATATTAGCACAAGCTGAAGGTTATACAGGTCATTCTGCACTCAGACTCACTGATTTTTGATTCTGAGCTCTTTAGTCACAAACATGGCAGTTTCCATTAAACTCCAAATAAGTGTATTGGTTAAAATGTTTTAAGAATATAAAAAGCATTATACAAAACAGATGTGATTCTTTTTGTATAATGCTTTTTATAGTCCAAAGTGACATACTAGGTGGTGATGATCAAGTAACTGAAGATTTTTTCTTTCTTTAATGCCTGTTGACTCTTCATGACTTTAAGGCTGGTGTTTAAAAATCAAGTTTCCCAACTGATTGGTTTCTGTCAACTGGGCTTGTTCTTTAATAGGCTTTATTTTTCTCATTTAATTTCATGCCTTATGCTTAAAAACAGCACATCAGACATCTGCAATAGTTAGTCTGTCAGTAAACCATCCTGTGAATTAGTTTACACTCATAACTGGGGGAAAAAACAGCTTTGTTTAACTATTCCACCAAAAAAAAACTTTTTAAAAATGTTTTCTTTCCTTCAGTCTTTCAGTAGCTCAAAAGGTTATTTACGTTGTTTTGGATTAGAAGAAACAACTCCTCCTTTGATTTTATAGCTGGGCCAAATCTTGTATTTGGGCTGGTTTCTGCTCCTACTGCAAAGTTATTCATTCTTTTCAAATTAGCCCTCAGCTTAAAGTCAAATGAGAGCGGCTAACTAATGAAACAAAGATCACATTCAGGACCCTGTTTCTCATGCCTTTGCACCGCACTGAACCAGCAAAGGGCTTGTACGTGTTTTCAAGTGTAGAATCTTAAAAAAAACGGAGGAAAAAAAAAATCAGTAACTGTGAGGGCAGGTGGTAATTCAATGAAGAAGTTTTCTTTGGAGGCCTGATGGATTTTAAACTACTGGGGTTTACTTAAACTGCTCATCAGCTGTTCACTTTGCCTGAAATGGGTAAAGTGTCAGACAGCTGTTGGGGTGTTGCATCACATTGATTGATTAATTCTTATTGATCAAATTCACAATATTACATAATACACGTAGCACATTACCTCAATGCCTTTGTTCATTGCCTGCTTTGCCATCCTGAGAGCTACTGGACCCTTTAAACAAAGAAAAATTTACTGTGTGTGCAAGGCATAATATTCAAATTTATAAACAGAAAAAAAAGTTGTATTCTAATTATTTATTAGCAAGACCATTTCCCCCGCCCCGCCCCTGTTACTGATTATACACTTCAATAATGTCTTTGAATCATGCACTGTTTAGTCAAGTTTCCCATGTGTATTTTATTTACAAACCTGTGGAAGTATAGCTTTGGCCAGATCCAGTGCTTTTTGATAAGCTGCATCCCCCATATCATTTTGACATATGGCACTATTCACTAGGCCCATTGACATTGCTTGTTCGCCATCTATCTGTCGACCAGTGAAAATAAGTTCCTTTGCCAGGCTGATTCCTATAACTCGAGGCAGCCGTTGACTACCACCTTGAAAATGGAAATAAAGTCTTGAGTAGCTATCACAGCTTAGATCAATAGTTTGGTTATACTAAACTTTCATTTGTTAATATTTACTCATGCAATATGCAACTAATTTCTAACTAACTACAAAATAAAATTTATGTCCAGCATGTATTTCCTACACCACAAACTGTCATACCTTTGTGTAGCATTCAAGGTATTACTTTTAAATACACTCTCTTACTTCTCAATTCCATCAACACTATTATGCTTCCAAAGTAAAACAAAAAGCTTAGCAGAAAAAGCTGCAAGTGTGGAGAGGGTAACATAATGTTGTCTGTGACCTTTCTTCAGACCACTGCTTCAGCCGACAGTTTCTATAAGCTGTAAGGTAGTTAGATATCTAAGAACCAGTCAATTCACTGCAGAAAGCTCAAGCTCCAACTGTCTGAACAGGACAAAACAGACTCAAAGGGGAAGAAAGGAACTGGAATTAGCCTAGATTTAAGTTTTATTGTCATTTGTACTCCACTATAGGAATACAGTGTAATCTTAAGTACAAAGGCAGAGACAAAAATAGAAATTGCTGGAAAAGCTCAGCAGGTCTGGCAGCATCAGAACTCTAAGGAAGGGTCACTTGACCCAAAATGTTAACTCCGTAGAGAAAAGATCAGATGCTGACAGACCTGTTGAGCTTTTGCAGCAATTTCTATATTTTTGTCTGATTTACAGCATTCGTGGTTCTTTTGGTTTTTTAGGTACAAAAATAGAAAAATAAATATGTTTAAAAATTTCATGAGTTGAAAAATAAAGGAGGCCAGAAAATAGGAAATATCAAGCTGATATCAATAAAGAATCACATATGGTAAGCAAATTGCTAAAATGAGAGCGCATTATAGAGTCATACAGCATGAAAACTGACCCACTGATTCAACTAGTTCCCAAACTACATTAATCCCACCTGTTTGCATTTGGCCTATATCCATCCTAACCTTTCATATCATGTCCTTATCTAAATATCTTAACTGTTGTATCTGTACCTGCATCCACCACAACCTGTGGTAGTTCATTCCACACTAATCACTGTTTAAAATGTTGCCTCATGTCTTTTTAAAATCTTTCTCCTCTCACCTTAAAAGTATGCCCCCTAGGTTCTAACAAATATCACACAAGAGGAGTGGAGCATGACTCACTTCACCTTTTCCTCTCAGCCAATTTTGTATCCATGTTGCTACTTTTCCTTTTATTCCATGAGTTATAATTTTTTCTCAAGTCTGTTGTGTGGGTTAATACCAAGGACCTTCTGTACGTTCATGTGCACAACATCAACAGCATTGCCTTAATCAACCATTTCTGTTGCCTCTTCCAAATGAAAAACTCCAAGTTAATTCAACAGGATTTCCTGTTAGAAATTCATGCTGCTGTTCCTAATCAGTACAGCTTTTTCCATGTAAGTATTAATTTGATCCTAAATAATAGCTTCTGAAAACAATCTCATCAGTTAAAGCTAAACTGACTGGTCTACAACTATTTTTCAACAGAACAATTCTCCGGTCTTCCGGCATAACTGTGATTATGGCCAATGCCTTTGCAAATTCCACTCATGCTTCTTTCAACATTCTTGGTTGCATCTCATCTGGTCTGGGTGCAAAGTCAACTTTAAGAATCAACTAACACTTCCTCCTTATCAAATTTAAACCCTTCTAGTCCCAAAATTTCTTCCTCTGTCACTATGACCTGACCTGGGTAGCATTTCCCTCTTTAGTAACAACCAATATAAAGTATTTACTTAATACCCCAGCCATGGCATTTGGCTCTAACCTGCCTTGCATCACTCTTACTACTTACATGCCAAGAAAGTCTTTAGGATTTCCTTTCATGCTGGCTGCCTGTCTTTTCTCAATTCCTCTTTGCTTCTCCAATATAATTTTTCACAAATTCATACAGTCATAGAGATATACAATATGGAAACAGATCCTTTGGTCCAACCCTTCCACGCTGACCAGATATCCCAATTCAATCTGGTCCCACCTGCCAGCACCTGGCCCATATCCCTCCAAACCTTTCCTATTCATATAGCCATCCAAATGCCTCTTAAATGTTGCAATTGTACTAGCCTCCACTACCTTTGGCAGATCATTCCATACCAGTACCACCCTCTTTGAAGAAGTTGCCCCTTAGGTCTCTTATCTCTCACCCTAAACCTATGCCCTTTAATTCTGGACTCCCCGACCCCAGGGTACAGACTTTGTCTATTTATCCTATCCATGCCCCTCAGGTTAGAGCCAATTGGGAGCCAGATGCCATGGCTGGGGTATTAAGTAAATACTTTATATTGGTTGATACTAAAGAGGGAAATGCTACCCAGGTCAGGTCATAGTGACAGAGGAAGAAATTTTGGGACTAGAAGGGTTTAAATTTGATAAGGAGGAAGTGTTAGTTGATTCTTAAAGACATTATTGATTTTGTAAACCTCTACAAGGTCACCCCTCAGCCTCCGACGCTCCAAGGAAAACAGTCCCAGCCTGTTCAGCCTCTCCCTATAGCTCAAATCCTCCAACCCTGGCAACATCCTTGTAAATCTTTTCTGAACCCTTTCAAGTTTCACAACATCTTTCCGATAGGAAGGGGACCAGAATTGCACACAATATTCCAACAGTGACCTAACCAATGTCCTGCACAGCCACAACATGACCTCCCAACTCCTGTACTCAATACTCTGACCAATAAAAGAAAGTATACCAAACACCTTCTTCACTATCTTATCTACCTGTGACTCCATTTTCAAGGAGCTATGAACCTGCACTCCAAGGTCTCTTTGTTCAGCAACACTCCCTAGGACCTTACCATTAAGTGTACAAGTCCTGCTAAAATTTGCTTTCCCAAAAAGCAGCAACTCTCATTTATCTGAATTAAACTCCATTTGCCACCTCTCAGCCAACTGGCCCATCTGGTCAAGATCCTACTGTAATCTGAGGTGTTCCTCTTCGCTGTCCACTACACCTCCAATTTTGGTGTCATTTGCAAACTTACCAACTGTACCTCTTATGCTCACATCTAAACCATTTATGTAAATGACAAAATGTAGTGGAAGCAGCACTCCTACCTTTCTCATTTGTGGAAACATACTTTAACAGTATTCAAACCACTTCCTCTTTGAAGGTAGCCCATTGCTAATTTACAGATTTTACTGCCAATCTTGTTTCAGTCTGGAGTTGATTAGTGTGGCGCCAGAAAAAGCACAGGCAGACAGCATCTTAGGATCAGTACCCTATCCAGCTCCTGCCTGAAATGTAGACTCTCCTGCTCCTTGGATGCTGCCTGACCCACTGTGCTTTTTCTAGCACCACACTTTGAGTCAATAAAGTCCAACACCTGCACTATCTCCTTGTTTCAGTCTATCCAACCCAACTCCATTCTTGCCCCTTGAAATCAGCTCTCAGCCAATTGATTTTTCTTACTAGTTATTTTCTACAGTCACACTAAACCTTATGATACAATTATCATTGTCTCCTACGTGTTTCCCTATTGTCACTTGAGCCACTTAACCAACCATATTTCCAAAAACCAGGTGCAATGGTGCTTCTTATTGGACTGGATGTACACTGCTGGAAATTCTTCTGAACATATTCTAGTAGCTCCCCTCTGTCCCTTGTAAAATGGAAAAATAATTTATGAGTAGGATCTCACGGGATTCCTGCTGTATCTGCCTGGTGGTCACCCATTCCATTTTGCCACCAGACTCCTAAACTGCAGAGTGCCTCCTCTCTGAACGTGCTACCCACTTGATACTCAGCCTCGCGGATGTGCAGTGACTGCAGTCGTTTCTGCATCTGGTGGCACTTTCTGCATAGGGTCAACGACTGTTTCAGTAGAGTCTATGACATCTTACACACCAGAGGCCATACATTTCATTCAACCAAAATCCCCTGCTATATCTTTACTTCCCTAGCATTGACTTTATTCTGCTTTGAATTACTTATATAGGCCCTAGCTTTCCCTTACTCCATAAGGCCATAAGATGCAGGAACAGAAACAGGCCATTCAAATCCGTTCTGTTATTCAATGAGATGATGCTATTTGATACTATTCAACTCCACCTTTTGCCTTTTCCCCTTACTGATTAAGAATCAGTCTATGTCAGCCATGAATATATTTAACAACCCAACTCTGACAGCCCTCTGTGGAATGAATTCACAAATGCACTACCTTTTGGGAGAAGAAATTCCTCCTCAGCTGTCTTAACAAGGTAACCTGTTACACTGAATTTATGGCCTCTGACCCAAGACACACACAATGAGAAACAATGTCTCTGCATCTATGCTGTTAAGCTTCCCAACAATCTTTTTTCCAATAAGGTTGTCCTCATTCTTCTCAATCCCAATGAAGCTCAACCTACCTTTCCAAGTATGGCTACTTCTTTAGAAATAAAATATTTTACTAATTTAGAGAAATTCAACCAGCCTCTAATAGCAGTTTTTTACCAAACAAACAACTTGCTGAGAAAGAAGAAAATAAGCCATTTGTCCCCATCCTGCACACTTTACATTTTGCAGCAGTCCTTACTTAACCTCTGTCCTTCTCCTATCCCAAATTTCCACTTTGAATCAAATTCCTAGATTGTACACACTTGGTCTTTTTCTCACTCAGGCAAAGTTCCTTTTCACACTGACCAGCTTTAACTTGCGAAAGTAATCAACACCTTATTGGAGCAAAGGTTTCCATGTGAAAGCAAAAAATGCTGGCGATCACAACAGCTCAGGCAGCATCCATGGACAGAAAGCAAGCCAATGTTTTGAGTTCAGATTATTGCTATAATGGGGTTGTTGGGGGGTGGGGGTGAGGAGATATCCTTGGGGGGTGAAGGATGTCGATTATTCCAATTAGGTAATCACATTCTGATCAGATTGCATTACAGATTTCAGCATCTGCAGTAATTGGCTCCTACATGGATTCCAGGATGGCTGATCATGGAGGCATCTATCAGACAGCTGTTTCTTTAATTAGGCTACTTAAAGATTGTTGGCTATAGGTCAGAATCGGACTTTTACTCTAAAATTTAATCATCTATATAAAAGACATACCCACGTCACCAATTCCATTCATCTCCCAAATGCTGTCAAATTAAAATAGATGATTGAAAATGATTTGCCATAAAGGCTAATCACTAAATAATACATCAATCTCTCTGCCTTTACAGCACCACTTTGTGTTGATCTGCAGCCACAAAGACCAACTCCTGTCATTGCAAAGGTGTTCTGCATTTGATGGTATAATTCTTTAGCAGAAAAAATTTCGAGACTTTGATTAGACTCCACAAAAACATTATCTCACCCTCACCAAACTGTTCAAATGGCAGAATATTGCTTTAGAATCCTAACAGCATTTTACTGTTAATTGGATGGTGGTAGGGTTTAGCAGTATTTGTGCTCCATTGCCGTAAGGATTTCTGATTACTTGTAGGTGAGAATTATAGTCATGAATCTAGAAGTGTGGTTGTCCCAAGTTTGGGCATCAGTGGTGATGGGGAAGGGAGGTGGGCACCGGTGGTTACACTTTGCACCCAAATGATGAAGCTCAAAGCACTGTAATTATTTGACTTAATATGGCACATACAAGTTCAGAATCAACCAAGATTGGTCTGCACTCAGAAATAAAATGTGAAACCATTACCTTATTGGTTGCAGGCAAGAGGTCTGCTTTGACAAAATGCAACCAATGGAGTGCATATCATCACCATTTTTATTACTCGAGATGATACAAAATACTCCCAATTTTCAAATACTGTCCACTTCATTATAAGTCTCATTTTATATAGTGAATAAAGTAACTCACCAGCACCTGGAAGAAGACCTCTGGTAACTTCAATAAGGCCCATTTTAGCAGATGATGCTAAAGTTAAAGAAACAAGTGGCAATAAACTGACTGCTCTTTAAAACATCCCCTAAATATTGAGATTTGTAAATTATTGAAAATTGCAAAAGGCAACTCAGAGTCATAGAGATGTACAGCATGGAAACAGACCCTTTGGTCCAACCCGTCCATGCCAACCAGATATCTCAACCCAATCTAGTCCCACCTGCCAGCACCCGGCCCATATCCCTTCAAACCCTTCCTATTCATATACCTATCCAAATGCCTTTTAAATGTTGCAATTGTACCAGCTTCCACCACATCCTCTGACAGCTCATTCCATAAACGTACCACTCACTGAAAACGTTGCCCCTTAGGTCTCTTTTATATTTTTCCCCTCTCACCCTAAACCTATGCCCTCTAGTTCTGGACTCCCTGACCCCAGAAAAAAAGACTTTGCCTGTTTACCCTATCTATGCCCCTTATAATTTTGTAAACCTCTATAAGGTCACCCCTCAGCCTCTCACACTCCAGGGAAAATGGCCCCAGCCTGTTCAGCCTCTTCCTATAACTCAAATCCTCCAACCCTGGCAACATTCTTGTAAATCTTTTCTGAACCCTTTCAAATTTCACAACATCTTTCCAATAGGAAGGAGACCAGAACTGCACGCAATATTCCAACAGTGGCTAACCAATGTCCTATACAACCGCAACAGGACCTCCCAACTCCTGTACTCAATACTCTGACCAATAGAGGAAAGCATACCAAATGGCTTCTTCACTGTCCTATCAACCTGCGACTCCACTTTCAAGGAGCTATGAACTTCCACTCCAAGGTCTCTTTGTTCAGCAACACTCCCTAGGACCTTACCATTAAGTCCTGTGAAGATTTGCTTTCCCAAAATGGAGCACATCATATTTATCTGAATTAAACTCCATCTGCCACTTCTTAGCCCATTGGCCAATCTGATCAAGATCCCATTGTAATCTGAGGTAACCCTCTTCGCTGTCCACTGCACCTCCAATTTTGGTGTCATCTGCAAACTTACTAACTGTACCTCTTATGCTCGCATCCAAATCATTTATGTAAATGACAAAAAGTAAAAGTATAGGACCAAACATCGATCCTTGTGGCACTCCACTGGTCGCAGGCCTCCAGTCTGAAAAACAACCCTCCACCATCACCCTCTGTCTTCTACCTTTGAGCCAGTTCTGTGTCCAAATGGCTAGTTCTCCCTGTATGCCATGAGATCTAACCTTGCTAATCAGTCTCCCGTGGGGAACCTTGTCAAACGCCTTACTGAAGTCCTTATAGATCACATCTACTGCTCTGCCCTCATCAATCTTCTTTGTTACTTCTTCAAAAAACTCAATCAAGTATGTGAGACATGATTTCCCATGCACAAAGCCATGTTGACTATCCTGAATCAGTCCTTGCCTTTGCAAATACATGTACATCCTGTCCCTCAGGATTCCCTCCAACAACTTGTCCACCACCGACGTCAGACTTACTAGTCTATAGTTCCCTGGCTTGTCCTTACTACCCTTCTTAAACAGTGGCACCACGTTAGCCAATCTCCAGTCTTCTGGCACCTAACCTCTGACTATCGATGATACAAATAACTCTGCAAGAGGCCCAGCAATCACTTCTCTAGCTTCCCACAGAGTTCTAGGGTACACCTGATCAGGTCCTGGGGATTTATCCACTTTTGTGTGTTTCAAGACATCCAGCACTTTCTCCTCTGTAATATGGACATTTTGCAAAAATGTCACCATTTATTTCCCCACAGTCTAAATCTTCCATACCCTTTGCCACAGTAAATACTGATGCAAAATACTCATTTAGTATCTCCCCCATTTTCTGCGGCTCCACACAAAGGCCGCCTTGCTGATCTTTGAGGGGCCCTATTCTCTCCCTAGTTACCCTTATGTCCTTAATGTATTTGTAAAAACTCTCTGGATTCTCCTTAATTCTATTTGCCAAAGCTATTTCATGTCCCCTTTTTGCCCTCCTGATTTCCCTCTTAAGTATACTCCTACTGCCTTTATACTCTTCCAAGGATTCACTCAATCTATCCTGTCTATACCTGACATGTGCTTCCTTCTTTTTCTTAACCAAACCCTCAATATCTTTAGTCATCCAGCATTCCCTATACCTACCAGCCTTTCACCCTGTCAGGAATATACTTTCTCTGGATTTTTGTTATCTCATTTCTGAAGGCCTCCCATTTTCCAACCGTCCCTTTACCTGCAAACATCTGCCTCTAATCAGCTTTCGAAACTTCTTGCCTAATTTCCGTCAAAATTGGCCTTTCTCCAATTTAGAATTTCAATTTTTAGATCTGGTCTATCCTTTTCCATCACTATTTTAAAACGAATAGAATTATGGTCGCTGGCCCCAAAGTGCTTCCCCACTAACACCTCAGTCACCTGCCCTGCCTTATTTCCCAAGAGTAGGTCAAGTTTTGCATCTTTTCTAGTAGGTACATCCACATACTGAATCAGAAAATTGTCTTGTACACACTTAAGAAATTCCTCTCCATCTAAACCTTTAACACGATGGCAGTCCCAGTCTATGTTTGGAAAGTTAAAATCCCCTACCATAACCACCGTATTTTACTTACAGATAGCTGAGATCTCTCCCACTACCCCTCCACCCCACCTTGCCTCCCTTTCTGTCCTGGAACATTAAGCTGCCAGTCCTGCCCATCCCTGAGCCATGTTTCTGTAATTGCTATGATATCCCAGTCCCATGTTCCTAACAATGCCCTGAGTTCATCTGCCTTCCCTGTTAGGCCCCTTGCATTGAAATAAATGAAGTTTAATTTATTAGTCCTATCTTGTCCCTGCCTGCCCTGACTGTTTGACTCACTTCTGTTCTCAACTGTACCAGTTTCAGATTGATCTCTTTCCTCACTATCTCCCTGGGTCCCACCCCCCCACCTTACTAGTCTAAATCCTCCCGAGCAGGTCTAGCAAATTTCCCTGCCAGTATATTAGTCCCCTTCCAATTTAGGTGCAATACGTCCTTCTTGTACAGATCACTTCTACCCCAAAAGAGATTCCAATGATCCAAAAATGTGAATCCTTCCCCCATACACCAGCTCCTCAGCCATGCATTCATCTGCTCTATCCTCCTATTCCTGCCCTCACTCGCTCGTACCACCTGGAGTAATCCAGATATTACTACTCTCGAGGACTTCCTTTTTAAATTTCTGCCTAACTCTCTAATCTCCCTTCAGAATCTCAACCTTTTCCCTTCCGGTGTCATTGGTTCCAATGTGGACAATGACCTCCTGCTGGCCCCTCTCCCCCGTGAGAACATTCTGCACTTTTTCTGAGACATCCTTGATCCTGGCACCAGGGAAACAACACACCATCCTGTTTTTTCCCTGCTGGCCGCAGAAACGTCTGTCTGTACCTCTGTACCTTGGACTACAGAATCCCCTAACACAATTGATCTAATGGAAGCTGACGTACCCCTCGTTGCATTAGAGCCAGTCTCAATACCAGAAATTTGGCTATTCGTGCTACGTTCCCCTGAGAATCCATCACCCCCTACATTTTCCAAAACAGCATACCTATTTGAAATGGGTATATCCACAAAAGACTCCTGCACTAGCTGCCTACCTCTCTTACCTTTCCTGGAGTTAACCCATCTTTGTGACTGTATCTGATACATTTCCCCCCCTCCCCCTTCCTCTAATTGCCATCCATCACATACTGTTGCTGTTGCAAATTCCTCATTGAATCGGTTGGAGAGACAGTTAGAAACATTCGATTGGATAAGATTCGCATCCAGCAGCATTTATGGCAGATATAATCCGCAGTAACCCTTAAACTCTCTTTAAACTCCCACATCTGACAAGTAGTACATATCACTCTATTAAAGGCCATTTTTACTCCTTCACAATCTACAGACCCAGAAAATAGCACCTAAGAAGATAGTTTCATAATTGCAATACTGGAATATTGAAATTTGAAACAAAGATCTACCATGCAGCATTTTTTCTTTAATCTTGTTAATACAACATCACTGAGAAAGAAAACAAGAGGAAGCAGAAAAAAAAAACAAGCTTATGCATGAAAATGAAGAATATATCGAATATAAATTCCATAAGCATTCTTAGGTCTGCAATTATTCATGGAGTACGTACTGTCCATTGCCTTTTCTTTGAGCGACTCTATTCACTTGGGCTGACAAGTGGCAGGTAATGTTTGACATACAAATATCATGGAGCCATAGAGATGTACAGCATGGAGACAGACCCTTCGGTCCAACTTGTCCATACTGACCAGATTCCCAACCCAATCTAGTCTCACCTGCCAGCACCTGGCCTGTTTCCCTCCAAACCATTCTGGGGAACGTGGCCTGAAATGCATCTACTTTAATGCAAGGAGTATAGTGTGTAAGGCAGATGAACTTAGGGCTTGGATTGGTGCCTGGGAGTATGACATTATTGCAACCACAGAGACTTGGTTGAAGGAAGGGCATGATGATTGGCAACTAAATGTTCCAGGATATAGACATTTCAGACAGGACAGGGAGTTGCATTGCTGGTCAGGGATGATATGGCTATGCTAAAGGAGGACACTATGGAGGTCTTGGGTAGTGATGCATTATGGGTGGAGCTGAGAAATAAGAAGGGTGTAGTTACATTGTTGGAGCTGTATTACAGGCCTCCCAACAGTGAGCGTGAGGTAGAAGAACAAATAGGTAAACAGATTATGGAAAGATATAGGGGTAATAGAGTAGTGGTGATGGGAGATTTTAATTTTCCCGACATTCACTGGGATACATTTAGCGTCAGAGGTCTGGATGGGGTAGAATTGTAAAAAGTGTCCAGAAGAGTTTTCTAGAACAGTATGTCAATAGTCCAACGAGGGAAGGGGCCATATTGGACCTGGTACCGGGGAATGAGCCAGAAGTTGCGGTCGGGGATTTCTTTGGGAACAGTGACTACAATTCTGTAAGTTTTAGAATACTCGTAGATAAAGATGAGAGTGATCCTAAGGGAAGAGTGCTAAACTGGGCCAAGGCCAATTATATCAAAATTAGGCAGCAGCTGGGAAATGTGGATTGGACACAGCTATTGGAAGGCAAGTCCACATTTGAAATGTGGGAGGCTTTCAAAGATGGTTAAAGATAGTGCAGGATTGGCATGTCCCGTTGAAGGCAAAGGATAGGAAGGGTAAGATTCGTGAACTGTGGATGACAGGAGAAATTGTACGACTAGCCAAGAGGAAAAGGGAAGTGTAAATAAGGTTTAGGCAGCTAAGAACAGAACGGGCCATGGAGGAATATCGGAAGAGTAGGACAAGTCTTAAACAAGGAATCAAGCGGGCTAAAAGGGGTCATGAAATAGCTTTAGCAAGCAGAATTAAGGAGAATCCCAAAGCATTTTATTCTTATATAAGAAGCAAGTGGGTAACTAGAGAAAGGATTGGTCCACTAAATGATAATGAAGGAAGGCTGTGTGCTGAACCTGAGAGAATGGGTGAGATTCTGAATGAATACTTTGCATCAGTGTTCACTGAGGAGAGGAACATGATGAATCTTGAGATTAGAGATAGAAGTTTGATTAGTTTGGATCACGTTGACATAAGTAGGAACGATGTGTTGGGTAGGCTAGAGTTATTAAGGTGGACAAATCCCCAGGACCAGATGGGATCTATCCCAGGTTGCTGAGGGAGGCAAGAGAGGAAATAGCTGGGGCCCTGACAGATATCTTTGTGGCATCCTTAAATACAGGTGAGGTGCCGGAGGACTGAAGGTTGCTCATGTTGTCACCCTGTACAAGAAGGGTAGTAGGGATATTCTGGGTAACTACAGACCAGTGAGCCTGATGTCGGTGGTGGGAAAGTTGCTGAAGAGGGTACTGAGGGATAGGATCTATTTATATTGAGAAAAGAATGGGCTTATCAGTGATAGGCAACATGGTTTTGTGTGGGGGAGATCGCACCTTACCAACTTTATAGAGTTCTTCGAGGAAGTGACCAAGTTGATAGATGAAGGAAGGGCCAAAGATGTTATATACATGGACTTTAGTAAGGCGTTTGATAAGGTTTCCCATGGTAGACTAATGGAGAAAGTGAAGTCACATGGTGTGCAGGGTGTTCTAGCTAGGTGGATAAAGAACTGGTTGAGAAACGGGAGACAGAGAGTAGTAATTGAAGGGAGTTTCTCGAAATGGAGAAAGATGACCAGTGTTGTTCCACAGGGGTCAGTGCTGGGGCCACTGTTATTTGTAATATACATAAATGATCTGGAAGAGGGCACTGTTGGTATGATCAGCAAGTTTGCAGATGACACGAAGATTGGTGGAGTAACAGAAAGCATAAGAGACTGTCAGAGAATACAGGAGGATATAGATAGACTGGAGACTTGGACAGAAAAGTGGCAGATGGATTTCAATCCAGACAAATGTGAGGTGATGCATTTAGGCAAGTCTAATTCTAGAGCGAATTATACAATGAATGGAAGAGCCTTGGGAAAAGTTGATGGGCAGAGAGATCTGGGAGTGCAGGTCCATTGTACCCTGAAGGTTGCTGCACAGGTGGATAGAGTGGTCAAGAAGGCATATAGTACGCTTGCCTTCACTGGACGGGGTATTGAGTATAAGAGCTGGCAGGTCATGTTAAATTTGTACAAGACATTGGTTCGGCCGCATTTAGAATACTGTGTATAGTTCTGGTCACCTCATTACCAAAAGGATGTGGATGCTTTGGAGAGGGTGCAGAGAAGGTTTACGAGGATGTTGCCTGGTATGGAAGGTGCTAGCTATGAAGAGAGGTTGAGTAGGTTAGGTTTGTTTTCATTAGAAAAAAGAAGATTGAGGGGGGACCTGATTGAGGTTTACAAAATTATGAAGGGTATAGACAGGGTGGACAGAGACAAGCTTTTTCCCAGGGTGAAGGATTCAATAATGAGAGGTCACGCTTTCAAGGTGAGAGGTGGAAAGTTTAAAGGGGATACATGCGGCAAGTACTTCATACAGAGGGTAGTGGGCTTCTGGAATGCGTTGCCAGCAGAGGTGGTAGAGGCAGTCACGGTAGATTCATTTAAGGTACGTCTGGACAGATGCATGAGTAGGTGGGGAGCAGAGGGATACAGATGCTTAGGAATTGACTGACAGGTTTAGACAGTACATTTGGATTGGCTCAGGCTCGGAGGGCCAAAGGGCCTGTTCCTGGGCTGTAAATTTTCTTTGTTCTTTGTACTTCTGTGTTGCTAGGTTATAATCCTGGAACTCGCTCCCCATTGGCATTGTGGGTCTGCCTATAAGTACATGGATCGCAGCAGTTCAAGGTGGCATCTCACCACTATCTTCTCAAGGGTAACAAGTTATAGGCAATAAATGTCCACATCTCAAAAAAAAACTTTTATGTATTCAATTTCCTCTATTTTTCTGTTCATTTAAATACTTTAACTCACACAATTTGTAGTTATTAAATAGCATTATTCAATTTTTCAGCCTCCTTTGTACATTTGACCAATTACTAAATTAATGTAAATGATGTAAATCAGAACCAAATTAATTCTTATATAGAGTCATGAGCATCTATTAGATATTCTCTGACCCTGTTGATTAACAATTGTTTCTTTCTTTTCAGCCTGTTCTTATCCAAGATTTAGCCAGAATTCCCAATGTTTTGAAGTTGAACAAAGTCTTTTGTGTGAGACAACTCAAATGTTTATAGCTAACACAAGAACCCAAATACTCACCTATCCATATTTTACTTGTGTATTCTCCGCATTTTAGAGTCATAGAGATATAGAGCGCAGAAACATACCCTTTGGTCCAACTTGTCCATGCTGACCAAATGTCCCAAATAAATATAGTTTCATTTGCCAGCATTTGACCCATCTATCTTTAAACCCTCCAGGAAGGGTTTACCCATCCAGATGCCTTTTAAACGCTGTAATTACACCAGCCTCCACCACTTCCTCTGGCAGCTCATTCCATACACACCACCCACCTATGTGAAAAAGTTGCCCCTTAGGTCCCTTTTAAATCTTTCTCCTCTCACCTTGGATTCCCCCATCCCTGGGAAAAGACCTTGTCTATTTACCTAATCCATGCCCCTTATGATTTTCTAAGGCCACCGCTCAGTCTCTGACACTCCAGGGAAAATAGCCCCAGCCTAGTCAGAGTTATACAGTAGAGAAACAGATCCTTTAGTTCAACTTGTCTGCGCTGACCAGATTTCCCAAACTGAGCTCGTCCCATTTGCCAGCATTTGGCCCAAATCTCTCTAAACCCTTCATTTTCTTGTACAGATGCCTTTTAAATGTTGCATCAGTCTCCACCATCTCCTATGCAGCTCGTTCCACACATGCAACACCCTCCGCGTGAAAATGTTGCCCCTCAGGTCCCTTTTGAATATTCCTCCTCTTCCCTTAAACCTATGCTTTCTAGTTTTCGACTCCCCTATCCTGAGAAAACAACCTTAGGCTGTTCACCCTTTCCTTGCCTCTCATGATTTTACAAACCTCTATAAAGTCACCCCTCAGCATCTGATGCTCCAGGAAAATAAAAGCCCCAGGCTATTCAGCCTCTCCTTATAACTCAAACCCTCCAATCCCAGCAACACAAGTGGATGTAGGAACTTTGACAAAGATGATTAATTTCAGCCTTTGCCTCCTTGTTATGAGGATGCTGGGGACAAAAAGAACAGCAATGCTTCTGTGAAATGTTAAATTAATTACTTTAAGTAAAACTCCACCCAGATTGATTAAAGTAGTAAAATAACAACTCAAGCTCAGCAAATCTCAAAGTTTGTAGAGCAGACTTTAAGTTAGCTCACAACCATCTTCTCAAGGGCAACAAATGCTATCCAGATAGCAGGCCCACGTCCCGCAAATGAATAAAAAAAAAGCAACTTATGAGATCTCAGTCTACAGTGGCTCAGTGGTTGGCACTGCTGCCTCACAGCAGCAGGGACCTGGGTTTAATTCCAGCCTTGGGCGACTGTGTGAAGTTCTCCCTGTAACTGTGTGGGTTTCCTCCAGGTGCTCTGGTCTTCTCCCACAATCCAAGATGTGCAGGTTGGGTGAATTGACTGTGCTGAAGAGCCCATCGTGTTCAGGAATGTATAGTTTTAGATGCATTAGTCAGAGGTAAATGTAGAGTAGTATGGGGAATGAGACTGGGTGGGTTACTCTTTGGTGATCGGTGTGGACTTGTTGGGCCAAATGGCCTGTTTCCACACTGTAGGGAGTCTATGATAAGCTAAACAGTCTATTAATGTGATCCAACCTGCAACACGAAGATCACATGCCAGTGCTAGCTCCAGACCACCACCAAGAGCATATCCATCTATTGCAGCAATGGTAGGCATTGGTAGACATGCTAAAAGAAAATGCATCATTAACACTTGAAAAACATTTAGAAATGATTTACACAACATTAAAAACAAATCAACAGCTAAGCCATGAAATGACAGTTTCTAGCAATCTAATTGGTTAAGAAGCTTCTATTAAGTTACAACTAATCACGTGACCAAACTGAACAATTCACTTTTAAAGGGTAAGCCCCTGGAGCCAAGCTGATAGAGGTTGGCTCTCTAGGTGCTAGATTGTGACAGCTCTGTTTACCTAATAATGGATAATGATTTACCTAACAAATGAGGCCAATGTTGGTTTATGCATTGCTTTAAAGGAATCTCATATGTTCAAACAGCTGAAAATGGAGGTGATGAAAAATGAGTGCTCATTTGGATTTTGGTGCAGGAGGGGAGGTGGTGCTGGTTTTTATTTTATCGCAGCCTCCAGCAGCTGGTTAATGTTCAAAGGCATTAATTAGATGAGCATCTTTGAACAGGAGGCCCATCTTTGAACAGGAGGCCATTAAGTATTAACCCCATTTCTCTGTGTTCAGACTCACTTGTCTGTCAGACCAGATAAGGATAGCAAATTTCCTCCTCTAAAGGGGAATAAACAGTGAATGGGTTGTTACATCATTTATAGTTTCATGGACACCATTACTAAGAATAGCTTTAAATTCCAGATTTAATTAATTCACTAAAGATCAAACCAAATGCCAAGGTGAGGTTTTAACCCACCTCTCCAGAGCTTCTGGATTAATAGGTTAGTGACATTACTACTACTGCACTATTTCCCAAAGTTAAGGATGCTATCAAATTAAGCAACCAAAAATGTAGCAAAGAGTATCAGTAAACCTGAAGATTGGCAGTGTTCTAGAAACCAGCAAACCACCAAATAAAAGGGAAACATTGAAGCAGATTGTAAAGACTTTTATCATTCATAAACACAAAGTAGGGAAACTAAACCCTAATCCCATAGATGCAAAAATTGGAAAATGATCACAGGGAATTAAGAAATTGCAGGTGTTAAATCAGCTTGCTCTTTTTGAGAAGATGAGAAATTGGCTAAAGTCTTATGCTCGAGATGCGACTCTCCTGTTCCTCGGATGCTGCCTGACTGGCTGTACCTTTCCAGCAGCACACCTTTTGACTCTGATCTCTAGCATCTGCAGTTGTCACTTTCTTCCAATTCCTACTCTGACTGCACAAGCAGAGCAGGCCTTGCTGGAAGCCAGAGGTGGGCAGGATTAATTTTAAGAGATTGACTAATTTGTTAAGGCATTGGCCTGAGAATAAACCAGTGAACGGCTGTCACCAAATCTCCATGGCAATGCCTCTACCAGAATCCACTTGCCAACCAATCAGGGCTGTTCTTTCATTCAGCATAAATGCTGGTGTCCCCTTAAAATGGTATTTTTTTGCAAGTTGTCCTGGTGAGAGCAAGACCAAAAGCTTTGACAAAATGAGTCTTTTTTTTGCAGCAATACCCAAAATTTCAATCTATCAAATCAGGGAGACTCATTCTGAAATTGAATTGCTTTTGTGCTACTTAATAACAGTGCATTTCACAAAGATCAGTTTGGTGAAACTCTATCCTGGTTTCACAGGTTGAGTCAAGATTAGAGTGGTGCTGGAAAAGCACAGCAGGCCAGGCAGCATCCGAGGAGCAGGAAACCGACGTTTCGGGTAAAAGCCCTTCGTCTGTAATCACTCTAATCTTGATTCTAATCTCCAGCATCTGCAGTACCCACTTCTGCCTTTCACATGTTGAGTTATTTTATACCAATACACCTGAACTAAAAGATTATTGACACGTGCTGCTTTATTTTAAGAAAATGCTTGAAACTACTCTTTCCAAAATAAAGATGGATCTTTATGTCTTCTACTTGCCTATGTTGCTCATCAAATTTCGCAGCCTATGAACAAAGTGGCCAACCTCTGCATTACTCATTTCAGCACGTTCCTTCAAGTCAGCACCTAGAAAACAAATTGGGGAAAAAAAAAGGAGAAATAATTTGAGAAACAACTTCTGTATAATAAAGATATTTTATGTTGGCACTGGATGAAAAGAAGCAAAATACAAAATACAGTAGCAGTAATGTCCACTGTAAACATTTTTTACAAATCATAACTACTACCATCCCCCTGGAGAGAGGTGGTGATGTGCTGCTTTCTTGAACTGCTGCAGTCCACGTGGTGTAGGTACACCTACAATGCTGTTAGGGTGATGTTCCAAGATTTTAACCTTGCAATACTGAAGGAATGCCAATACATTTCAAAGTCAGGGTGGTGAGTATTGCAGATACATGGTATTCCCATGTACATACAGCCCTTATTCTCCTAGATAGTAGTGCTGGAAGGTTTGGAAGGTGCTGTCTAAGGAGCCTTGGTGAATTTCTGGAGCGTCTCTTGAGAATGGCACACTCTGCCACTACTACTACGATGATAGAGCAAGTAATGGTTTGTGGATATGATGCCAATCAAACAAGCTGCCTTGTCTTGGATGGTGGTGTCAAGCTTCTAGCATGTTACTGAAGCTGCACTCACCTAGGCAGGCATGAATATTCCATCAAACTCCTGACTTGTCCACCATTTCCAAGGTACATGCTTAGGGCAGTCAGGAGTAAAGTTACTTGCTGCAGACTTCCTAGCATCAGACCTACAGTAATACTGTAGCCACAGTATTAACATGGGTGAACTACTTCAGTACTTGGTCATTGGTAACTTAAGTATGTTTGTGTGTGCACACAATGAAATGGTGAATATAGTCATTCAGAGAATGACACAGCCAGGTTAAAAATTGCCAATAATTTAAAATCAGTTCAATAAACTATTTTAAAATTCTATATAGTTTTAACTTTGGAGGTTTTCAATCATTTGATTTGAAATAAATTTTCATATTGCAATCATATTTATAGCATTATCAATTCTCATGTCACCACCCAGCAGAACCAGTTATAAAATGCTATATCAATGTCTACAATGCATTGCTAAAACTGCAGAATGTAATAGCCCATTGCTGGACTGCTCCAGAAAGGTGTAGGATGGGGCTTTACATCTGTGCTTGCCTGCATGGAAGGAATTTCATAGCCAACCCCAAATAAATCTGGATGTTGTCCAGGTATTGCTGGATTTAGATATTAGCATTAGTGAATGGTACTAAACATTGTGCTATCAAGAGGAAACATCCCCACTTCTGACCTTATGATGGAGGGAAGGTCATTAATGAAGCAGCTGAAAATGGCTGGACCTAGTACACCACCCTGAGGAACTCCTGCAGGGATGTCCTGGAGCTGAGATGACTGACCTTATGGAAAATAAAGAACATGAAAGCATGGAAGGGTTAAAGCACGAAGACCACTGGCAATCTGTGGTCTGTGGAAGGTAGGATGGGATAAGAATAGTGGAACATTCTTACACGTTAAGGCTGAAAGGTCATGATGGCAAGATGAGTTAATACAAGTAATAAAGCAAGTTTCTCTGTTAAGTGTTATTATGACAGGATTGGGACAATAAATATTTGGGACATGACATTAAAATATCTAATTAATAGTTAGTAGAGTCAGCTTGAGACAGGAGACTATTGAAACAGATGGAATAGCTAAATATCTATCATGACAGGTTAGTCTGGAATAGAATATCATTGTAGCAGAGTTAGCAATAAATATCTAACCGTGACATTAGAATAACATTAAGTAGAATGTACAACTAAAGAGATAATGGGAACGAACATCACTGGTTTATTGTGCAGCTAGAGTGAGGTACTTTGATTAATATAGTTGGACATGCTGATAAGCTAACAAAAACATGATTAAAAAAAATGAGGTTCGGGGGCATTTGAGAATCTGCTTTCTCAGTGTCACAGTTTTTGTTTGCAAATAAAAGACCTACTTCTTGAAGAACTCTCTGCATCTCCTGGTGATTCCCTACATTTTCTCCACAACAACCTCCAACAATCACTCCAAATATTGGAGGGATTTCCCTGATTCCTATTGACCCTGGTTTTGTATGGGCTGCTGATGCTACACTTGGTGAAATGCCTTGTCATTTGTCAATGAAAGTTTCACCTTACCTCCAGCATTCAGCTTGTTTATCCATATTCGGTTCAAGGCTGTAAGAAGGCCAGGAACTTAGTGTCAGTGAGCAGGTTAGTGCTAAGCAACGAGTATGGGATAGCGCTGTTGGTGACACCTTCAATCACCTTATTGATGATCGAGAGTTGACTGATGGATCAGTAATTGGCTGGGTTGGATTTGTTCTGATTTTGTGTGTACATATCCGGCAGCGTTTCACATTGCTGGGTAGATACCAATGTGATGGTTGTACTGGACCAGAATGACTAGGTGTGCAGCAAGTTCTGCAGCACCCACAGCCTTTGCAGTATCCAGCAAAGTCAGCTGTTTTTTGCTATTTTGTGGAATGAACCAAACTGGCCAAAGTCTGCACCTGTGATGCTGGCATGCTCAGAGACAGGCTGAGATGGATATAAATCACTATGTTCAAATTTCAGGCATTGAATTTATTTAGAGAATTATTAGTTATTATTTAAAAAGGCTAGATTGTAGTTTATTAATAACACTATTTATAATACATGATTTATATATCTCAAATAAAAATATCACACATAGCCAAGTACATTAATATGTTTCAATTTAATATTTGAAATATTTAGGCTGTATTTTAATAATTGCATTATCACCCACTTGATTCTTGGTATGGTAGCTCCTTATCAAATACTGAGCCATGATTTTGCTACTTGAATTACTATCAGAAAGATTAGAGGAACCCAAACTCAAGACTTCCAAATTACAGCAGGGTCTTGAATGTATAGGAGAATGTTCCATCATTGTGACAGAATAATCCTACCTTCAGACTCTAGTTACAAAATACTCCGAACGTAGAGCTCTTACCTGCACAGAAAACTCCTTTGATCTGACTCTTAAAGAGTACCACACGCACACTTTTGTCGTGACACAAATCTTCAACTGCTTCTTCAAGCTAAAAACAAGTAATCAGTTCCAGTTTTTCATTGTAGATCTTGTAAATATTGATAAGGATGAGGAAAATCAAACTTCTCCCATGTAAACGCTCATGTCAGAAGGCTTGATCAAAACTGATTAGGGTATTGGCACAGGTATTAAAAGGGACAAAGCAATCAAAGGAAAGGGGAAAAGTGAGCAACAAGAAAGAGAAAACTTGAAAATATTCATCAGGTAACAACACAAGTTAAGAGAGGAGGTCTTTCTTAGATGTACATTTAGTGAAACTGTCTAAATAAAAACCAACATGCTTTGCTGCAGATTTTCCTGGAATTTTGCTTGGTGCCTTAGGTTATAGAGACCATCTAAAGATCCAATAAAATAGAAGACAATGCAACAAGTGAATCATTAATTATGAATGTCTGTACTTTCCTGGGACATGTTATCACCCTGTTTGAAAACAGTGATTAATTATCATTGCTCCATCCCTCCCACTAAAATCTATGTTGATCGTGATTGTCTTAACTTTACATCAATACAAGTAAAAGTTCCAAATATTTTACATATGTCTCCAGTTACAGAAAAACTAGCAGGTCTTTTTCAGAGTTAGAAATCTTCCTCCAAAGTGGCGTTGCTCTAAAAAGATTCATCCTAAAGTTCAGCTTATAAAGTCCAAAAGTGATCAAAAAATTAAGTGGGAATATAACACAGTTACTTTTGTTTCAAGAACTAAATGTTAGGAGTTAAACCACAGGTAATATAAGAGAACAAGTTAGACACTCCAGAAATACATTCTTTTTAAGAAAAGGTAATAAGACTTCACACACTTGCGTAACAAATACATTTCCGAGGGAATTTCTTGCATGAGGTCTGTTCATTAAAACAGCTGTAATTCCTAAAAGAAATTAAAGAAAAAGATTTCAGGATTGCAAACATCAATTTTGTTTCCTCACTCAAGATTCCTCAGTTTGTTCTTAAAAAGCAGCACATAGCTATCAGTATTTAGATTAGATTAGATTACTTACAGTGTGGAAACAGGCCCTTCGGCCCAACAAGTCCACACCGCCCCGCCGAAGCGCAACCCACCCATACCCCTACATCCACCCCTTACCTAACACTACGGACAATTTAGCATGGCCAATTCACCTGCCCTGCACATCTTTGGACTGTGGGAGGAAACCGGAGCAAACCCACGCAGACACGGGGAGAATGTGCAAACTCCACACAGTCAGTCGACTGAGGCGGGAATTGAACCCGTGTCTCTGGCGCTGTGAGGCAGCAGTGCTAACCACTGTGCCACCGTGCCGCTATTTGATTCATACAGAACTAAATGAGTACAATGAGGTGCTGCACACATACCACTCCCAAATAAACATTTGTCCAGCTTCCACTCCATAAACTATTCATGGTGGACTCAATTCATTTTAATCTTCTATAGGTGACAGAAGTGAAAAGCATTTCATAAGATGATGCTTTGGTTGATCATTATCTATTTGACTTCAAAATAAGAAAGCCTGCTAAACTTCTTTATTGAAATTTAGAAGGGAGTGTTTTAACATTTTAAATTGCTAGGGCTATGTTCTCTATCCAATGCCCGTGTAACACCAGTTACAGGATGAAAATGTAATGCAAGAGGTATGACAGCAGCAAAAAAACATAGCTGTTGGTTTTAACCAGGTTAGTTTTCATGTTTAGTTTTAGGGCAAGAAAAGTAACACAAGGCAAAAGTTTTCTTTTAGGAATCACAGAAGGTTCTACAATCAGTATCTTCCATGGATTTGAGCACATTGCAAAATCTGGGACAAAAGACAGCTAACAATTAGCACTTGCTGTCCATCACATTGTTGCTTCCCACAGGCCTAATATAAGCTTTTAAACAACAAGCAACAATCTATGATCAATGGACATTTAAAGCATCACCCTCCACTGGATCTGTATGGGTAAAGTAAATAACAACATGTTTATTCAACTAGATTCAAGAATCCTCACTGAGAAATACAGAGTCTAAACCAGGCAGTGAATGTCCAGTGCAAAATCATGTACAGAAGGCAAAATTAAAAATATGAAAAGAGACAGGAGGAAAAATAATAATTTTAAATCAACAGCAAAACTCTGAAGGAATGAGACTCCATGTTACAAAAGTGAGTTCTCAGTGTAAGAGAGAATGGTTGGTGGTAAATAGATATGTCACAATAAGGAATATAAGATGGAAGAACAGAGGTAGGTCGTTTGCCTGAGGGTGGAATTGAACCCAAGTCCCTGGTTCTGTGAGTACTCACAACTGAGCTACCCTGACACTTAAAAGATGGTGCTGGAGTGTGGTGACTCTTTGCATATAACACGCAAAAGAAAACTTCACTGTATTGTTATATTTGTGTGGTAATAAATCTAAATCTAAAACAAAGGCCAACATTCCATTTACCTTCTCTATTACTACCTGAAGTTGGATGGTAGCTTTTTTTTGATTCATGCACCAGGACCCCCAAATCTCTGTTTTGCAGCTTTCCATATTCTTTCCTCACTTAACAGTATCCAGCTCCTCTGAATTAACAATTAACTAATGTTAATAAATCACTGATGTTTTAGTGAATGAGCTCTAATATTCCTGATGTGCTTAATGTTTAATTAGTAGTTTAACATTTAATTTTTGCCTTTATTTGTAAGTGAAAGCTTATCTCTCAACACCATAGTGGTGTAGCAAAGCTTTTAGTGGTGCAAGTCCACAACAAATTCCCAACTTCACTGTTTTAATGTACATGAGTGAATGTCAGAAGTTGATTCACAATAACAGTAAACATCTAGGCCTTTACCTATGCTGAAACTTCAGTGCTGTAATGAGGAACACTACACTGTAAGAAGTGCTACTTTACAGATGAAATAATAAACCTTGGGTCATCATCTCTCACATGTCAAATGGACGTAACAAATTCCACAGAACTATTTGAAAAGAAGCTAGTGACATCCTCCAGTCACCTGCGTAAGGTGCCCTTCAATTACCACCATTAACTGATTATTTAAATAAAAAGGACTAAAGTGTTGACATTAGAATTCTGAAACTGCAATAACAAGCGCAGCAAATATTTAGGTCAAGAAATATCCATGCAGAAGAACGAGATTTAATATTAAAAGATAAATGCAAAACCGTTTTTATTCGAATTAGAATAATGATTTTACAGAAGGGAAACATCAGAAGTACAGTGTAGGAATGAACTCTCCATTCCGTGTCTTCTCAAGCAGCGGAACTATTAAACAATCGGCATGACGCGAATCTTTTACCCGAGTTCTCGCCCTGGAAATGTTGGATCTGGACTTCGGCAGCGCCACAACTCCCCGAGTATCGCCTTCTACCAACAGCTGGAAACATGACTCTACCCCATGCACTGCCCACCTCTCCTTTGATTAAACAGCTTGTGGCATTCTGTAGGTTCATTCCTTTACCGAACTGCATATACCCAACTTTGCCACGTCCAACCAAACACCCCAGAGAAACAAAATTCCTCATCGCTGCCACCGACATTTGCAATTCGTGCATTCAATATCAGGCTTGCACAAAGAGGAAATCCCGCCTCAGCGACGATCCTATTGGATACAGCAAGAGCGTACTCACTATTCAGATCGGTTCGGTACAGTTAGGTATTATTAAGATTGAGGCAGAAATGGCCAATGAGTGATTACTAGCGAAACCTGTAATTAATTAGGAACGCAAATAGAATTTTAACCATTTTTGCAAAGAGAGATGAAGCCTTTCTCCAACTGCACTTGGTGTTGACAACACCAGGTAGTCCAACAGGTTTATTTGGAAGTACTAGCTTTCGGAGCGCTGCTCCTTCATCAGGTAGTTGTGGAGCAGGATCATAAGACACAGAATTTATAGCAAACGATTACAGTGTCATACAGCTGAAATCATGTATTGAACAAACCTCGATTGCTGTTAAGTCTTTTTGGTTCATTAATATATAAATCCCAGGACTTCTTTTAAGTGGGCGGCACGGTGGCACAGTGGTTCGCACTGCTGCCTCACAGCGCCAGAGACCCGGGTTCAGTTCCCGCCTCAGGCGACTGACTGTGTGGAGTTTGCACGTTCTCCCCGTGTCTGCGTGGGTTTCCTCCGGGTGCGTGCAGGTCAGGTGAATTGGCCATGATAAATTGCCCATAGTGTTAGGTAAGATGTAGGGGTATGGGTGGGTTATGCTTCAGCGGGGCGGTGTGGACTTGTTGGGCCGAAGGGCCTGTTTCCACACTGTAAATAATCTAAAAAAAAGTCACGTTCTTGAGATAACTTAAGATATGATGAAAAAGGTGACATCTCAGCTCAGATGATGTATTAAAGGTGTGTGTCCTATTTCCAAAGTAGGTATTTATAAAATGTTATACGGATTGACTGCCTGCAGGTTGCGTTTTTTTGAACAAAATAGAATGTATCTGCAAATACAGAGGAATATACAGAATGACATAGATGGGGAATATTTTGTTTGGATAATCGAATGTTTGGATAATCAAATGCCGGATAACACAGTTTAGCCAAGTATCAGGACCTTGCAATATTGTTCAGATAATCCGAAATTGGGATAATTGCACTCAGATAATCAAGGTTCCTCTATATAATTCTGCAAATGCAAATTCACCGCGTAGACTTATGCATGTGTGTGTGAGTGTGTGTGCAGGTGAGTGTGTGTTTGCGTGTGCATAATTGGTAAAGTGTGTGTGTGAGTACATGGAGTATAAGCCTTGAGAGGCTGTGTGCGTGGGTATGGGTGTGGGGGGTGTATGTGTGTGTATGAGAGGGTTTGCATGAGTGTGTGAGTATGTAAGAGCACGCGCGTGTGTGTGTGTGTGTGTGTGTGTGTCTTTAAGAGAGTGTACAGTGTAGTGGGTCACCTGTAGTGTGACATGAACCCAAGATCCCGATTAAGGCCATCCTCATGGGTACTGAGCTTGGCTATCAGCCTCTGTTAAGCCACTCTGCATTGTTGAGTATCCCAAGGTCCATCTTGGAGGATGGACAACCAAAGATCCGAGGCCATATTTCCCTGACCGCTGAAGTGTTTCCCAAATGGGAGGGAATACCAATGTCTGGCGATTGTTGCGTAGTGTCCATTCATTGTCGTAGCGTTTGCTCGTTCTCAACAATGTACCATGCCTCGAGGCATCCTTGCCTGCAACAAAGGAGATACACAATGTTGGTCGAGTCACAGGAGTACCTGCTGTGTGCAAGGTGGGTGGTGTCCCCAAGATAATGGTGGTATCCATGTTGACACTTCGACATGTCTTGCATTGGTTGACATGACAGTGTTGTACGGTCAATGTTATCCTGAAGGCTGGGCAGTTTGCTGCGAAAAATGATCTGTTTAAGGCTTGGTGGTTGTTTAAAGGCGAGAAGTGGAGATGTAGGGAAGAGCTTGCAAGGAGCTTATCCTCATCAATAATGTGTTGCAGGCTGCAAAGAACATGGCATAGTTTCTCTACTCCTGGGATGTATTGAACAACGAAGGGTAACCTATCAGTTGCATCCCGTGTCTGCCTCCTGAGAAGGTCATTATGGTTTCTTGCTTTGGCATGTCGGAACTGGTGATCGATGAGTTGAACATCGTACGCTGTTCTTATGAGGGCATCCTTGAGCACCTTCAGGTGTGTGTCGTGTTCCTCCTCATCTGAACAGATCCTGTGTGTGCTTAGGGCGTGTTCATAGGGGATGGCTGTTTTAATAAGTTGAGGGTGGAAGCTAGAGAAGTGCAGCATTGTAAGATTATCTGTGGGTTTGCGGTCGAGTGAGGTACTAAGGTGCCCATCCTTGATGGAGATGCATGTGTCCAAGAATGAGACACATACTGAAAAGTAGTTCATGGTAAGTCTGTTGGTGGGATGAAACTTGTTGATATCAGTCTGTAGTTGTTTCAGTGACTCCTCACCATGGATCCAGGGGAAGAAAATGTTGTCAATATATCTGGTATACAGTGCTGGTTGGAGGTCCTGTGCAGCAAAGAAGTCTTGTTCGAACTTGTGCATGAAAATGTTGGCACATTGGAGTGCAAATTTGGTCCCAATGACGGTTCCATGTGTCTGGATTGACAAGACCAGTCAGAGAACAAAATAAGTCTTCATGTTGTTATGTAAGAAGCACATACGTATAGAGCTTTAGATTATTACAGCACAGAAACTGGCCCTTCAATTCATTGAGTCCATGTCAGTAAACAAGTACTGATCTACTCGAAAACGTTTCACAGCACATTATTCAAAGCCTTGTATTCTGTGGCAACTCAAGTAATCATCTAACTAATTCCTAGTTGTTTCAATGGTTCTCAGTTATACTGCCCTTTCAGGCAGTCAGTTCTAGATACCCACCATTGTGGGTGAGAAATTATTGTATAAACGTCCCGTCCCTTGTTAATTGACCCCTCCACTAAGGGGAAAAGTTTACTCCGATTGACCACCTCAATATTCCTCATAATTTTGTAGACCTCAGTCAGGTTCTCTGCTTAACCTTCTCTGCACCAAAGAAAATGAACCTAACCTTTGGAGTCTCTCTTTAGCTGAAATGCTCCAGCCTGGGCAATATTCTTGTGAATTCCTCTGCAGAGCAATCACATATTGAAGGCAGACATGTTTTTATTCATTCACGGATCTGCGTGTTATTGGCTGGGCCAGCATTGATCAACCATCTCTGTTTGCCCTTAAAAAGGTACTGAGCTGTCTTTTTGAACTCTGCAGTCCATTTCCTGTAGGTAGCTCAAAATGCCATTCCAAAACTTTGACTTACTGACACTAAAAGAATAGTGATATATTTGTAACTATGATTGAAGAATGGCTTGGAGGAGAATATATGCAGCTATTGGTTTTCCTATATATATATATACTGCCCTTGACCCAGTAGATGGCAGCAGTTGTGGATTTGAAAGATATTGTCTAAGGAGCCTTAGTGACTTTCTCCAGTGTATCTTCAAATGATACACACTGTTGTTACTGAACACCAGTGGAGGACTGAGTGAATATTTGTGGATATGATGTGAATCATGTGGCTGTTTTATCCTGGAAGTGTCAAGCTTCTTGAGTGTTGTTGGAGCTGCATTCATCCAATAAGTAGGGAATATTCCACTCACTCTTGGCTTCTGTCTTGTAGAAGAAAGAACTTTGGGGAGGCAGGAGGTGAGTTACTTGCTGCAAGGTTCCTAGCATCTGACCTACTCTTGTAGCCACAGTATTTACATCACTAGTCCAGTTGACTTTATAGTCAATGGTAACCCCCCAGGAAGTTGATGGGAGTGGGGAGAATTCAGGGATATGCAGTCATCAGTCAACAGTCCCACGTTTGACCTTATGATAAAGTGAAGGCATTATGGACCAGGTCAGACCCCTCAAAATATTTGGGTAGCTTAGATCCTTTTTCTTATTTTAAAGGTAGATATGAAGTAGGTGTTCCAGGTGTGATACAACTAATCAAACCACTCAGCTTTAAGCTAAACACAAATTTATTTAAACACTACAGTTAAAACACAAACAAAGGAAAACAGAATTTAGAACAACTTAACTATTGGAAAACTTAATTGACCCGATTAAGCAATTATTACTAATTAGCAGTTCCAATATAGTAACATTCCATAAACACAGCCCGTGGCAAAAAGGTACATTCAAACACAGATTCTCTACAGGCAGGATTCCAATCCAGGAGGGAACAATGAGAGGTTTCAGAGAAAGTCAGTTAGAAATTATTTACTGAAGCTTGCAATCCTTCTGTCACACAACTTGTGACTGCTACAGCTAAAAAAAACTTGGAAAGTTCTGAATTGGGAGAACTGGCCACTCCCATTCCATTGTTAAACTGTTTTAGCTTTCTAATTCATTGGAGTCTTTGGTGCCTCTGCCTTTACAATCTCTCTTTTAAAAAAAAACCCAGACAAAATAACCTTTTTAAAGTGACAGCATCATCACAAAGGTCATTGACGTAGCAGCTGAAGATGTATGGACAAAGGTACACTTGCACTGAGGAACTCCTGCAGAGATATCCAAAGCTGACTACAGGTATATTCCAACTAGCGGAGAGTTTTCCCCAATTCCTATTGACTCCAGTTTTGTGAGGGCTCCTTGATGTGCTATTCTGCCAAATGCGACATTGACACCAAGGCTGTCAGTCTCATCTCAACTCTGCAATTCAGCTCTTTTGTTTATATTTAGCTAAGGCTAAAATGAGGTCAGGAGCTGAATGACCTGAGCAGAACCCAAACTGAGCTTCAATGAACAGGTTAATGTTAAGCAAGTGCTGCCTAATAGCACTGCATGACACCTTCCATCACGTTACTTGACAGAAGACTGACAGTAGACTGATGGACAATAATGGAATAGGTTAAGTTTGACCTCCTTTACATCTACAGGACATACCCTGACAATTTTCAACATTGTCAGTAGATGCCAGTGTTATAGCTGTACAGGGACAGCTTGGCTATTAGCACAAGTTCTGGGGAACAAATCTTCAGTACTATTGTGGGAATGTTTTCAGTCCTCATAGCTTTCGTAGCATCCAGTGCCTCCCATTTCTTGAATCATGTGGTGTAAATTGAATTGGTTTAAGACTGGTATCTTTGAAACTGGGGATTACTTGAGGCAGCTGAGATGCGTCGTCCACGTGCACTTCTGGCTGAAGATTGTTGTGAATACTTCAACCTTGTCTTTTACACTTGTGTGCTGGGCTCCCCCATCATTGAGGATGGGGATATTTCTGTAGCCATCTTCTCCAATGAGATGTTTGTCCATCATCATTCACAGCTGAAGGTAAGAACTGCAGAGATTAGATCTGATCTGTTGGTTATGAAATCCTGTTTTGTATCATCACCAGGTTGACAACTCATTTTTGGGTATGCCTGTTGCTGCTCCTGACATGCCTTCTGGCTTAATGGTAATAGTTGAAGAAGCCCTTCCTGAAGAAGGGCTTATGCCCGAAACGTCGATTCTCCTGCTCCTTGGATGCTGCCTGACCTGCTGCGCTTTTCCAGAAACACATTTTTCAGCTCTGATCTCCAGCATCTGCAGTCCTCACTTTCTCCTGGTAATAGTTGAGTAAGGAGTATGTTGGGGCATGAGTTTGCCGATTGAGAGTATAGTTTTGTGCCTGATGACTCACAGAGCTTCATGGATACACAGTCATGACTTTCTAGATCTGTTTGAAATCTAACCCATTTAGCATGGTGATAGTATCCAAGCATTTAATGGAGGCTATTCTCAATATAAAAATTAGGATTTGTTTCCACAAGGACTGAGCAATTGTCAGTGTTAGTGATAACTGTTACGACTCACTGCCCTCTGCAGAGTCAGTCTTGCAGCTATGACTTTTAGGATCAATACTGCTGCTGCCAAGCCACTCTTGGTGGTCTGCATTGGAGACTCCCATCCAGAGTGCATTCCACGCCCTTGCCACCCTCAGTGCATTCCACGCCCTTGCCACCCTCAGTGCATCGTCGAAGTGCTGCTCAGTGTGGAGGAGCACTGATTTAGCAGCCAAGAGGGGCGATACATGGTTTCCTTGCCTCTGTTTGACCCAATTCTGAGACTTCAATAGGTCCAGAGTCAATGTTGAGGTCATATAGGACAGCTCCCTCCTGACTATATACCACTGTACCACCACCTTTGCTGGGCCTGTTCTGCTTGTGGCACTGGGCATACCCAGGGATGCTATCTGTACCATGAATATGACTGTCAGGCTGTTGCTTGACTTGGGTTTAAGACACTGGATTAGTGGTGCTGGAAGAGCACAGCAGTTTAGGCAGCATCCAACGAGCAGCGAAATCAACGTTTCGGGCAAAAGCCCTTCATCAGGAATAAAGGCAGTGAGCCTGAAGCATGGAGAGATAAGCTAGAGGAGGGTGGGGGTGGGGAGAGAGTAGCAGAGAGTATTCTTGTAGAGAGAGGAGGAAAACTTCTTCAAGGCAGGCATCCTTGCAAGAGGATTCGCAGTAGGGTTAAAATCAGCAAGGTAAAAACAATGACTGCAGATGCTGAAAATCAAATACTGGATTAGTGACACCTCTCCCAATGTTGGCACCAGCTCTCAAATATTAATAAGGAGGACTTAAGGGTGAATAGTATGTTGCATTTGCTGTTGGCATTTCCAGTGTCTCAGTCCATGCTGACAAAAAATGATCCAACCAGTTTTATTCCACTCAAAAAAGCAGGTCAAAACCAACGTGGCTACTTACCATCCAAGTCGTATACTCTTAATCATTAAAGGGTGAAAGAGATTGTTGGCAGTGGCATCAAGCAGCAGTTGTACAACAACAACCTGCTCACTGATACTCATATTTTGGGTTCTGCCAGGACCACATTGCTTCAGATCTCATTACAGCCTGCGTCCAAACATGGATAAAACAGCTGAATTCTAGAGGGGAGGTGAGTGTGACTGCCCTTAACAAAAGGCCTGTTTCCACACTGTAGGGAATCTAATCTAAAATCTAATCTAAATGACCATAAGGCATAGGAGCAGAAATAAGCCTCACACTTTGTCTACTTTAAGATAAATTACTGGATAATGTAGATATAATGAGAGGAGCCTCATGTGGAGTGAAAATATCAATCGACAGATAGGTCAAGTGCCTTGTTTCTATGCTGTAAATTTTAAGTAATTTTATACAAATATAAACTTTCCATATCAGACTTGTTTTTACTTTTTTGTAAACAAGAAACTTAACCATAATATCTCTTAAAAGCAATCATTTAACTTGAATTGATTTATATCAATTGAATTAAATCCCCTTGTAAACATATCACTTACACCATCAGTCCAGCAGGAAGATGCTACTTTTTGGTGTGATGAATAAAAGTGCATAAAAATGTTTACTTACTACAATTCGAACAGCAGATTCCCAAGGTTAAGCGGAAGTCTACTAATGTAACTGAGGTGCTTTAAGCTGATACATTAAAAGTTGAATACAGAAATTAGATGAAAGCGTAGAGTTTGTGCTATAGTTAAGAGTACTTTAGATGGGCCCAGTTTTTGTCCAATGTGTACAGGACGGTTTCTTGACACAGTATGTAAACAGGCCAACAAGGAGCTAGGCCACATTGGATTTGGTACAGGGTAATTAACCCAGCCAAGTGTTAGATTTGGACGTAGGTGAGCACTTTTGGGATAGTGACCACAATTTGGTTATGTTCACTTTAGCATTGGAAAGGGATAGGTATATACCGCAGGGCAAGAGTTATAACTGGGGGGGGGGGGGGGTGGAAGGGGGATAGAAAGAGGCAATTATGATGCAATTAGATAAGATTTAGGATGCAAAGGATGGGGAAGAAAACTGCAGGGGATGGGGACAAATGAAATGCGGATCTTATTGAAGGAACAGCTACTGTGTGTTCTCGGTAAGTATGCACCTGTCAGGCAGTTGGGGGGGGGGGGGGGGGGGGGGAGTGGTCGAGCGAGGGAGCCATGGTTTACTAAGAAAGTTGAATCTCTTGTCAAGAGGAAGGTGGCAGCTTATGTTAGAATGAGACATGAAGGCTCAGTGAGGGCGCTTGATAATTGATAATTACAAACTAGTTAGGAAAGGCCTAAAGAGAGAACTAAGAAGAGCCAGGAGGGACATGTGAAGTCATTGGCAGATAGGATCAAAGAAAGCTCTGTGGTTTTCTATACATATAACAACAATAAAAGAATGAGAGTAAGTTTAGGGCCAATGAGTGGTGGGAAGTTGTGCATGGAGTCAGAGGAGATAGGAGAAATGCTAAATGATTATTTTTCGCACTGGAAAAATGACAATGTTATTGAGGAGAATACGGAGATACAGGCTACTAGACTAATCAGGATTGAGCTTCACCAGGAGATGGTGTTAGCAATTCTGAAAAGTGTGAAAATAGATAAGTCCCCTCATCTGGATGGGATTTATCCTAAGATTCTCTGGGAAGCCAGGGAGGAGATTGCACAGCCTTTGGCTTTGATCTTTATGTCATCATTATTCATAGGAATAGTGCCAGAAGACTGGAGGATAGCAAATGTTGCTCCTTTGTTTAAGAAGGGAAGCATGGATAACTCTGGTAATTATAGACCAGTGAGCCTTACTTTGGTTGTGGGTAAAGTGTTGGAAAAGGTTATAAGAGATAGGATTTATAATCATATGGAAAGGAATAAGTTGATTAGGGATAGTCAACACAGTTTTGTGAAGGGTACGTCGTGCCTCAAAAACCTTAGAATTATTTGAGGTGACCAAATAGCTGGATGAGGGTAAAGTGGTTGATATAGTGTATATGGATTTCAGTAAGGAGTTTGATAAGGTTCTTCATGGTAAGTTATTGCACAAAATACGGAGGCATGGGATTGAGGGTGATTTTGAGGTTTGGATCAGAAATTGGCTAGTTGAAAGAAGACAAAGCATGGTGGTTGATGGGAAATGGTCATCCTGGAGGATCTGTTTTGGGTCCATTGCTGTTCGTCATTTTTATAAATGGCCTAGTTGAGGACGTCGAAGGATGGGTTAGTAAATTTGTGGATGACATTTAAGTTTGGTGGAGTTGTGACAAAGAATGTTGTAGATTACAGAGGGACATAGATAAGTTGCAGAGCTGGGCTGAGAGGTGCAAATGGAGTTTAATGCAGAAAAGTGTGAGGTGATTCGCTTTGGAAGGAGCAACAGGAATAAAGAGTATGGGCTAATGGTAAGATTCTTGCCAGTGTACATGAGCAGACAGATCTCTGTGTCCATGTACATAGATCCTTGAAAGTTGCCTCCCAGGTTGATAGGGTTGTTAAGAAGGCAGAGGGATACAGTTTCAGAGCCATTGGGTCATATTGGAGCTGTTCAAAACTTTGGTGCGGCTACACTTGGGGTATTGCGTATAGTTCTGGTCACCGCATTATAGGAAGGATGTGGAAGCTTTGGAAAGGGTTCAGAGGTGATTTACTAGGATGTTGTCTGGTATGGAGATAAGGTCTTATGAAGAAAGGCTGAGGGACTTGAGGCTGTTTTCATTAGAGAGAAGAAGGTTGAGAGGTGATTTAATTGAGACATACAAGATAATCAGAGGGTTAGATAGGGCAGACAGTGGGAGCCTTTTTCCTTGGATGGTGATAGCTTGCACAAGAGGACATCGCTTTAAATTGAGGGGTGAAAGATATAGGATGGATGCCAGAGATAGTTTATTTACTCAGAGTAGTAGGGGAGTGGAACGCCTTGCCTGCAACAGTATTAGACGCGCCAACTTTAAGGGTATTTAAATGGTCATTGGATAAACATATGGCTGAGTATGGAATAGTGTAGGATAGATAGGCATCAGATTGGTTCCACAGGTTGGCGCAACATTGAGGGCCGAAGGGCCTGTACCGCACTGTAATGTTCTATGTTCTATGTAGATTAATTGGTTTATATATTCAATTCAGTGGTTGTTGTTTTCCAAATGTTTGATAATTTAAGTGCCTTGATACAATGATATTCACAAGGTGGCCTCGATTGGAACAGTTGTTACAGTATAAACAGTCATTTAATAAAATCGCAAAGATTACTGTACAGGAAGAGTTTAAAATCAAAACTTAAACTCAGAATGGTCTAAAGAAGATTTTTGAGCTATTTATTTAATGTTCTTTTAAGGGGAGAAATTAATCAAACATTAATTTCCTTGGATTTAACATCATTAAACACAAACATTAAACATATACTTCAATTTGTTTCATAAGAGTGTGCAAGAGATTCAAACCCTCAAAATGAAAAAAATGCATACTAGTCTTGTCACGTGTGCAGACATAGTGTGCTGTACATTTAAACTATCACTAGCAGTTAATATGAAGACATATATGCTCTGTTGATATCTGCTTCAAATTAAATTGTCATTAAAAAAATGACAAAAACACCAAATGCCCCGAATTTGAAAAAGCATCACCTTCATACTATTGTTTCAAAGTTGCTTCCAATTAGAGATTGACAATATATCAATAGTATTTGCTAGCCGTAATTTCTTGTTTACAAATTTGGTGTTTTATCTTTTTCCAAATATATTATTTAAATTGGTCACATTAAACAATTTAGCGATAATACAATGGAAAGAACATTTTCAAACAAATGCATCATATTTTAGATTTGATACCTACATCTTCAAAAAAAGCAACCAGTGCAATCATAATTAGGACAATGCATATTCTAAATCAGTTTCAAGATTTACATTAGCTAGAATGAAGTGCAACAGTGAACTGAAGTTTATTTGGTAGCAGATTTTAATTTTGCTGGATAACTAGCAATTTAACATGAAAGAGTTTTGAAAACATCTAAAAAAAACTGTTGGGAGCAATGGTTTTCTCATCTAACGTGTACATCACCAATACAATAATCATGCCATTTTCAAAAGTATTAATGTTTCCCACGGTGTTCATGGCCCCTCTCTATTCCACAAAGTATTTCATACTGAAAAAAAATCTTCCATGTCCTTTAACATCTTTTATACCTCCCATTTTTCCAACCCTTTAGCCATTGACTGTAAATGTATAACAGGCTCCTGAATTTCTGCTTTTGATGCACTTGGAACTTTCATGACACCCAACGACTCCCATTCTCGCCAGTATAATATACATCCTTTCCATTTTTAAATCAAAGGGTTGCAAGCTGAACCATCCAAGGGGCTGGACTTTGCCCCTGGGGATAGCAAACAGAATGCATTCTCAAGAGACAGGATGGGGAACAAGCACACCAACCAGTAGGGTTAATTTTTGGTTGCACCCACCTCCATTCCCTACTAGGGTAGGAGCCAAGAATGTAGTCCATGGTGTCTAAGTAATTATTACTATCATTAGATGTGACTCAAAGATATGATATTTCAGCTAAATAATCCTGTTACTTTGGGAACATTTGAAGGAGGCATGGTGGCTCAGCAGTTAGCACTGCTGCCTCACAGTGCCAGGGACCGGGATTCAGTTCTCTTCTTAGGCTACTGTCTGTGTGGAGTTTGTACATTCTCCCCTTGTCTCAGTGTTTTCTCTCGGTGCTCCAGTTTCCTCCCACAGTCCAAAGATGTGCAGGTTAGATGGGTTGGCCATGGTAAATGTAGGGTTACGGGAGAGGGCAGTGTGATAGGCCTGGGTAGGATTCTCTTCAGAGTCAATGTGGACTCAATGAACCATGTGGCCTGCTCCCACACTGTAGGGGTTCTGTTAGCGGGATGGAAATTACAAACTCCTTTCTCTACTGCGACCTTCTTCACTCTCTTTTCTCTGCCCTCGTCATCTTTTCATTTGTCACTACATGAGGAACAATTATTTTCAGTCCAAAGCTATAAACTATTGCACCATTCACAACTGCATTTCACAACTACTTCCAAGATCCCCCAATGTTAAATCTGACCTTACAATTTTATCGGTTCTCCTTGTTTACTTCACTACAATCCTAATCTTTTTTATGGAATTCAAATCTTGTTGCCTTGAATATCATGCAATTCCAGATCCAGCTGAGCAAACTATGAATTAATGCTAATTTAACCCTTTCTGTTGGCAATATTCCTTTGCTCAATTTTCAAAACCTTTGTAGTAATTCTTAAGACGACTACTCTTAAAATCTCTCTACATGCCGTTCCACCTCCAATCTCCATTTTAAATTCTGAAGGTCGTGGATAGCATTCATCCCTCTAATTCTCTATCCACCCCTCTGACTACTTAATTCACAAAATCTGGCTCCCATCCTAACCACAAATGCTGAGACCACTTTTGTCAATGTCATCAGCAATATGCTAAATATCTGCATATTATCCCTTACTAATTCTTGGTTTTTTGATCTGTGGACCACACAAATTATCTCAACTTCTCTTATCTGGTGGATTGTGGCCTCATAGTTCTAATTCTAACGGTTAGAATATCTGTTACCTCCCCTCACCACAGCCATTCCTTCATAGTCATGTTGCATTCTAAGATTCCATCCTTGCTCTCCTATTCCTAACAATATTTATGAATGCTGCTCGATATATACTCCAAAATCTAGTTTTCTCTCCAGTTCCATCTTTATTTCAACAACCGTCAATGGGTTATTGGAATGACAGTGCAAGAAATTGGGATCAGTTGCTAGTTGAGCTAGAATGAAAGTGTAGTTATTCTGTTTTGTCCCACTCAACTATGACTTTATTTTCCAGTCCTACGATAAAAATTCAAACACAACCTATCAACGCGAAATATTAATTTACAAGCTGTACTACAAACTACATTCAGAGCATGACTAAAGTTACCTACTTTCACCTTTGGAACATCACTTACCTCTGTCTCATTCCTCATGACTGTTTTGAAACTCTCCTCCACAATTGTCATGTTCCAATCTGACTTCCAGTGCCAATTGCTAATCATGCCTCATGCATTTGCAATACTGGCCCCCTGTGACTTAGTTCCCTCAACTTGGTCAGTCAGAGAACTTAATGACATCATGCCCTATATCTTGGAACTCCCCATCCACTGCCCATTTCATTTTGTTACAAATATTTGACAAAGTTAAAATTCACTACTTCAGGTGAGGTGCTGGAAGACTGGAGGTTGGCAAACATGGTGCCACTGTTTAAGAAGGGCAGTAAAGACAAGCCAGGGAACTATAGACCGGTGAACCTGACCTCGGTGGTAGGCAAGTTGTTGGAAGGAATCCTGAGGGACAGGATGTACATGTATTTGGAAAGGCAAGGACTGATTAGGGCTAGTCAACATGGCTTTGTGCGTGGGAAATCATGTCTCACAAACTTGATTGAGTTTTTTGAAGAAGTAAGAAAGATGATTGATGAGGGCAGAGCAGTAGATGTGATCTATATGGACTTCAGTAAGGCGTTTGACAAGGTTCCCCATGGGAGACTACTTAGCAAGGTTAGATCTCATGAAATACAGGGAGAACTAGCTATTTGGATACAGAACTGGCTCAAAGGTAGAAGACAGAGGGTGGTGGTGGAGGGTTGTTTTTCAGACTGGAGGCCTGTGACCAGTGGAGTGCCACAAGCATCGGTGCTGGGCCCTCTACTTTTTGTCATTTACATAAATGATTTGGATGTGAGCACAAGAGGTACAGTTAGTAAGTTTTGCAGATGACACCAAAATTGGAGGCATAGTGGACAGCAAAAAGGGTTACCTCAGATTACAACAGAATCTGGACCAGATGGGCCAATGAGCTGAGAAGTGGCAGATGGAGTTTAATTCAGTTAAATGCGAGGTGCTGCATTTTGGGAAAGCAAATCTTAGCAGGACTTATACACTTAATGGTAAGGTCCTAGGGAGTGTTGCTGAACAAAGAGACCTTGGAGTGCAGGCTCATAGCTCCTTGAAAGTGGAGTCGCAGGTAGATAGGATAGTGAAGGCGGCGTTTGGTATGCTTTCCTTTATTGGTCAGAGTATTGAGTACAGGAATTGGGAGGTCATGTTGCGGCTGTACAGGACATTGGTTAGGCCACTGTTGGAATATTGCGTGCAATTCTAGTCTCCTTCCTATCGGAAAGATGTTGTGAAACTTGAAAGGGCTCAGAAAAGATTTACAAGGATGTTGCCAGGTTGGAGGATCTGAGCTACAGGGAGAGGCTGAAATGGCTGGGGCTGTTTTCCCTGGAGCTTCAGAGACTGAGGGGTGACCTGATAGAGGTTTACAAAATTATGAGGGGCATGGATAGGATAAATAGACAAAGTCTTTTCCCTGGGGTTGGGGAGTCCAGAACTAGAGGGCATAGGTTAAGGGAGAGAGGGGAAAGATATAAAAGAGACCTAAGGGGCAATGTTTTCACGCAGAGTGTGGTACGTGTATGGAATGAGCTGCCAGAGGATGTGATGGAGGCTGGTACAATTGCAACATTTAAGAGGCATTTGGATGGGTATATGAATAGGAAGGGTTTGGGGGGATATGGGCTGGGTGCTGGGAGGTGGGACTAGATTGGGTTGGGATATCTGGATGGCATGGACGATTTGGACCGAAGGGTTTGTTTCCATGCTGTACATCTCTATGACTCTAATATTATATTTGACTATTTCCAATCATTGGGTTCTTATTGATGCCCATCTCCAATGAGGAAGTATCGGAGAACACTTTTCTCTACAGAAGATATAAAGCACAATGCATTGTTGAAGGTGATGAATACATAATCTGCATGTTCCTGAAATTTAAAAAGTAGAGATGAAGAGAATATCTGTAAAAATAAATCTTCAAATAGATGTTGTTCATGGTAGCCAAAGATGCTTGCAATACTAAATTTTAGAATGATTTTAATGATGGTGATCATAAAGCTATCTACTGAATGATATTTCACTTAAAATTTCACTTGAACATTTGCATCTCCTACAACAAGAGTTCACCCATAATTCTCTTTTTAAAATATTACTGTAAAGGAAGGATATGTTACAACCTCCTCATGGTCTAGATATTCTCTAATCAATCAATCTGCTCAGAGATGGTGTTACATACCTCTGGAGCAGGTGGGATTTGAACCCTTGTATTCTGTCTCAGAGCTAGGGATGCTACCACTGTTACAAGAAATCTCACACTCTGCCTCAACCCCATGGTCTACTTGAAGGCACATAAAACAGCTGGCTAGCCCACCATCTTCCCATCCAAATCCAAGCTGACACTATATTTTGGTGGGCATGACTAGGATCACCCAACCCATGCTTTAACCTATTGAGGTTCTTAAAATGCCAATTAAAGACTATTTGAGGGCTTCTTTCAGTTTCCACTGCAATGATTTTGTGTGCAAGGCAGAAGTGTTCAGCTCACTACTTCTACAATTTGGGGTGAAAAGCAGGAAGAGAATAGCTCCTTTGGAGTCCCTTCTGCTCATCAGTGCACCTGCCAAAGATAGTATTTCAACACCCTCTTGTGCCTCAACACCACAACCCCTGCCTCTCTTGCTCAGGTCCTCGATCCCTCCCTATCCTAAAACTCTGGACTTAACCTTCAGACTAGTATCAATGGATTTTCTTTTTGGTACTCCTTTATAGTTCCAGCGGCTGTAGCAACTATGCTGATTGGCTAACCACCTTGAAGCTGGAACTTCCTGTCCCTTAGAGGTAGAAGTCCCATTCTCAACTTGTTAAGGCACAAGTAATATGCCTGAACCCATCTCCAAAACATTCACAACATTGTGTTTGGTTAAATAAAAAACTGTGGTCGGTAGTATTATCACAAGAAGACTTGAATGTCAACTTTAGTTCATTGGATTCCTACAGTCTATTAAGAACGAAGGAAGGTAAAAGCATCGACCTGACCCAACCAATTATAGTTTCTGTTGTGCAATAGCACTGGTTTCTAATTCCCAAAGGGATTGTGCAAACCATTTTTGGAGTTTTGTGATTAGTTCCTCATCTTGTATCAGTGTCTGCCTGTCTCTAGCTCTAAAACGTTAATTAAAGCAGAGAAATGACTACGAATAAAACATAGACAGTATAACCAAAGGTTTCAATATTTAACATTTTACAAATGCTGAAAACTAAAATTATTCAATGGTTCTGTCTCTGACACTTTGCTATATTGATGGCTAGAAAAATTGCTATGTCAATGACCAGTAAAATAAAAAGCTGTTTGCTTCAAAGAAATTGAAAAATAAACTCAATTATGTGAAAAGACTCTTTGACTTCATGCACTGCTATTAATCAAATGGCAGGAACTGTTCTACAGGATTCTGAACACATCTGTCAAACTCAAATGATAGTCTATAGCCCATAGAGTATAGCAAAGACTCAATGTTAATTTTCCCAGGACAGCCAATTAATGGCCAGAAACCTGCCTCACTGTTTTTTAAAAATTTTATATCTGTGTGGGAGAATACTTCTGGATGGCTTTAAATAAGCTTTTATGAACTGGGTTGGCCACTTGTCACATGAATGTTTTACAACCCCATTATACCACAGTGAAAATGGCCTCAAGGTTGTAGGGTTCCTGATGAAGGGCTTATGCCTGAAACGTCGAATCTCCTGTGCCTCGGATGCTGCCTGACCTGCTGTGCTTTCCAGCATCACACTCGACTCAGAGTAGGAGGGAATCAAGGATTTGACACTTGCTGGCGATACTAGTCTTAAGTACCTAACTGCCTCTGCTCCTGGTGGGGTTTAAAAATCAAGCCTATACATATTAATGGATGGTGACTTTTTTTTGTCAATCACAATGTTCTTCTTTTTAAAAAGGGACTGCAATGGAAATATTTTGAAAGCTAGCATTTCTTCACATTTTAGCAGCACGTGTTAAAGGTTGACCAAATGGCACAGGTATATCCAGATAAATGAAAGTTCAGCACAATGAAAGTTCAGCCGATAGAATCAAAGTTCTGGGCAAAAATATCAAATCCAGTTCTAGGCCTCTGTCTGATGGTGGTCAAGTAAACACTTTAAATGTGGCACAGTGGTTAGCACTGTTGCCTCACAGTGCCACAGACCCGGGTTCAATTCCCACCTCAGGCGACTGTGTGTGTGGAGTTTGCACATTCTCCCAGTGTCTGTGTGGGTTTCTTCTGGGTGCTCCGGTTTCCTCCTACAGTCCAAAAATGTGCAGGTTATGTGAATTGGCCATGCTAAATTGCCCGTAGTGTTAGGTGTAGGGGAATGGGTCTGGGTGGGTTGTGCTTCGGCGGGGACTTGCTGGGCTGAAGGGCCTGTTTCCACACTAAGTAATTTAAAAAAAAATCTAAAGGCAATTCTGTAGATTGTGAAATTTACATTATTGATCTAAAAAAATAAATGAAAACAAAGTCAGTCATAGACATTGTCTATATGGACTTCAGCAAAGTGTTTGACAAGGTGCTGCACAGTAGACTGGTTAGTTAGATTAGATCAAATGGGATCGGGGCAGCTACCCAATTGAATACAACATTGGCTTGAAGGTAGGCGATAGGGGATGGTGGTAGACAGTTGCTTTTTTGACTGGACCAGCAGTGTGCCACAAGGATTGGTGCTGGGTTCACTGCTTTTCATCATTTATATAAATTATTTGGATGTGAATATAGGAGACATAATTACAAAGTTTGCAGATTACACCAAAATAGGTGGTGTAGTGGTCAATGGAAAAAAATCTCAGTGCACCAGGACCTTGATCAGATGTGCCAATGGGGCTAGGTATGGCAGATGGAGTTTAATTTAGATAAATGTGAGGTGTTGCATTTTGGTAAGGCAAAGTAGGGCAATGTCATCCCAGTTCCACCCCCGCCCAAAGCAAAATGGTCAGTGACACAGTATAGTTTTACCTCCTTCATCTTTACTCCTGGTCCTAGAGGGAGAGAAACGATCGCCCATGTGCACAGAGACAGGAGTTCAGTCTTCTCTGGAATAGTAGTTTCTTAATGAATTATATACTCATTTTACAGGGACGAGCATCCAGTTAAGGCAACATACATAATAATTGGGTGACCGTTACAATCAGCGAGTGTCAATAGGAGAGATTAAGCCATCTGCTGTTACACAATGGATAACTGGCTTTACATAATGAATACCTTTCGCCTCGTTAAGCTGATCTTACATATATACATACTGAATGCTTCCAATATTGTTAAATGGCTCGACATAATGAATGTTTTTCCACCTTGTTAACCCATTACCCTTACCTCCAGCACTCCACTGTTAACTGCAAGTTCTTATCTGATCTGAGTCATGCTCAGCTGAACTTCCTGTTCCACAAAACTCAGAACTTAAACTTTACTCTGTCTGCTTATACCCTATACACATTCTCAGCAGGACTTAAACACTTAATGGTAGGATCCTGGGGATTGTTGCCAAACAGAAACTTAGGGATGCAGGTGCATAGTTCCTTCAAAGTGGACTCATGTGGTGAAGGCAGTGTTTGGCGTGCTTGCCACCATTGCTCAGATGGATAGAATATAGGAGTTGGGATATCATGTTGCAGCGTACAGGACATTGGTGAGGTCACTTTTAGAATACTATGTGCAATTCTGGTCATCCTTCTATTGGAAGGATGTTGTTAAACCTAAGGCACAGAAAACATTTACAAGGATGTTGCTGGGACTGGAGAGTTTACGTTATTGGGAAAGGCTGAAGAGCTGGGGCGTTTTTTTTCCCCTGGAGTGGAGGCTCTGGGGCGACCTTGTACAAGTTTATAAAATCATGAAGGGCATGGATAGGGAGAATATCCAAGGTCTTTTACCTTGGGTGGGGACTCTAAAACTAAAGGGCATAGGTTTTAGGTGAGAGGGGAAAGATTTAAAAAGGACCGGAGAAGTAACTTTTTCAGAGGGTGATGCATGCATGGAATGAGGAACTGGTGGAGCAGGTAGAATTACATAATTTAAAAGATATCTGGAATGATTTATAAATAGGAAGGGTTTAAAGGGATATGGGACAAATGCTGGCAAATAGGACTGGGTCAGATTGGGATACCTCATTGGCACAGATGAATGAGCTGAAGGGTCTGTTTCTGTACTGTATGACTCTATAACCTTTATTTTAGACAGGAATCATTTTATTTAGCGAGAAAAATAAAAGTACTTATCTATAAACACTCTTGATATTTGAGACAGTTAGTACATGAAAACGTTAATGGATACATTAGGTCAAAATACAAGTGCATTGATATATTTCACAATCTTCATTTATTTTGTTTATGAATTCAAAGCAGGTGTTGGCCATTTGAACCCTTTAATCTGCCTACCACTCAATAAGATCCCACTGATCAAGTTATGGCCTCAATGCCACCTGGAGTCACATGTAGACCAGACAAGGGAAGGATGGCAGATTTCCTTCCCTGAAGGATATATGAAAAATGATGATAGTTTCAGGAGATTAAAAAAACCTACAGAAACACAGCAGCTCTGACATCACCCATGGAGACAGAGTTAGTGTTTCAGATCTAACATAATTCTTTTTATTAACTGCATTTAAATTCTACTAACTGTTGAGGTGGAATTTAAATCCTTGCCCCCTCCCCAAGACATTAATCTGGGCCATTGGAATACTTGTTTAGTGATACTGCCACTGCATCAGTGTCTCCTTGAGAAAGCAGGAAAAAGAATGACAGAAAAGGATGGATTCACGTATTACAGAAAAAGAAACAGGAAAAGCCTATTAATTCATCTTGTCCAAGTCAAAGCAAATTCAAAAAGACAAAGAGGGTTTTTCTTACATCATTAACATACCAATTGTGCCATAAAACTCAAGAATTCTATGGATCCTTTCCTTGAATGAATGAAAGATACTAAAGCTGAAACCAGTGTGTGTGTGTTATGGAATGCAGTAGAGAGAAGTGCAGACAAAGATCACGTGACATTGCCGAACTTTCAAATTCTGATTAAAATTAGAAATATTCAATAGGCCAGATCAGGGACATGCCAACTAACTGCAGATAAGACAGTTAAGAAGATAATAAACTCCATTTCAATACCATAAGTTGACACCAGTAGCAGTTCAAAATGGTAAAATAAAAATCCACTACAAATAAAACCTAAAAATGGAGTATATTTTTAAAAAGTTACTTTTTAAAAGCTGCAGACAAAAGAACAACTTGAGGAACTGAAACAAAGATCCAGTGCAAGACTACCATATGGGTTTGAGAGGCTTATAGACTTTACTTGCTTGCATGGCTACAATGGCACCAAGTTCTGGATGACAGGTTCTCAGCCAACTTATCCAGAAGCAAAGCAACATTGATCACCTGGAATTAAAAAGCATTTTGTACACTAAAATGAACCAAAGATTTTCATAGCAGTATGTAGCTCAGTACCAAATTAGATAGAGATATTAGGATAGGTGATGAAAAACACAACCAAAGGAGCAAATTTTAAGGAAAGTCATGAGGAATGAAAATATTTAAGTCTTTCATTCTTGAAATCCCTACCTTATAGCATTGTCAAGAAGTTAAAACACATGAACTACAATAGTTTAGGAAGACCACCACCACCTTCCCAGGACAATAATGGACAATAAGTTCTAGCCTTGTCAGCAATGCTCATGTCCAGAAAATCAATTTGAAAATTCTTCAAATTCTGTAAACCATTCAAAATAATATTGCTCTGTTAATACATTTTTTTTGCCAGACAAAGTGTTCGATATGATGTTTTTACCTCTATTACACAAATAACTTAGAGGTAAAGATTGATTGATATTTCCAGAACATAAATTACAAATGAAATTTGGCTTTTGTGACTATTGCTGGTTTTCTAATTTTTTTGTACAGAATCTCCAAACATTATTAAAAAATCTTTCAGAAACGTATCAACACATCCTGTCTGAGGTACTTGGAAATTTGTAAAACAACCTAATTCCTGACATTGAAGGTTGGGTGGCATCAGCCTTCAGATTTCACTTGAAGTAGCCATTTCTCATATGAGCTGAGACAAACACTGTAACAGGTTATTCAGTGATGAAGGGTATAATTTGGTTAAGCTTAATACTATTGGTCACCCAAAACTCATGTGCACATTTTCTGGTAGGACTCATTAAACAACAAATAGGAAGGTATTGACTGTTTCCTCCTCTCCACAATTGTTGTGTTTGACTCCCACCTTGGACTTTGAGTTGGTCATTGTATTAAATGTTTTTTTTGTCAAATAATCTAGACAAAGGTGTTTTCTGAATGCATTCTTTGAGGAAATTTAAGCAGAAGTTAGAATACTTCTCAGGGAATTCTCGAAAGTGGTTAACATGCTGTGATGTTTCAAAATCTACAGATTGCACCTGAATATTCAACATTTTTCTCGTGTTGATCATTGCCTCTATATCCTTGTAATAAATAATTTTATCTGCTTTTGAATACAAAAAAAGTTGAGGCCACCTTGATGGATCCACCTTCAATGCATCATAGAATGGCAGGGAGACAAATTGTGTCACTGGATAAAGCATAACTTTAAGTAATACCATCAAAACAAAAATAGGAATTGCAATGCACTTTACAATAACATTGGTTGAAGAACCCAAGACAGTGTTAAATGCTTGGATACTACCCTGGAGATTTCTGTTTCCAGGTGCACTATCAAAAATGATTCCAACTACTCGTAACTTAGTGAAATAAGTTTCAGTTTTGTTACATTGGAGTTCAACTATGTGGCGGTACAGCATGCATCCAGCATTACTGAAAACATGGAACAATATTGGATGCCCTTCTATGCCAATGTCAAACAGGAGATCTAACAGTTTTCTTGCTGTGCGTTGGAGATTTTTGCTGAAGATTCCAGTGAAAAATATCTGCTGCCATGGAGCAATATATCTGAGAACTATACAACCCTGCAACAAAAAAAAAGTAAATTTTAATAGGATATGAAAAACATTTTTAATTTCATGATGATCATCTTCTTTAAGTGAAGAGGAGAATGGTGAATGCTGTGATAACTGAAATTTAACTGGAAATTAAATTTGCGCAACATGGAGTGGGGCTTGGGAGGTTTAATTTGCTAAGCAACCAGCTATCCTTTTTTTGGTCCTTCACAACCAGGAAATTCGTTGTTTCATTATGGCTAGCCAAACAAAATCATCATTTATTACTGTGAGAATAATTCTGTTCAAGTGTACCAATAATTAACAATACATTCTTGGAAGAAATGTGGTTGGTTTGATTAACAATCTTATTGTCCAATCTTTGGTGGTGAATGGAACTAAGACACAACCCTCCAATTTAATAAGGCAGCAGATAAGATTGACACCCTGTACAGAAGACCATAGCAAGAAGCAAGGTATAAGACCAGAGTAGAAAGCTAAGATGCAGACGTTCAGTTTTTTTGCATCAAAATATTGTTTCAAAGGAAAGGTAATGCTAAAAGTCAGCATGCCAACCATGATAGGGATAAGATGTGTGGCTCACTACACCTTTCAAGGAGATACCTATAATTGACTAGAAGAAATGTTTGGCTTCATCGACAGCCTATAAATTTACTTGCTGCCTCAAAAAAAAGCAGCTTAATTAAACTGCATCATGATATGCCTCACTGAAATGTTTCTCTGTCTGCTTACAAAAAGATTAGAGAAATCCTAGTAAAAGCCCACATGAAAAACATGCAAAAAATTCCTTCATGAATGACTAGTACAACATCTTTGGAATTTTATACTCATCATCCAAAGGTATGATACTCAATCAAGACAGCTCCTAAGGAAATTAGAATGACAGATCGCCATTCAACCCCTCATGTTCGTATTGGCTCCCAAAAGAGATATCCAGCTAATCCCATTCTCCAGCCCTTTCTCCGTAGCCCCCGTAATTAATCACTTTCACATATAGATCCAACTTTCTTTTGAAACCTCCTATGGAATCTGCCTCCACCACTCTCTCAGGCAGCACATTCCAAATCCAGACAACTTTCAAGACTTGGGGGCACATTTTTAAGGTGAGAGGAGGGAGATTTAAAAAAAGACATGAGGGGCAAATTTTCTACACAGAGGATGGAATGAACTTCCTGAGAAAGTGGAGGATGTGGGTACAATTATAACATTTAAAAGGCATTTGGATAAGTACAAGAGTAGAAACGATTTGGAGGGATATGGGCCAGGAGCAGGCAGGTGGGACTAGTTTAGTTTCGGATTATGTTCAGCACGGACTGATTGGACCAAAGCGCCCATTTCTGTGCTGTATAATTCTGTTACTCGGACAGCCATAACGTTTCCCCTCATCTTACTCCTTAAATCTGTTTTTAACAATCTTGAAATTGTGACCCCCCAACACTGACATACCAGTACGTGGAAACAGAACAATCTTGTTTTCCCTGTTAAAACTGTCATAATTAGATCTCCTGCTCCAGTGATAATAAGCCCAACTTCTGTAATATTTTCTTATAACTAATATCCCTCAAGCCTTGTATTATTCCAGTGAATCTTCTTAAACAAGGCACCCACAACTGAACACAATACTCCAAATGTGATCTGACCAATCATTTGTAGAGGTGTAGCAAAAATTTATCATCTATATATTCTATACCCCTATTTAAAAACTCAAGGATCTTATAAACCTTCTTAACAAGCGTTTCAACTTGCTTGGCCACCTTCAGAGAACTATGTACGTGAACTCTGATGTCCCTCTGCTCCCTTACTCCTCTCAAAGCTGTACCATTGAGGCAGCATTATCTCTCAGATTTTCTTCTACTAAAATACATTTCAATGCAGAGAACTGTGAGGCAATTCATCTACCAGGTGTCTGCTCATTTGGCCAATTTGTCAATGTCTATCTAAGGTTGCTCAGCATCATCCTTACAGTTCACTATTCTACCTAGTATCATCTGCAAATTTAGAGATTTTGCCTTCTCCAAATCTTTTATATAAATCAGAAAAAGCAAACACTGATCTCTGGGGAACACCATTTTCAACTTGTCTATAGATCTGAGAAGGGTCTATTTATCTCTACCCTATCTTTTAGTCACTGTCTAATCCGTGCTGCCAAGGACCCAGTAACCCAAAACATTTGCAGTTTGGTAAACACCCTGCCATGTGACACCATATCAAACGCTGTCCAAAAGTTCAAATATACAACATCCACAGTGCCACCCTCATCCAGTGCCTGTTACCTTGCCAAAGAACTCAAGTAAATTTGTTAGACATGACTTGATCTTGACTGTCTCATTTTGATGAGCACCCACATTTTCAACTGGGCCATTATCACAATCTTCTCATTTAGTTAAAAAAAATGACAATTATATGCAATTTCGATTATAAAGATGTCCTTTATAGGTGTCAACTATAGTACCCTTTAGTAACCACTGTATAATTAGACATTGGATGAAATAAACATAATTTACAAGATAAATGATAGCCAGATCACTGATAAAAGTGACTATCACTTGCCCTGAAGGACTATGCAAGGCAGACCATATTTGGTAACAGAAATACATTAATAAAACTCTGTTTGGTACACAAATTTCTTGTCATAATCCTCAGCTACAAATTATCGGTATTTTTTGTTAACCAGTCATCAAAAATAAAACTAATGATTAGAACTTCCAGCAATATTTTTCTAACAATAGAAAACAAGTGTGAATGGTGGCTCAATGGTTAGCACGGCTGCGTTACAATGCCAGTGTCCTGAGTTTGATTCTAGCCTTGGGTAACACTTACAAGAACAGAATTTGTTTCTAATAATTGTGAACCAGATGCAGAAAACCAGTTACATAGATACTGGTGTGAGTTTCTACCAACAGGCATATCCCAAATGTAAATTCAATTGTTATCTTTTCACTACATGCTTTCACTTTCAAAATGTCAAAAGTGGAACAAAAAGCAAAATGCTGCAGATTTTGGAAACTGAAAGAAAATCAGAAAATATTGGAAGCATTTTCTAGTCAGGGAGGACTGTGAAGAAACAAACATCCAGATCCCTGTGAGGAGTCTACCTTTGTTAAAAACAGTTCTTCCTGAACAATTTATATCAAAGAACTATTGCTTACAACTTTGTTCTTCCAATTTTGTATTCAGGTTACAGATTCACTCAATTGTGTCAGAACAAAACGATCAACAAATTGAAAATGTTGTCATAAGTTCAATTCTCCACAGATCCTGCCTGACCTGCTAGTGTTTTCATGCCAACTCTTGAGTTTATCATAAAGCAAAATCTGCCCCTCTTACCTTTGGAGACTAAAAGTTTGAAAAGCTTCAAAAATACATAGACGTACACAAACTGAAAAGTGCTATTGTAAATAGCATTGTGATAATTACAGTTAAATGGAGACTGATTTTTGGATGACTAAAGTTTTAAGTCAATGCATTAAAAGAAGCCATTTTCTTTAATACCAACCTGATTTTTGTAGATTTGGCTGTATTTTGATAAGTGCTTGTCTTGACAGCCACCCCAACCCAACAGAATTACCACAGGGTCTTCCTTAAAGCCTAAATTGTACAAAATGTTACATTATACAATATATCATTGTACCCGACATTGGTGTTTGCACAAAATTAGAAGTACAACTTCTATGCTGATTCCTTTGATTTTAGAGTAGGTCCATTGCACACAATTAAAATCAACAAAGTATTAAAGGACAATGCAGTATGTGGTTTAAATTCTACTCTTATTTCCATTATTCAAATTTCACATCACTAAGTGGAAGCTGGAATAAATGCAAGAATCTGAAATAATACATGATCAGGCTTAATTTAATTCATAACATAAAACAGTGTATCGTTTAGCACTGAATTGAGAGTCAAGACAGTAGTTCTGCAACATAGCTCAGCCAAATTGTCTTTTCAGTAATGGTCCATTTAAAGATAGCTGGTGGGAACTGGAGGAATAAGTCAAGTTTTAATGTGTTATATAAAGATACTCTGCAAATTTTAAAGGTATTGTATGGTTGGTCCCTCCAAAAACTGGTTTACCAAAATTAAGATTAATTAAATAAGTCAAATCAAGTGGAGTCAAGTTACAGATTTGATATGTTGCCAAACATTCAAAGAAGGTAATCAGTCACAAATAATGAGAAAGAAAAATGCCAAGTACTGCAGCACTGGAAATCGGAATTAAAAACAAAAAAAAAGTGGTTGGAACACTCAGTAGGTCAGCAGGAGAGATGCTTCAGGATTTTGACCTAGCAACAATGGGCAACTGCACAGGCACAGTTATACATGAAAATCCAGAAGTTGTCGTGAATGATCCTACCCTTCTCAAAAGGATGCAAAGCTCTGCAGACTACAACCAGGTAGAATTACCAAACAAAGAATGTTCCCTTTCAAACCATCGACCTCACTGTAAAAACCCTTGAAAAGGTTATTGGTGAAAGAAGTGTAACCAGATTTCTGATAACAGATTAAGGTAACTATTATAGCATAAAACTTCACCAGTCCTGAAATACTAATTTTCTATTTGTGGAATTTCAAATTCGCACTGTTAAAACTTCTACACGCTATTAATATTTTTGAAAATTTAAGATGTTTCAGTTTCTCCTTAATCCCAAATGATTAATCTAATCGCTTACTTCACTCTTTGGAAAATTTAATTAATTACAATGGACTATCAGTGCATTTTATGTTCCAGCTGCAGTCTGTGAATACTTCAAAGTGATAAGCAGTTTACCCTGTTTGATGACATCAGTGTGCCTGGACATTGGAGAATCCTGTGGATTGGCACCAGATTAAACTAACGTAAAATCATAACCATGGAAAACAATAAATCCATGTGAGTAGTTTTCTTTGAGGTCAATAGTGAGTATCACTGGTAATCAGCAGGAACCTTCCATGCCCACGCTTAATCTGATGTCATGTCATGGGATCCAGAATCTATGTTCAGCATTCCCAGGGGAACTCCCTCACAACTGTATTGCCACCCCTGTTTGGTCTGTCCTGCTGGTGGGACAGGACATATCAGGGGATGGCAATGGTGGTGTCGGAGACATTGTCCGTAAGGTCTGATTCTGGGAGTATGACGAGGTCAAGATATTGCTTGACTTGTCTGTGAGACAGCTATCCCACATTTGGCATTAATACCCAGTAGTTAGTATGGAGGACTTTGCAGGACGTTTCCAGTGCCTAGGCTGATGCTTGGTGGTCTGTCTGGTTTTGTTTCTTTGTTGAGACTTTGGAGCAATTGATATAACTCAGTAGTTTGTTAGCCATTTCAGTGGGCAGAGGGCAATGCTATGGGTCTGGATCACATGTAGGCCAGACCAAGTGAGGATGGCACATTTCCTTCTCTCAAGGACATCAGTGAACCAAATCAGCAGGATTTTTATGATCATCATTAGATTCTTAATGTCAGATATTTATTGAATTCAAATTCCACCATTTGTCAGCTGAGTCTTTGAATCAAACATCTAGTGAGAGTGCCTCTCCGCCAACACCTCCCCAGGAAGGAGAAATCACATGACAAAAGGGATGATGGTGCAAGACAAAAGGAAATAAACAAACTTGGATATTGATGAACTTATAATGACTGAATCAGAAACACTACCAACAATTGTTGCCTGAAAAGAAATTAAATGGAAGCCATGATTGGAAATTGTTGAATACAAAAGGCTGCAAAATGTCTACCCGATAAACAAGATGTTTTTCCTCAAGTTAGTATTGAGCTTCACTGAATGAGCATAGGGGGCTGTGGGAAAAAAAAAGGATAGTTTCAGATTATATCTACCGTTGTCTTGTGTCACGTGCACTGTTCCAATGATTCCTGTGTTCTTTCCTTTTCTCCTTCGCCCTTCTTTCTCTGCACAAAACTTATTAAATCTCTAATTTTTAAACACTGTAGTGTAAGTGCTTCAACTCAAAGTGTTAACCAAGTTTCTCTCTCCAAAGATGATGCCTGAGCTGCTGAATATTTTCAGAATTATTTTTATTTTATATCAAAAACAAGAAAACCTGACTGATTCCTCTTTCATTATCCCAGAGACACTGAAGTTGTTGAATTATGTGTCAATTTGGCCCAGTTGTTAGCATCCCCTTACTTCTGAATCAAAAATTTTAGTTCAAGCTCTAATTTAGGATTTGACCATTTCAAGCTGACAAAATAGTACTGAAAAAGGGCTGATTTGTCAGTTGTGCTTTTGAGAGGAGATATTCAGCCACAGTTTCTGTTCCCATTTTCCTTTTTGTACATGACATCAACCCACTTACACAGAAGTAAAAACAATCAAAAGAGCTGGAAAAACAACTACTTCAAAATAATCAATGAAATCTGAAATTTACTTGGTCCAATAAGGCTCTAAAGAATTAGAAATTCTTTGTTCCTTCCAGTTAAGGGAAGTCTGACAGGGATAGTGACAAAATTCACTGAGAAAAGAAAGAGTGAGCTCTTGGCATTTTTTTGTTGGAGGCGAGAGAGGAGAAACATATGTGAGGCTTTTACAAAGATAATTGTTAGTACAGTGATGCTGGAGTTCTTTTTGCTTTCCAGAATGATCCTAAAGTAATCAGAGACTTTGGTAGAGGAGACTAAAATCTGATAGCACTTGACGTGGAATGATGAAAACTGTTGAACATTAAAGTTACAAGATACACTTGTGGGAAAGTGGTAGTGTCCCTACCTCTGAGACAGAAGGTCCAGATTCAAATTCTACTTGCCTTAAGATGTGCCTTAGCATGTCTGAACAGATCGGTTAAAATAAACACACTCAAATAATGTGCTCCAGAATTTTCCATTCAACTACAGTAACAGGTGTGTCCAGGCACAGCCCTGCACTGTAAAAGATCAATAAGCTAACACTAATATAAAACCCTGGATATTTTGGTCTATTTCTTTGAAAGCTATTGCACTTTGAAAAATTTCATCACCACATTTCATGTATGACATAATAAATGTAATTTACAAAGGATAACAAAATGCTTGATAATGAACTCAGAAGTGAACAAGGAAACTAAAGTTATACATTACAATTTCTACAAATGATTTTAAGTGATAGATTAACAGACAACCTCAATGTCACGTGGAAATAAATAATTTTACTCAGCAAAACTCAATATTATGACTTGCAACAGACCAAAGTCTGGAGCGCACATGCAGAGCAAAAGTCAGGCATCAACTTCCCAACTTCAGATCAGTCAGAGGTATACAGCACGGAAACAGACACTTTGGTTCAACTCATTTGTACCAACCAGATATCCTAAATTAATCTAGTCCCATTTGCCAGCATTTAGCCCATATCACTCTAAATTCTTCCTATTCATATACCCATCCAGATGCCTTTTAAATATTGTAATTGTACAGCCTCCACCATTTCTTCTGGCAGCTTATTCCATACACACCACCCTCTGTATGAAAAAGTTGGTCTTTAGATCCCTTTTAAATCTTTCCCCTCTCATCCTAAACCTTTAGTTTTGGACTCCCCCACCCCAGGGAAAAGAACTGGTCTATTTATCTTATGCATGCCCCTCATGATTTTATGAAGGTCACCACTCAGCCTCTGATGCTCCAGGGAAAATAGCCTGAGTCTATTCAGCCTCTCCCTAGAGCTCAAACTCTCCGACCTTTATAACATCCTTGTAAGTCTTTTCTGAACCCTTTCAAGTTTCACAACGTTCTTCCTATAGCAGGGGGACCAGAATTGCACACAGTTGGTCCTTATTTCAAGGGAGCTAAAATACAAGAATAGGAAAGTCTTCCTGTAACTGTACAAGGTGCTGCTAAGACAAGATCTGGAGCACTGAGAGCAGTTTTGGTCTCCTTATTTAAGGAGAGATATCATTTAACTGGATGCAGTTCAAAGAAGATTCACTAGCATAATCCCTGGTATGGAAGGATTGTCTTATGGACAAAGACGAAACAAATTGGGACTCTACTCTTTCGATTTTAGAAGAATGAGAAGTGACGTTATTGAAACATACAAGATTCTTAAGGGGCTTGTCAGGGTAAATACTAGAGGATGTTTTCACTGATGGGGAGAGTCAAGGACTAGAGCGCATAGTCTCAGAATGAAAGGGCGTCAACTTAAAAGTAAGATGAGGAAGAATTTCTTCTTTCAAAATGTTTAGAGTATTTGGAGCTCCTTGCCACAGACAGCTGTACGGGGAAGAGCCCTTGTGTATATTTAACGCTGACAGTGATTAATTCTTGATCAGAAGGGGCATCGAGGGTTACAGGGGAAATGGCAGGGCAGTGGACGTGAGGAATGTCGGTTCAACCACAGCCTCGTGATTAGCAGAGCAGGTTCGAGGGGCTGACTTATTCCTATTTCCAATTCTGATGGTCATATAAGTGCAAAGATTCCCGAACATAACGATCACCAAATCAGAACCACGAACAAACTTCACCTGAATCACTGGGATCAGGGAACACAACAGTATATTCCAGGTCCTTGTCTCCCATCTCCTAATTCACCCTCTTCCAGTTAAATCGAAGATCACCCTGCAGCAGAGACAACCTGAATCATTCAATCCGGATACGCCTTACTTCAGACCCACTCACTTCCTTAGTAACGAGCCAAACCGGAAGTTCATGTGAGGCCCGCCCCTTTCACAGGTATGCGGCTCCTATTGGTGTATTCAGCTCCACCCCTTCAAGTCCTGCCTAATAGTTGGCTAACGGGAAACGCCAATTACTGGCATTCTGTTTACTATTCACGGTAGGTTTGGTCTGTGTGAAATCGCGTTGTTGTTTTTAATGTGGTGATAGAACCAGTTTAATACAACAAGTTTCTGGTTGTTAAAATAATTGAATTGGCTAAACGTGTCAAACATAGAAACAGTTGTAGCAGAACTGAGGACTTTCAGTTCAGAAAGAGCTATTCAGCTTGATACCATCTTCCTGGTCTTGGTTCATGCTCTTGTCTTCCATTCTCAGGCAGTGCAGTACTAAGTTAGTCTGCATTACAAGTTTTCATCTTGTCAATGTTGCTTCTTTTGCTATTCACCTTAAATTAGTGCTCTTTTTCCTCAATCTTCATGCCAGCAAGAATGGTTTTTCTTCATCTACTCTATCCAGGTCATTCATGTTTTGAATTCTGCCATCTAGTCTTCTTTTGCCCTTGTAATTTCCAAGTGGAACAGCCCCAATCTGTTTACATAACAGAAGTTCTTAATTCTGGAACTACTTTCACACATCTTTTCTGCACCTTCCGTAATGCCTTTACATTATTTCTGAATTGTGGTGTCTAGAACTGGACAGAAAGATTAGCATTAATGTTAAGAGTATGGCGAGACTGAATAGGCTGGGGCTGTATTCCCTGGAGTGTCAGAAGCTGAGGTGTGACCTTTATTAAAACATGATGGGTATGGATAGGGTGAATAGTCAAAGTCTTTTTCCTGGGGTGGGGGAATCCAAAACTAGAGGGCATAAGTTTAAAGTGACCAGACTAAGATTATAAAAAGAATCTAAAGGGCAACCTTTTCATGCATAGGGTGGTGCATGTATGGAACAAGCTGCCAGAGGAAGTGGTGAGGCTACTACAATCACAGTATTTAAAAGACACCTGAATGGGTACATGAAGAGATTTAGAGGGATATGGGTCAAATGCTGGCAACTGGGACTAGGTTTATAGAGGAACCTTGATTATCCGGCACTTGATTATCTGAATATTGGATTATCGGCAAGATTGCAAGGTCCCGATGCTTGGCTAAGCTATTAATCTGGTATTCGATTATCTGGAATTCAATTAACCAAACGAAATACTCCCCGCCCGTGTCCTTCTGATAATCGAGGTTTTTCTGTTTGTAGGATATCTGGTCTGTATGGACAATTTGGACCAAAGGGTCTGTACAACTCTATGACTATTTCTCTCACAGTTCACAATACGTCCAGTTTTATGTCATCAACCTCCATCGCTTGCCTCTATTTTCTCTTTCCTGCTACTTGGCCAATTTTATATTCATGCTATCACCATCCCTTTTACTCCATGTACTCTAAGTTTGCTATCTAACCTAAACCTATTTTCCAGCTCTTTGTCTGTATTTATTACCACACTTAAGCTACATATTTAACTATTTTTTAAATATGATGAGGACTTTTGCCTTTACCAGTATTTAAACAATTTAACCCGCCTTTCTTTGGTGAAGTACATTCTCCTCAACTTCTTTCTTGTGCTAATAATTGCTTTAAATCTGTGCCCTCAGCTTATCGACATCGCAACAGGAAATGAACCAGATTCGTCTCATCCTGATAATTTTTTTACAGCTCGAAAGGCCTGTTTCCATGCACTACAACTCTATGACTACTTTCCTCACAGTGTACAATATTTCCAGTTTTATGGCATCCTCTATCAACTGCACAGCCAAGTTTTACATGATCTGCAAACCTCTTGATCATATCTCTGCATTTGTGACTAACTTATTGACCTATATTACAAAATTGCAAGGGACCTAGCATTAAGCCTTGTGAAACACCAATTTGAAATACTTTTCCCAACATAAAAGTAGCTGTGGACCATTAATTAGCCCTTGTTTAGTGCTACAGCACAACATTTGTATCCAAGTCACCAGTTTCCAATGAATCCCATGAACATTTACTATCTGATTAGTCTGCCATGTTAGATATTGTTTAAAGCTTACTAAAATCTTGTCATCAACCTCCTTTTTTTAAAAAAATTCCTCAAAATATTCAATGCAATTTGTCAGACATGATCTTTCCTTATGGTGGTTGCCCTGCATCTTTCTGAATTATGATTAATACTGTCCCTTAGTACTTTTCAGAAAAAGTACTTAGTACATTATAGTTCCAATATTCAGTCCACCCCATAATTAGGCTGACTGGTCTGTGACTACTCAGTCTATTTGAATGTCCCATGCTTGTGGAATGTTGACCCTCTGGTTACATATAACTAATTGCCTCACTCTTTTATTGCAAGGGAAGTGGATTATAAAAGTAGGGATGCTTTTCTGTAAAGGGCAATTGGTGAAGCCACCTTCTAGAGTACAGTGCACACTTTTGTCTTCCTTATTTAAGACAGAATGTTAATCTGTTAGAAGCAGTTTAGAGAAGGTTCATTTGTCTGATGGCTGAAATGGTGGAGGGTATGTTATCTCTTGAGAAAAGATTGGACAAGTCGTGTCTGTGTTCATTGGAGATTAGAAGAATGAGAGGTGACCTTCGTGAAACATCCTATGGCTACTTTACAGAGTGAATGATGAAAGGATGTTTCCCATTGTTGGGGGCGAACAGAATGAGGGGACACCGTTTAAATATAAGGGGTCTCCCATTTAAGATTGATACGAATAAGATTTTATTTCTGAGTTTCATAGGTCTTTGGAATGCTCTTCCACAGGGAATGGTAGAGGCAGGGTCACTGAATATTTTTAAGGCCCAGGTAGGTAGATTCTTGACCTAGGGGTTCAAAGATTGTTAGGAGTAGGTTTGGATGTCTAATTGGGGCCACAGTAATCAGCGATGATCTTATTAAATGATGGAGCATGTAAGAGGGGCTGAATGATTCACTCCAAGTCCTAATTTGCATCTTTGCATGCTTCAAATCAGAAAGGACTGGTAGCGAATGTGGACAGACAAACAGAGTTAATGTTTCTAGTATGACATAACTCTTCTTCAGTTCTGAGGAAGAGCGATACAAGAAGAGTTGTATGAGACTCAAAACATTAACTCTTCTCTCTTAACAGCGGCTGCCAGACCTGCTGAGTTTCTCCAGAACTTTCTGGTTTTAATTTCAGATTTCCAGCATTTGCAGTGGTTTGCTTTTATTTGTTTATATATTCCTCCTTTTTTTTTTCAAATAGTATTTACAAAATCAGCAGTCTTCCAATTCTGTGGCATCATATTTGTAACCAGAAAATGATGGGCACAGCTTCTTCAATTTCTTCTCTTGCTTCTCAGTAGACTGGCATGCGTCACTTGCAGTTCTGGAAACTTATCTACTTTCAAAGATGAAAAATGCCTTAATATTGCCTTTCATTAAGAGAAAGTGAGGACTGCAGATGCTGGAGATCAGAGTCGAAGAGTGTGATGCTGGAAAAGCACAGCCGATCAGCCAGCATTCAAGGGGCAGCAGAATCGACGTTTCAGGCATAAGCCTTTTACTACATTTATCCCATTCGTTTCATGTCTTCCTTAACTACAACATCAGCATTGAGTCGTAGAATTGTACAGCATGGAAACAGACTTTTGGTCGAACTCATCAATGCTGACCAGATATCTTAAATTAATCTAGACCCATCATCCTGTTCTTTTGGCGAGAGGGATGCAAAGTATTCATTTAGAAACATATCTTCAACTACTACACAGTCTTAATGAATTGTTAAAGAGAGGCTGTAAGGATAATTCTGTCAACTACATTCTGTTTAGTTTAAAACTTTGGTGGCAAGAAACTTTCTGAAACAATTATTCAGGATAAAATTAGTAGTCACGTGGAAAAAGGTGGATTGATTAGGAAGAGTTGGCATGGATTTCTCAAGGGGAAATCATGTTAAACAAATATGCTGGAGTTTTTGTGGAGGTAACAGAAAGGGTCAGTGAAAATAACCCTACTGACATGATACACATGGATTTTCAGAAGGTTTTTGATAAAATGCCACACAATAGGCTTGTGAGGAAAATTGTAAGTCATGGTATAAAAGAGACAGTAGCAAAATGGATACAAAATTATCTGTGATAGGAAACAGTGAGTAATGCTCGATGGATATTTTTCAGGCTGGAGGAAGGTTTTAGTGGAACTCACCAAGGGTTAGTATTGCGATCCTGATATATGATCTGAATCTTGATGTGCAGTGGAGAATTTCAAAGTTTGCAGATGATACTAAACTTGGAAGAATTGTAAACTGTGGTGGATACTGTAGAACTCCAAAAGGACATTGACAGGCTGGTGGAGTGGGCAGATCGACGGCAGGTGAAGTTTGATGTCGAGAAATTTGAGGTATACTAGCTCTGATCTTCCCAATGATGGACCCTGCCCTATAAGATAAAGCCTGAGACTTCCTTCCACTTCCTGCATCCACACATGTCAATGCCTTGTCGTACTACCAATTGAGAACCCAACCCTCTACACCCCCTTCTAACCCTGTCCCTTGTCCTTGCTGCTACTATATTATCCAGCTTCTCCTGCACCTGTTGCTGAAAAGACAAAGATAAAATCTAACCTCCGACATAAAAATTGAACAACTGTGCTCAGTGCACACCATATTTAATTTGTCAGGAAACTGGAAGCACAAGTTTGCTGTGTGCCATTGACTAAGTAGGACTGAAGTTCTTATTTAATGAGTATTCCTGACATGGTAAATAGATCTCTTCATCAGGCAGTGTGATAGTTGCTCCACCACTAACATCTGCTCAGGATTTCTCAAACTCAACCCAAAGTCAGGAAATTGAGATTTCGGCTCTTGTTTAATTCAGTACACCCAACCACCCACCTCACATCCTACTTTTACTGTCGCTGTTAAATCTGCTCCCATGTTGTGGTATGTTATATGACATATTAACCTTTTTTTTTCCTCAGCTGACAAGATTAATTATATTCTGAAAATGGCTTCATCAAAAGAAGAAGTGGAAATTTCTAGACTGATGAGTTTTCTACAAGAGTGGGACAATGGCACCAAAGCTGTCCGACATCGTATGTTGAATGACTTCATAAATACAAATAAAGGTAAAACTGGTCCAGAGCTTGAACTGCAGTTTGCTCAAGGTGCCAGTCTGTTTCTCACAAGATTGACAGCATGGCTCAGATTAACGTATCCTTTTCTTTAGACTGAATTTTAACATCTGCTTTCAATCAAGTTGTGGAGAATATTTCTTAACTTATAAAGAAATCAATGAACATCAGTGAGGGAAACAATAGACAATAGTATGCTATTATAGAACTTTTGTGTCTCTTAAAGAAGCATATTTTGACTTGACTGTTGTAGACTGAATCAGATATAAATTTATCAGACGCAGCCTGCAAAGGTGGTGGAAGATTGAACAGTAATTTTCAAAACAATGTTAGGCATATACTTGAAAAGGAAATATTTGTAATGGGGAATAGGCAGAGTTGTGGGTGCTGGTACAGATGTGATTGACAGAATCACCTCCTTTTATGATATATGATAATCTGAGAAAAATCCTAAGGGGAGAATGACCAAGTGTTTAGTTAAAGGAAAAAAAAACAAAGAACTGGGAATGCTGGAAATCAGAAACAAAAACAAATTGCTGGGGAAACTGAGCAAGTTTGGCAGCATCTGTGGAGAGAATGCAGAGTCAACATTTCAGGTCCATTTGTGAAGGATGATCACTGGAGTTATATAATTGGGTTTTAAAAAGTTTGTTAAACACATAGAATATTGTGTACAATTCGGGTCATCCTTCTATAGGAAGGATGTTGCCATGTGCAGAAAGGATGTATGGGGATATTGCCGGGACTGGAAGGTTTGACTTATAGGGAGAGGTTGAATAGGCGGCAGCTTTTTTCCCTGGAACATCGGAGGCTGAGGGGTGACCTTGTAGAGGTTTACAAAACTGTGAGGGGCATGGGTAGGGTGAATAGCCAAGGTCTTTTTCCTAGAAGTCCAAAACTAGAGGGCATAAGTTTAAGGTGAGAAGGGAATGATTTAAAAAGGACCTGAAAGAGGCAAGTGGAGAAGCTGGGTTTGGACAGAAAATCCTAAGCATAGAATCTGGACAATTTGTGCAATAATTGCCCATTGTAGAATGAAGGCTGGAAAATACACAAGAGGTCTGAGTTGGAGGAACTTTGGGCTACTGGGGGCTTTGAGAGTGGGTTGAGGCACACAAAGGTTTGAATAAATGAATTCGAATTTTAAATTTGAATCTTTTGCTGACAAGAAGTCAACGTTAATTAATAATCTTGTCGTAAAGGGGCCTTTGGGGAAGTGTGATTATAATATGGAAGAATTTTCAATTAAGTTTGAAAATTTGAAAAGAAAGTCTGAACTTGATGCTTTTAATCTGAACAAAGCAAATATTGTATGCATGAGCGACAAGTTGGTTCAAGTACACCAGTTAAAAAGGGTAAGAACAATTACAATCTGTAGACAAGGATGATTTTAAAAACAAATCCATAATCAGCAATAGTAATACATTAGCTTAAGGATTAAGAATTAAGTTGGGAAAGTAATCCAACCTGGCAAAGCAAGGGATGGGTAGTTAGTGGACTAAAGTAGCTTTAATGTAGCTGAAAATGAAATAGGTCTGAGGATTGGGAGTATTTTAAAATTCTGCAAAGTATGACAAAGGAGTTAAGAAACAAAGAAAAACTAGGACATTGGGGTAAACTAACTGGAAACATAAAAACACGTTGTAATAGCTTTTATAGATATGTAAAAAGATAGAAAATAGTGAGAATAAATGTGGATCACTGGCAGCAGAGGTAGAGCCAGAGATATACAGCAGGGAAACAGACCCTTTGGTCCAACTCACTCACGCCGATCAAGTATCCTAAACTAATCTAGTCCCATTTTCCAGCATTTGGTCCATATCCCTGTAAACCCTTCCTATTCATATGCCCATCCAGATGCCTTTTAAATGTTGTAATTGTACCAGCCTCCACCACTTCCTGTCACAGCTTATTCCACACATGCACCACCCTCTGAATGAAGAAGTTGCCCCTTAGATCCCTTTTAAATCTTTCCCCTTTCACCAGCCCGTATACCTGCGACTCCATTTTCCAGGACCTATGCACCTGCACCCCTAGGTCGTTTTGTTCGGCAACACTCTCCAGGGTCATACCTTAAACTGTATAAGTCCTGCTCTGGTTTGCTTTACCAAAATGCAACACCTCACATTTATTGAATTTAAACTCCACTCCTTGGCCCATTTGCCTATCTGATGAAGGTCCCATTTTACTCTGAGATAATCTTATTCACTGTCTACTATACCACCTATTTTGGTGTTATCTGCAAACTTACTAACCATGCCATCCAGCACTTTGTGGCACACTGCTGGTCACAGGCCTCCAATCTGAAAAGCCACCCTATATCACCACCCTCTACTGTCACAGGCTTTTGTCATTCTTTCTTTTGTATTTACAATGGGAAGTTGAAAAGAATTAGGAAGGACATTATTATAGAGTGATATGGGTTGATTAATCACTCTGAAGAGTCGCCAACTCAAAACATTAATTCTGCTTTCTCTCTAGTGAAGCTGCTGGACCTGCAGAGTTTCTCCAGTAATTTCTGTTTCTGTGTTTATCAGTGTCTGGTATTATACTTTCTTTCTCTAAAACTCTGGTTTTGGAGACTTTGAGAGCATAAAAGAAAATATTTTTGTATTCCATGTCCTCTGTATCCTGCTTCTACTCTTGGAAAATTTAATAGTTGCAGAAAATAATTTACTTTGTTTGTTTCTTTATCTAATCATAAATTAGAAATACATATTTTATTTATTCTTCTGGAAGTTGGAAGTGTTGCTCTTTTGTGCCATGTACAGGAGAATGGTCAATATTTTCTGGAGTACTTAACTTCTTTGAATAGATATATGGTTGGTACCTGTTTAACTGAACAATTACAAGCCATTGGTGTATTTTTGTCTGCAACAAGTGGGTAAGCTTTAATTTAATCACTACAATAATGGTTATATCATTATTGGCTTTTTAAATGAAAAATCTGATCTCTTTGGTTGTTTTTTTTTTGATTAGATTAGATTACTTACAGTGTGGAAACAGGCCCTTCAGCCCAACACCGCCCCGCCGAAGCGTAACCCACCCATACCCCTAAATCTACATCTACTCCTTACCTAACACTCCGGGCAATTTAGCATGGCCAATTCCCTGACCTGCACATCTTTGGACTATGGGAGGAAACCCACGCAGACACGGGGAGAACGTGCAAACTCCACACAGTCAGTCGCCTGAGGCGGGAATTGAACCCGGGTCTCTGGCGCTGTGAGGCAGCAGTGCTAACCACTGTGCCACCATGCCGTGCCTATTATTCATATGAAAATAAGGCCATGAGCTCTTTTAATGCTACTTTTAAGATGGTGCTAGAAAGTAAACAGCGACTTGTAGCAGTTGTGTTACTCACTTTCTGTGCATCTTTGGGAAGTTTCTTGCCTTTCACCCCACAGTTTGTTACAGGGATACCTTTTCAAGTTGAGAACTCGGTAACATTACTAATTGTTTCTGTGGCTTTCACTACCTCAGCCTTTTAATACACATAACTCACAAATAGTTCTAATTTTTGCCAAGTCAGCTGAACAATTAGTATAACTGTTTATATAAAATATTATCTCCATCGGTGTGCCTCTATATGCTTTCATAACACATATTTCTGTCTTTGTCATTTATTCAGAAAATTGTGCTTTTTAAACACTTTCTTATTTAGCCTATCTTACTTATTTGCAACTCATTTAAAATATACAGAAATTTCAATGTGAAACTGTGTTATACCTGCTTTTTAGCTGGATGTTTTGAATTGAACATTTTATTTTCAGTTTGTATAAACTGTACATTTTGATATGAATTGTATATAATTGGATGTTAGTGATTTTTGAGAAGATTTGTAGTTCAGGTTGATCAGTATGTAAGTTAGCTCGCTGAGCAAGTTTGTTTTCAGCTGTTTCATCACCATACTAGGTAACATGATCAGTGAGAGTCTCTGGTGAAGCGCTGGTGGTATGTCTGGCCTCTCTATTTATAGGTCTTGGTTCCTTAAGGTGGGTGAGGTCATTTCTGGGTCCTTTTTTCCAATTTTTCAATTCTCCAGACTACTCAGTGCCCTTGGTATCATGATAGTCCATAAACCTCCCAACACACTTAAACAGTGAATAATGAACCTAAGGATCATTTACAAGATGTCGTGCAAGAATTGTTAAAAACACTACATCGGACAAACTAGCAGGAAACCTGCCACCAGAATAGATAAACACCAACTGGCCATGAAAATGCATGACCCACTATCACTAGTTTCTATACATACAGATAAAGAAAGACATCACTTTGAGTGGGACAAGCACATCCTAGGCAAGGCGAAACAAAGACATGCATGAGAATTCTTAGAGGTATGGCATTCTAACCAGAACTCCATCAATAAATGCATCGATTTAGATCCTCTCTACTTTCCCTTGAAAAACAAAGAGCCGGAAAATGATATCACCCACCTTAAGAAACCAAGAACTATAAATAGAGGTGGAACATACCACCAGCACCTCACCAGAGACTCTCACTGATATTATCTAGTGTGGTGACGAAACATCTGAAAACAAACCTCCAAGCTCAGCGAGCTAACTTACATAGTTATTATTGGATGTTTTTTAACCCAATGCAACAATGCTTATGTTATCTCCAGTAAAATAAGAATCTGGGTTGGATATGGTGATATTGAAGAATCTAACAGATAGCGCTTAAGCATCTGAACTAATATTACTGTGTCTGGTAACAATGCTGCCAAGAAAGTGTCATACTTCAAGTGATCTGAGGTAAGGTGGAGTGTGAGATTGTTACATCCTCAGGCCATATACTATGATGCTGATGATATCATGACCATTTCTCTTAAAGGCATACTGCCATAGTGACATTAAGACACAAGACAACATCCCACCCTTGCAAAAAAAATTATATCTATCAGATATACGTGGTTATATGTAGGCAGATGCTTTTAATTTGCTAATTGTGCAAACAGTTAAAACCGTTTACAAGAATAACATTTCGATCATCAATGTAATGCTTTGACCAGAAATTGAATGGATTAACCATATATAGCAGCATGTGATAAATGGATCAAATCTAAGCTCTACAGTCCTGCCATATTCAGTTATGAATGATGGTGGACAACTGAATAGCTCGCTGGTGGAGGAGGCTTCTCAAGTATCCCTGTCCTTAACAGTGGAAGAGTCAGTATAAATGAGTGACAGCCCTTGACATCAAGACTGCATTCAATCAAGCCATAGCCAAAATAGATCGAGGATAAACCCTCCATTGGTTGGAGTCAGACCTGGCATATAGGAAGATGGTTATAGTTGTTGGAGGTCAGTTATCTCCGCTGAAAGACCTCTGAGCTGGGGTTTCTCATAGTATTATTCTTCGTGCAACCATGTTTGGCTGCTTTATTAATGATCTTTCCTCCATCATAAAGTCAGAAGTGGGGATATTCGCTGATGATTGCAGATCAGTTCCATAGCTTGAAGTAGTTCATGGTCAAATACAATAAGAGCTGTGAAATATCCAGGCATGGGCTGACAAATGGCAAGTAACATTTATGCCATACAGATGCCAGGCAATGACCATATTCAATAAGAGAAAATCTAACCGCCATCCCTTAACATTTATTAACATTACTATCACTGAATCCTCCCCCACTATCAAAGTTCTGGGGTTACCATTGATGAGAAATTCAACTGAAATATGCCATATAAATACATTGGTTACAAGATCAGGTCAGAGGTCCAGAATTCTATAATGCCATTCACCTCTTGACTCCCCAAAACCTGTCCACCAATTACAAGGACAATTAGGAGTTTGATGGAATACTCCCCACTTGTCTGGATGAATGCAGCTCCAACAACACTCAAAAAGGTGGGCATCATCTAGGACAAAGCAGCCCATTTGATTGGCACCACATCCATAATCATCCACTTTCTCCACCACTGACACTCACCAGCAGTGTGTATTATCTTCAAGATACACTGCAGAAATTCGCTCAAGATCCTTGGACATCACCTTCCAAACCCAAGATCAGAGTAGTAGGATAATGGCAGCAGATACATGGAATGTCATCACCTCCAATTTACCCTCCAAGCTACTCATTGTCCTGACTTGGAAATATATTACTGTTCCTTCACTGTTGCTGTAACAACATCCTGGAATTCGTAAAAGGATATTGTATTATATTGTACAGACAGCATTGTGGGTCTGCTTAGAGCACCATGGTCTGCAATGATTCAAGAAGGCAGCTCACCACCATAAAGGATAAATGGTCTTGGAGCAATAAATGCTAGTCCACATGCCGCTAGCGAATTTTTTAAAAGCCTTGTCCAGATGAGTGGAGCAACATTCAAGAAGTGACACACCATTTGGACAAAGTGGCCGCTTTGTTGGCATCACGGCCACATATTTTCATTCCTTCCACTATTGAAGCACATTAACAGCAATGCATACAATTTAACAGATACACTATTGAAATTGAACAAGGTTCCTTTGACTGGTGTGCTGTGCATTGGCCTGAATTGGCTTTTGTTCCCTTGCAGTGTAACACCATGACCAGTAATGTCTTTGTATGATCTGAACTGGTTGAGTATTTTGAAAACTTCTAGCATTCAAGTCTTTTTATGTGTATTGTTAACTCCAGTGCTCTAGCCTTTTGTAGTTTTGGTGATTCTCCACCTGTTTGCACATTGAGTATTTCTTTCATTCTCCTCTGTCTTTTGAAGAAGAATTTCCTGTATCTCAATGGCTAGCCAATTGGTTGCTGGGCAATGTCGTTCATACTTGCCTTCTGAGCATAAGATGTTCTAGAAATGCATGAAACACAGCACAGCATTGCAATGATCTTGGTTAGTTGTTCAACATTTAACGATCATTGATTTGATGGTGCATGCCATGTGCTCTGCTAGACTATGTACATTTATAGTGAGGTGGTGATGTGACTTGGGTTACCCTCCAATAAATACACATCTTGACATCATTTACTATTGAATTGCAGTCTGTTGTCAGAGAGTATCTAATCTGGGATGCCAAATAAACAGAAAATAGCACTCATTATGTCAGCAATGGTCATGCTTATTGTGTTACTACGTCATCAAACAATGGGAAATTTTTGAGAAATAATTAATCGCACGGATGTAATCTTTCCATGCACTGTGAATAAATCTGTTGCTCTCATCTAAGGATTGGATGGACCTTCGTGTGGATGTGGAGACTTCCCTCGTTGATACATTTGGTATTCCTCACTTGCATTCATGAGTCATTGAATGTCTTGATTCATCCTTGCCCAGTATGTAGGTTCATGTGCTAGCCATAGTGTGTTTTCAATGCTTGCTTGTCCTTGGTGTCACATTGACATGAATTTAGGGCCTATCGCTTTTGGTATTAGGACTTGTTTGCCTTTGTCATGATTTGCTAAGTTTGTCTTTGTATACCCAAAGTGAACAGAATTTCTCAGGAGCCTCTTTTAATTCTGTGAAACCATCTCTGGATAATGATCTTTTGCAATATTTATTATTGTTCACCTTCAGCAGTTGGCAATTGCAACTGTTCCCCCTCTGTGTGGCCAAAGCATAACAGATCAACTTTGAGAATGTCTTCCATTTTAAGGTCTACAGCATCTATGTGTAAATTGAAAGGAATATTTTTTTTGTCATTGTATGGATAGAGTAATCTGCTCAGTGTGTCAAATGTAATCATCCTGGTACCTCCTCAACAATCCTATCCATAATCTGCTGAGATATGTTTTGGCTAACTTACCCAAATAGCAACTACGGAATCAATGCCATCCAAATGGTGTCCTAAATGTAATGACCTAAATGGACAGACCAGCATCTATACTTTGCATCTAGCTTGAAAAAGAAGCTTGCTCCAAAAAATTTAGGATTTAATTCTTTGGTTGTCAGTATTCTGGACACCTTCTAAGTGAAAGATTGGATCTAGGGGCATACCTTTAATGGTCCCATCTTACTTTGAAACACATGATACAGCCCCACCAACCTGTGTAACGGTTGACCTTATGAATTGTACCATTTTGTTCCAATCTTTTAGCTCTGTTTGAAGCTTCTGAATGTTGCACTGCATTTTGGAATTTCAGTAAATGGGGTTGCACTATCTTTAAGATGTAGCAATTTATTATCCTTTAAAATCCATCTGGATAAGGGTACTTGAAATCACTGCTTGATTGCATTATGGTCTGGTTTGTTTCAGCCAAATGAATGTGGTTTGAACTCAATGAATTGTGACTATACTGAGCACTATGCATACTTGTTATCTTGCCAGTGCTGGACAGTAGGTATCTACCAGGTAGAAGATCTCAGGAAGTCCAGATGAACTTTGCTTGACATTGGCAGAATCACGCTGTAGTACCAATGTATGGAATTGTGTGATTTCTTAAATACACTAAGATGGTCTCTTGTGGGTTATACTGCAGAGCGACACTTGTGCAGGCACATGTATTTCAGGATGCCCACTAGTATTATGGTAGCATTCTCTGCCATGTAGATGTCAGCTTTTGGTGTATGTTGTCCTGCCTTTTCAGCACATATGATATTAATCAATTATACAAGGCATCTGATCACCTTGTATGTCAACAACATATGGGAGGTTGACACCATGGAAAGCTTGGTTGTTATCTGAAATTTACTTTTCCCTTGATTGATTCTGAACCTTAATGATCTGTTTGCATTTACGCACCTTCTTAACACTGTCCTTGCTGACAGTAAAAGTGCATTGTTGGCAGCTAAGTGAAGCTTAAAGAAATGCCAGGGAACTACAGACTAGTGAGCCTGACATCAGTGGTGGACAATTTGTTAGAGGGGATTCTGAGGGATAGGACTTTCATGTATTTGGAAAGGCAAGGACTGATTAGGGAGAGTCAACATGGCTTGGTGCATGGGAAAATCATGTCTCACTAATTTGCTTGGGTTTTTTTTGAAGAAGTGATGAAGAGGATTGATGAAAGCAGAGTGGTGGATGTTGTCTGTATGAATTTCGGTAAGGCATATGACAAGGTTCTGCACGGTAGACTGGTTAACAAGGGTAGACCTCTTGGAATACAAGGAGAACTGGCCATTTGGATACAAAATTGGCTAGAAGGTAGGAGACAGGAAGAATGCTTTTTGGACTGGAGGCTTGTGATCAGCAGTGTGCTGTAGGGATCAATGCTGTGTACACTGCTTTTTGTTATTTATAGAAACGATTTGGATGTGAATATGGGAGTTACAGTTAGTAAATTTGCAGATGACAACAAAAACGGTGTATTGGACAGTCGAGAAGTTACCTCCGTGTACAACGGTATCTTGATCGTATGGGCTGATGAGCTGAGGATTGACAGATGGAGTTCAATTTAGATAAATGTGAGGTCCTGTATTTTGGAAAGGCAAATCAGGGCATGACATGTACGCTTATTGGAAAGGTCCTGGGGAGTATTGCCGAACAAAGTGACCTTGGAGTGCAGATTCATAGATTCATAGTTCCTTCAAGTGAAGACGCAGATAGACAGGGTAGTGAAGAAGGCATTTGGGGTGCTTGCCTCTTTTGTTCAGACCATTGGTATAGGAGTTGGGAGATCATACTGCAGCTGTACAGGACATTGGTTCGGCCACTTTTGGAATACTGCATTCAATTCTGGTCTCCCTGGTATCGGAAGAATGTTGTGAAACTTGAAAGGGCTCAGAAAAAAATGACAAGAATGTTGCCAGGATGGAGGGTTTGTGCTATAGGGAGAGGCTGAATAAGCTGGAACATTTTTCTCTGGACCATCAGAGGCTGAAGGGTGACCTTTGTAGAGTTTTATAAAATCATGAGGGGCATTGATAGGATGAAAAATCAAGTCCTTTTCTCCAGACCAGGGGGCATACATTTAAGGTGAGAGGAGACAGGTTCCTTTTAAATCTAAGGGGAAACTTTTTCACGGGTAGTGTGCATATACAATGAATTGGTAGTGGAGACTGGTACAATTACAACATTAAAAAGGGATCTGGATGGGTACATGAATAGGAAGGGTTTGGAGCGATATAGGCCAAATGCTGGAAAATTGAATTGGATTAATTCAAGATGTGTGGTTGGCGTGGACGAGTTGGACTAACGGGTTTGCTTCCATGCTGTACGTCTTTATGACTGTATGCAAAATGGGAGAGTTCTTTATATTCTACATTGTTCAAAGCTTGGTCTTTAAACAATCACACCATCATATAATTATTACAATGCATTCTGAATATTTTGACTCAGTGCCAAACTCCTGCACAATATTTTTACTTAAATAAATATCAATTCCCCTCTTACATGCCCCATTTGAACTTGTCTCCTCCACATTTTCAGGGAGTGCATTCCATATCCTCTGACTATATAAGAAAGTTTTTTTTTCTCCCCTCATATATTTGCTTCTTTTGCAAAACACTTTAACAAAACAGTTTTACTCTGCCATCTGGTTCCTAATCCATTTGCATTTCTTCTTACCTACTCAATCCAGACCTGTCATTATCTTGAAAAGTTTTATTAAATCACCTCTTAGCCTTCTCCTTTCTCCTTTCTAAGGAATAAACCTTACTTCATAGCCAACAGCATGTAAGTCAATAAGCAATGCAAGAGAGAAATGAAAAAAAATGGGGATTCGCTACATTGATAAGTAACTTCTTCAGTTCTTTCAGGGTTGATAATGACTGTATGGCTTTCATACTTTCCATGATGTCTCCTCCTATGGATGTTAAAACATGCAGGTACAGTGTCAACCTCCTTGATTGCTGCCATCACCTCCTGTTAAACACCAGCTCTTGATTTGATTTATTACTGTTGCATATACTGAGATACAGTGAAAAATGTTGCCTTTCTTGCTTTACAAGCAGATCATACGATACAAGTGCATCAGGGTAACAGAACAGAGTGCAGAATACAATGTTACATCTGCAGAGAAGGTGCAGAGAGAGATCGATATTAATGTTAAAGAGGTCCATTCAAAAGTCTTATAACAATGAGGAAGAAACTGTTCTTGGATTGGTTCATATGAGTATACAGATTTTCATATGTTCTGCCAGATGGAGGAGAGTATAACCAGGGTGCGAAGCATCTTTGATTATGTTGGTTGCGTTTCCAATGCAGCATGAAGTCTGGATGAAGCTTCACTTTCAAGAAAGAAACAAATTATTAGTGAGTGAACTGCAACATATTTAAATGGTATGGTAGTGAAGGTTGAAAAGTCAAATGTATTTTCCAAGTATCTGCCATCAAGATAAGAGTCTTTCACAGATGACTATTGCTGCTACCATGATGTGTGGGAGTTTGTCTCCAACAGGGTATTTTATATTTGTGACAATATTTAAGTTTTTTTCCCAAAACATAAGAAACTGGGCATGGATGCCATGGCATTGAAGAATCCAAGTGATATTTGTTACAAATAGCTATTGTACACAAACATTAGATACCATGGGCACATAAGTATCTGGACTATTATTATGCTATGAGATTATAACAAAGAATATGCTTTCAGTACAATATTGTGCCTGAAATGATGTAAGATGAATAATTAAATCTTTATACCCTCAGGTCACGTACTATAATGCAATAATGATATCATGAGCATAAAGGCAGATTGACATACTGACTAAAATCTAAAACAACACAATAACTGGTCTAAAGAATAAGCTTTTATTAATATGAAAGCTTGTTATTTACAGTTTTAGCAGTATGTTGTATATATTTGCAAACATCAGTAAAATCTTTGCTTTTAGACAAGTACAGGTACACATTGCTTAAACAGATAAATTTTACAATTTATTGCAGACATCGATATCTGATAGAAGTTTTAGAAGTTGGTGGCCTTTTGACGTTTCTGGAAATTCTGAAATTGAAACAGTTGCGAGAAGATAATAAACAAGAATCATTAAAGTTGCTTCAAATTATTGCAAATGCTGGACGAAAGTACAAGGAACTAATCTGTGAAAGCTATGGTAATCTAACACATTGACACTAACTTGTGTGATTCTGGTTAAGTATTGCTGACTGGAATTGTTCCCATGTTAGCTTTTCATACCCAATGTTGTGAGATCAGCTCAGTAACACTGTTTTATAAAGGTCTTACTGTGAGATGTGAGGTTATGGTGATTTGAGAAGAAATTTCAGTTGTCAGCGGCTAGTGAAAGACCAAAGCTCTTTTTCTCTGTGGAGTGCAAGGACTGGATGGTGAAAAATGGGCCAGAAAAACTATTGTTTTTATAAAGGTTATTAAAGTCTCAATCAGAAAGTCCATTACGAAAGGATTATGCGTGATTGGGTACTGCTTAAATACTCCAGTTGCCTAATAGGAAAGCTCTTATTTCTGATAAATGTAAATGAAGACTTTAAAATGAATCATCCTTTTTGATTTATGTTATGTACCTCTGGAACTTCAGTGTGTTAGACACTCAGCAACACATTATAGCCTGTAGTTTTCTACAACTGCCATTCCAGTACAAAACTGCCCAAATCAATAAAAGATGGTGGATACTTATATATTAATTTATATAGTTATTCCACTACTTTTGATTATTAAGTCAAATTTGAAATCACTGAGTCATGAACAGTGGCTTAACAAATTTCTCTTCCAAGTAGTTTTGTGGATTTTAATGATAATAAACCAAAGATTCAAATTGTTATTCCACAAATGATTGGAAGAGTTACATGATGTGCATTAATAATTTCACTATTGATTAATGGTAGATGCTTCCCCAGCCTTTATTGAATAGTAGCTTTTGCTAAAAGGATAAACGGGAAAGCTATTAAAACAATGAATTAACCAATATGGACTTCTGTAATTGGAGTTCAGCAAAATCGTGGGAAGTTATATATGTAGGGGCTTGTGGTGAGTTTGGGTTCCACCAGGGCCACTCAGATTCTGATCTCATTACAGCAGTGGTTCACACCTCAAAAAGGAGTTGAATTTGAGAGGTGAAATGAGAGCGACTACTCTTGACAGCAAGGCTGAATTTGACCATGTGTGGCAAGAGGGAGCCCTGATAAAAATGGGATCAGTGGTAATCGGGGGGAATGGTATCTGCTGATTGGAGTCATACTTGGCACAAGCAAAGATGGTTGCAGTTGTTGGAGGTCAGTCACCTCAGTTTCAGGACATCTCCTGAATGCATTCTCAGGGAAGGGTCGTAGGCTGAACTATCTGCAGTTCTTTCATCAATAACTTTCATCAATAACTCAGCACAGAATTGGCAGAATCATCTTTCATCAGTCTGTGCAACAGCATGCTGAAATGCCAAAGCCGTGTACGATGGTAGTAACTCACTTGTGGTGGTTGATTCTGCAGTGTTTAGATTAGATTCCCTACAGTGTGGAAACAGGCCCTTCGGCCCAACCAGTCCACACTGATTCCCAGAATTATGCTACAATTAATACCCAGAAGGGCTTGTACCAGTATACGAGAATGCTGTTTGGGATATCATCAGCCTACTCGATTTTTCAATGGACAATGGAGAACATTTTGCAAGGTCTGCCTCAGGTCACCATTGATCTAGATGATGTTCTAATAACTGGGAAAACTAAAAAGAAATTCTTAAAGAACTTGGACATAGTCCTAAGGGATTTTTCCAAGGCGGGCAAATGCCTAAGAAGGGAAAAATGCATGGTCCGGGCACCTCAATTGACCTACTTGAGCTATAGAGTCACATGATTAGGTTACATCCATTGGAAGATAAAGTGAGGGTGATCAAAGGTGCCCTGGCTCCCTTGTCTGTCCAGGAGCTTATGTCGTTTCTTGAACTGGTATATTATTGTGAAAAGTCCATGCATAACCAAGCATCTTTTGTATCAACTCCTGAAAAAAGGTTAGCCTTGGAAATGGTCGGATTAACAAGCCCATCCTTTAAGATGTTGGCACACTATGATCCCAAGAAAGATCTTGGGCGGCACAGTGGTTAGCACTGCTGCCTCACAGCGCCAGAACTCCGGGTTCAATTCCCGCCTCAGGCGACTCTCTGTGTGGAGTTTGCACGTTCTCCCCGTGTCTGCGTGGGTTTCCTCCGGGTGCTCTGGTTTCCTCCCACACTCCAAAGATGTGCAGGTCAGGTGAATTGGCCATGCTAAATTGCCCGTAGTGTTAGGTAAGGTGTAGATGTAGGGGTATGGGTGGGTTGTGCTTCGGCGGGTGCGGTGTGGACTTGTTGGGCCGAAGGGCCTGTTTCCACACTGTAAGTAATCTAATCTAATCTAATCTAATCTGGTATTGACATGCAATGCCTCCCCATGCACTGTCAGAGTGGTATTGGCTCATGGTTGGCCTTATGGAGAGGAGTGCCAAATAGTATATACATCCAGAACTAATACAGAGCTTAAATATATCCAGATAAATTAACAATCATATTTGGAGACAGGAATTTTCACCAATACCTTTTTATGGATGAAAGTTTATGATAATAATAGACTACAAACCCCTACTTTGTCTGCTTGAAAAGGACAAGGCAGTGTCACCCATAGGACCACTGAATGTGGCTAGAAGCTATGTAAAACTAAGTCCTTATATTTACAAATTGGAACCATGTCTGGGAGGCTAAGTAGCAAATATGAATGCATTGAACCATCTTCCATGAGCAGATACCCTACTGGTAGTACCCTCAGTGGAAGAGTCTGTAATGCTATTACATTTTCTGAACACACTTCTAGTCACAACTGATAATATCAGACTTAGGAAGCAGAAACTTACAGTCCTGTCAAAACTGAAACAACCGGTCGTGATATGGGAAGCTAAAAGTCAGTCACAACTAGAATTGAAACCTCTTTGGACTTGGAGAGACGAGCTCACAGTCAAGTACACCATATTGTTATGGGGAGCAAGAATGATTGTCCTGAGCAAAGGCTGCTGCCAAATACTGGCTGAACTCTAGTAGGACCATCCAGCAGTCTCCAAAATGAAGATGTTATATCTGGTGGCCCAGCTTGAATGCAGATATAGCCGTGTTGGTCGGGCAGTGCCCAGAGTGTTGACGAGGATAAAAATGACCACCAGCAGCTTCCCCACATCTGTGGGAATGGCCTGATAAATCTTGGAGTCAGTTATGCATCAGCTATGCAGGTCCTTCCATGGGCCCAATGACTTTAATCACTGTAGATGCCCACTCAAGGTGGTTGGACATGCATAGAGTTTATTTGTCAAACATGGAGATGTGATAGAAAAGCTGAGCGCATATTTTTCAATACACAGAATCCCTGAAGTTTTGGTCACAGATGACAGGCCATTATTTACCAGCAGGGTGTTTAGGTATATGCTAAAGTTAAATGGGATTTGATATAAGGACCTCTTTATACCACCAATCATCCAATGACTTGGCACAAAGTACAGTCCAAACTTTGAAGAAACAGCTTTACAGCCTCACTTGATTAGAGAAGAAGGAACTGCAGATGCTGGAATCTAAGATAGACAAGCAGGAGGCTGGAAGAACACAGCAAGCCAGGCAACATCAGGAAGTGGAGTAGTCAACATTTTGGGTGTAACCCTTCTGCAGTACTCAGGGTCCTGAAGAAGAGTTACACCTGAAACATTGACTTCTCCTCTTGATGCTGCCTAGCTTGCTCTGTTCTTCCAGTCTTCTGCCTGCCTACAGTCTCACTTGATAGCAAGCTGTCATGGTCCTTATTTGATTACAGAAACACTCCAAATGCAAATACAGAGATAGCAACTCTGCCGAAGCTAATGGGTAGAAGACTCCGCACCAGGTTAAGTCTGATCTTCCTAGACTGGGGGAGGTAAAACAGCATCAGGAATTCCAATGCCAGACACAAGACTCTGCCAAGCAAGAGAGACTGTTTGATACGGTGGACGACCTTTGGTGTAAGAACCATGGAAGTACCCCTGCATGGGTAAGAGGTTGACACGAGGCCAGGACCAGTGACATATAAAATTTGGGTAGGTGTGATGGTCTTGAGCAAATATGTGGACCATACGAAAGCCATGAATTCGCAAACGGTGCATAAGCAAAATGTGGACTGCTCCTCAGAACATTTGGCAAGCCTACAGGAACCTGTGAGTTCACCCTCTCCATCAAATGTTGACAAGTCCTCTGAAACAGAGATGGACATGACCCAAGTACCTGCCTCAATGCTTTTGCTGCTGGAAGAACAGAGTGAAATTCTACTTAGGTGCTCCTGGCTCAAGAGATGCGGTCCCATGCATTACACACCACCAGTATTGAATGTGGAGTCAGAATAACCTGACTCAGTGCTAAAACACTCTGTTTTTCTTCCTTGGATAACCTCCCAAAGTCCTTTGACCTCGTTACACTCACTACATCTCTCCTCCTCGGAGTCCATCAGCTGGGCCTCAATATGAATACTCTGAGTGGACCAAATCAACAGCTGTATTCAGGAAGCCCTGGCTGACAGATGTTATGGACCAGGCCAGACCACGTTAAACTATTTCAAGGAAGTAGCCTAGACCATAACTTTGCTAGTTGTCTAAAGCAGGTGTAAGGTGGATATTCCAGCAGTGATGTAGCTGGTCAAAGCGCATAGTTTCAAACAAAACAGAATTTATTTACAAGATTACTGGATTGAAACTCAAACAAAAGAGAACAGAATATAGAATAACTTAACCTAAATAAAAACCCAACAGATTATCCCAGTTTTTCCAAATACTTACAACAATCCCCATAAACACCTCTTGGCACAAAAGGTAACTTACTAAAACCAAACCAGAGAAAAGCTGAGCTGGGATAACCGGCCACTCATATTTCATTTTTTTTAACTTGAAAGCCTTTTTCCTGAGGCAGTATCTGTTCGCTATAATTAAACTGGCCCTAAAACTCTTCAAACCTAGACCTTTCGGAATCTCTACTTTCACAACTTCTGGGAAAAAAAAGGCTAGGACAGCATATTGTTGTTAAAGGAGCAGTATATTCACACACGTCATAAGAGGAATGTCAGAGATTCTGACGCTCTGAGAGCTGGTTGTGAAGAGGCAATACTAGAGTCAAGAACTATTCATAGGCGAAAGTGAGGACTGCAGATGCTGGAGATCAGAGAGTCAAGATTAGAGTGGTGCTGGAAATGTACTGCAGGTCAGGCAGCATCTGAGAAGCAGGGAAATCAACATTTTGGGCAGGAGCCGTTCATCAAGAATGAGGCTGGAAGCCTCCGGGATGGAGAGATAAGTGGGAAGGGGGTGGGGCTGGGGATAAGGTAGCTAAGAGTGCAACATGTGAATGGAGATATGGATGAAAGTGATAGGTCGGAGAGGAGGGTGGAGTGGATAGGTGGGAAAGAAAATTGACAGGTAGGACAGGTCATGAGAATGATGCTGAGCTGGCAGGTTGGAACTGGGGTAAGGTGGGGGGAGGGGAAATGAGGAAACTGGTGAAGTCCACATTGATGCCCTGGGGATGAAGTGTTCTGAGGCAGAAGATGAGGCGTTCTTCCTCCAGGCATCGGGTGGTGAGGGAGTGGTGGTGGAGGAGGCCCAGGATCTGCATGTCTTCGGCAGAGTGGGAGGGGAGTTGAAATGTTCGGCCACTGGGTGGTGGGGTTTTTGTTCCCTAAAATGTTCTGCAAGAAGGCATCCAGGCTCTCCAACATAAAGGAGACCACATTGGGAGCAATGTATACAATAAATGGCATTTGTGGACATGCAAGTGGAACTTTGGATATAGAGGGATCCTTTGGGGCCTTGGATGGAGGTTATGGGGAAGGTGTGGGCGCAGGTTCTGCAATTCCTGCAGTGGCAGGGGAAGCTGCCAGGATGGGAAGGTGGGTTGTTGGGGGGGCGTGGATCTGAGCAGGTGGTCACGGAGGGAACAGTCTTTTATGCAAAGCGGAGAGGGCTGGGGAGGGAAGTATATCCCTGGTGGTGGGGTCCGTTTGTAGGTGCCGGAAATGTTGGCAGATGATGCGGTTTATGTGAAGGTTGGTGGGTTGGAAGGTGAGGACCAGGGGAGTTCTGCCCTTGTTGCAGTTAGAGGGGTGGGGTTTGAGGGCGGAGGTACGGGACATGGATGAAATGCACACCAAATCGCCTCCTCCTTTAAAGACCATAATTTCCCCTCCCACGGGTTTGAAGATGCCCTCCAACGCATCTCATCCATGTCCCGCACCTCCGCCCACAAACCCCAATCCTCCAACCTCAACAAGGACAGAACCCCCCTGGTCCTCACCTTCCACCCCACCAACCTCCGCAAAAACTGCATCATCAGCCGCCATTTCTGCCACCTACAAATGGGCCCCACTATCAGGGATACATTCCCCTCCCCACTCCTTTCTGCTTTGCGCAAAGACCGTTCCCTGCATGACTAGCTGGTCAGATCCACACCCCCCAACAACCCACTCTCCCCTCCTGGCACCTTCCCCTGCCACTGCAGGAATTGCAAAACCTGCACCCACACCTCCCCCATCATCTCTATCCAAGGCTCCAAAAGACCCATTCACATCCATCAAATTTCACCTGCACTTCCACAATTGTAATTTATTGTATCCGTTGCTCTCGTTATGGTCTCCTTTACATTGGGGAGACTGGATGCCTTCTCGCAGAGCACTTTGGGGAACATCTCCGGGACACCCACACCAATCAACCCCATCGCCCCGTGGCTGAACATTTCAACTCCCCCTCCCACTCTGCCTAGGACATGCAAGTCCTGGGCCTCCTCCACTGCCACTCCAGACACCTGGAGGAAGAACACCTCATCTTCCGCCTCACAACACTTCAACCCCAGGGCATGAATGTAGACTTCACCGGTTTCCTCATTTCCCCTCCCCCCACCTTACCCCAGTTCCAACCTGCCAGCTCAGCACCATTCTCATGACCTGTCCTACCTGCCAATCTTCCTTCCCACCTATCCGCTGCACCCTCCTCTCCGACCTATCACCTTCAAACCCACCTCCATCCACCTATTGCACTCTTAGCTACCTTCTCCCCAAGACCCACCCTCCTCCCACTTATGTCTCCACCCCGGAGGCTCCCAGCCTCATTCCTGATTAAGGGCTCCTGCCTGAAACATTGATTGTCCTGCTTCTTGGATGCTGCCTGACCTGCTGTGCTTTTCCAGCACTACTCTAATCTTGACTCAAGAACTATTCATGTGTAAATAAAGGGTGATTTGATGAAGGGATATCAACCTCTGTGGAGTTATTTCAGATTCTTCATTCTCAAGTAAATCCAAACCGTGAATGTCTTCATTACATCCTCTAGGTGCTGTTATAACTCAAAGCCTTGTGCGAGATTGGCAAGGGTGTCTACAGAGCTGGCAGTTTATGTTGCCATTGTTGATGCTTGGAATGCTTCTGTATCTGCACTTCCTCTGGCCTCACCAGTACAAATGCAATTAAATCCTGATGATGGGCTTTTGCCCGAAACGTCGATTTTCCTGCTCCTCTGATGCTGCCTGACCTGCTGTGCTTTTCCAGCACCACACTAATCTAGACTCTGATCTCCACATCTGCAGTCCTCACTTTCGCCCTGTATTCTGCAATAACCTAATTAACTATGAATATAACTGTGGTCTTATTGTTTTAAATATTTTTGTATTTTTAAAGGTGTGAGAAATGTTGCAGAGTGTTTGGCAAATGCAAAATTGGAAAAGACCCAAGAACAGGCTCAGATCTTACTGGAATTACTAGCACAAGGCAACCCAAAGTATCAATTACAAGTGTACAAAGGATTGATTGCATTATTACCATGCACCTCCCCAAAGGTACAAAAACTGGCTCTTCAAACACTGATGACTTTGCAGGTGAGAAACTACAGTAGTTGCAAGTCTGCATTTCATCACATTTGTTTATTGTATTCCTTTCATTTTAATGATAATAGGAGAAAGTGAGGACTGCAGATGCTGGAGACCAGAATTGAAAAATGTGGTGCTGGAAAAACACAGCAGGCCAGGCAGCGTCCGAGGAGCAGGAGAATCGACGTTTCGGGCATAAGCCCTTCTTCAGGAAGAAGGGCTTATGCCCGAAATGTCGATTCTCCTGCTCCTCGGATGCTGCCTGGCCTGCTGTGTTTTTCCAGCACCACATTTTTCAATTTTACTGATAATAGTTTTATTCCTTTAATGTTGTTCTTCATATCTATTTTAGTCCCATGCATCTCTTTTTGGCCAGAGGGTGAACCAGGCATCCTCTGTTAAGTCTCCTGTATGGTTATGATATGAGGTACAGAACAGGATTCAACAGCATATAATTTAGGGCCATAGTACTCTAGACTATTCTAGGGGAGAAAGAAACAATGGTTAATCTTTTAAACCAATTAAATCTAATGTTTATTGAGGAATAAGTATTGGCCTGAAAATTGAGAGTTTCCTTTTAACTCTGAATTATATCTTGCAATCTTTTACATTGGAGTGTGGATGAGACTTTGGTTTAATGCTTCATCTAATTGACAGTACTTCTGACAATGCTGAGTAATGTTGCATTGCCAAGTCAATTAATTAAGTCTGTAAAAGTAAAGGCGAAACAAGATCTGCAGGGAAATTCACTTCATGCAGCCTCCTGTCCAATTATAGAACAGTATTAGCAGAAATTTGCAGACAGTATCTTTGTACCAAGAAGTAGTACTGAGAAACCAAGAAGTGTTTCCTTTATAAAAAATGTTTAATTTATAAAATAAGCTTTTAAATGTCATCTAGTACTTTTTTTTTGTTCTTGTTTAGCCAGTTGTGAAGATCGTACACCCTTGCATTGTGGAACCACTTTTGAACATCTTGAAAACTGTTCACTATGAAGTGCAATATGAAGGTAAATTACTGTCTGTGTTGGGCTAATATGGGGTTGCAGCTCCAGTTAGATTCCTTGTTTTCTGTTCTGCAATTTTTAGGAGTAAGGTTTTATCTAGAGCCTGTGCTGCTTAAATATTTTAAAAGCAGTTTTGCAGAAACCAAGACCGAACATATTCTTTATCAGGCCAAAACTCAGGTCTATGTTGAAAGATACAAAAACAGAGGTTGCTGGAAAAGCTCAGCAAGTCTGGCAGTATCTGTGAAGAGAAATCAGAGTTAACTTGTCTGGTCCTGTGAATCTTCCTCAGAACTGACGGTTTATATGCAGAAGCTAAAGTGGGAGCAGTGGGTAAGGAGTAAACCATAGCTGGGGATAGAGCCCAAAGAGAGAGAGGAGCTGTTAGACAGGCAAAGGAGTGGATAACAAACTGGCTAGGAGGGTGAGTAGCTGTTAATTGAGACTATTAATGGCTAACAATAAGTAGTGTGTAATGGCAGACTATGTGATAACAAGGCTTGGTGTGTGGAGTTTGGGGCTAGGATATGGGAGAGTTCAAATTATTGAATGATTGACAATCCACAGTCATAGAAAATATTCCTCAAAGATAAAGCTGTAAATGCAGATATTACTGCAAACTTCACAAATTGATGAAATATTTTTTAGAATCCCTACAGTGTGGAAGCACGCCTTTTTGCCCATTGAGTCTACACCGATCTTCCAGACAGCAACACACCCAGACCTATTCTAATATTATTGAACTTTATATAGAGTTAGGAAGGCCACAGGGTCCCAAAGTGGAAAATAAGATATTCTTCCAGCTTGTGCTGAACTGGCCTGAGACAGAGATGTTGGCCAGGGAACAGGGTGGTGTGTTAGTGGCAGGCAACTTGAAGCTCAGGGTTTTTTTTTTGTGGGTAGAACATAGGTGTTCTGCGATGCAGTCACCCAGTCTATGCTTCGATTCCCCAAAGGATAAGGTGGGGAAGTTTTTCTGAGTGGGATGCCCTTTGGAGGGTTGGTGATGACTTGATGGCCTGCTTCCACATTGTAAGGATTCTAAAAAATAATTCATTATTATGATTTCTCTTAATTTTGTGAAGTTTGCAATAACATCTGCATGTTCTGAGTTTATGGTTTTTTTTCTTTGACAATCTGCTATCATGGGAAATATTTCTCAATTGGTTACATTATCCCCAAAAATAAAGAATACAGAAAATGTGATTGGATAAATATTTGGAAAGAAATAAAGCACAGGCTATGGGCAGTGGTCTTAAAAGATCCAAGCTGTATGGCGAAGCAGGGACCAAGACACAGATGTTCCCCTTTAGCAAAACTCAATTTGACTCAAAAACCAAAATTACTGGAGTAATTCAGCAGGTCTGGCACCATCTGGAGAGAAAGCAGAGTTAATGTTTCAAGTTCGGTGACCTTTCTTCCAAACAGCATTAAACGTGTAGCTATTTTAATCAATCTGTTTTGTACATGTTATGACACACCTTCAGGGTAGGTGGAAGTGGAACCTAGAACTTCTAGCTCCGAGGGGGGGGATACTAGCAATGCAACACAAGACCACTTTTCTCCTCCTTTATGAAGAAAATGACATTTAAATTGGCCTGTTCAGATGTATTATGGCACACACAAGAGAAACGTAGAACTTGTACATTCTGACCCAGAAGTAGAGATAGTACCACTCCATCACAAGAGCTCACCTTTTGTTGGGGGAGATATTTTCTAATTAACTTGTTCAGAGATGTTGCTATTACCTACTTTCAGAACCAGTGGGACTTGAACCTGGGCCTCCTGATTCAAGATAAAGATATTACCAAAGTGCCACAAAAATTTCTTGTCTCTGAATCAGCCTATTCAGAGATGTTACTACACACTTTCTGGAGCAGTTGGGTTTGAACCCAGGCCTCCTAGGCCAGAAGTAGGGATAGTATCACTGCATAATAGGCCAAAAACGAAGAGGCAATAGATTAAGGGAGATTGAGATATTTTCTAATCTACCTGCTCTGAGATGTCTTGACACCTTTTGGAGCAGGTTGGACTTGAACCTGGGCTTCACTAGCACTGTGCCACAAGGGACTCCCTCTCTTCATAGATTGTTTTTTGTAAAAAGATGAACTTTCAGACATGCTATGACACACCTCTGGATGAGGTGGGACTTGAACCGAGGCTTTCTGGATCGGAGATCAGGACACTACCACTACACCACAAGACTCCTCCCCCTTTTGTGTTCTTTTTTTCTTACATCCAGAAGGCTCTGACACAATTGAAGATGTTCTCCCACCTCCCCCTCCCACCCCCACCAATAGACAAACAAAATGTTTTTTTCCTTCTGTTAACCACCATCAGTAAATCACCCTTGTTTCCAATCGAATAATTTGCATGCAAAGCTTGTTAAGGGCACTGCAAATCATCAAACTCACTTCTTCTTTTTATAAACACTTAACATCCTTCCTCTGTTTATTGTTTAACTACTTGACATTAATACCCATCACAAGTTTACCATATTCATTTGACATTAAAAAGTGGGACTATTGAATAGCTGTATCAAAGAGCTACACAGGCTGAATGGTCTCATTTTAATGTTTTGACATTCCTATGATTCAATCAAAAATTCAACAGTCAAAAATCTAATTTTATCACAATACCATACAGAATAAGAGTTTTTTTGTGAAACATTGAGGTAATCTTGTGTTACATGTAATGATTATTGTCCTGTAGGAATCGAATTTATCAAGATGCTCCTGAATTATAATGTACGAAAGGCTCTGCTAGAAGGATTAGTTGCGTGTCTTAATCCATCAACAGATGACATAAAGGATCGACCAAAAATTCTTGATGGTAAGAAAGAAATTGCATTGACCCCAAGGTATAACTTTAAAATACCGAATGTGACAAGAGTGCAAATTGCAAAGAGTGGAACCTGGGAGTTTTGTAAAGATGGGAATTTGGTGAAGTGGGAAAATGTGGAACTGCTTTCTTGTTTTCCACCCTACTTCCTCAGATCAATGGAGGCTGGAGCAGACCAAGGCCCAAGAGATAAGCCAATTGATGTCACAGATAAGTGAGTATTTCTCTCTTCTACCTACTGTGACTTGCTTTCAGATTAAGGGCTAAATGGGAGAAGTATTTATAGATTGAAAACTTAAAATCAGTAGTATATAAAAAATAAATAAATTTAATTAAGTAAACTGTACACACAGGGCCAGGCATGTGATGTAGCTAAACCATGTGAGAGCTGGTTGGGCCCCATTGTAGTTTATAGTGATCACATCTATAGCAAGCATCTATTGCTTGAGGAATTTCTGCTCAGTTTATGAGCTGGAGTCTGAACTTTGGACACTGGCACTTAGGGACGTGGAGAGTTATCTGGATGCTATGTTTCAAAAGGCAGACCCATCCCTTAGTTTAGCCATCTTCAATTTAGTCGGTGGAATGACCTACCAATGGAAAGCCACAGCGGCTAGGTTTCTGGCACTGAACGTGGCTCAGAAGAGAAGAGGGAGAATAGGAGTGCAATAGGAAATTCAATTGTGAGAGGAACAGACTGGAGACCCTGTGGTTGTGAGGGAAACTCCCGGGTGTCAGGGTCAGGGATGTTTCTGATCGCATCTATAGGATTTTTAAGGAGGAGGGAGAGCAGCCAGAAGTCATGGTACACATCGGTACCAATGACATCGGTGGGGAAAGGGAGGAGGATCTGAAAAGAGAATATAGGGAGTTAGGTTGGAAACTAGAAAGCAGGACGAGCAGAGTAGTAATCTCAGAATTGCTGCAGGTCCCACATGCTAGTGAGGTTTGGAATAGAGAGCGAGTGCAGATGAACACTTGGCTGCCGGGCTGGTGTAGGAGGGGAAGGCTTCAGATTTGTGGATCATTGGGATACTTCTAGGGAAAGTGGGACCTGTATGAGAAGGACAGGTTGCACCTGAACTCGAAGGACACCAATATCCTCGGGCGAGGTTTGCTAGAGCTCTTTGGGATTGGCAGGGGAGTAGAACCTGAGCTATGGATGAGATGATGGAATAGGTAGGAAACAGCCAGATATAGCTTGCAGAGAGTCTGAGAGGAGGGATGGGCACTTGATAGGGCAAAGGTGCAGTCAGTGTGATGGGTTGAAGTGTAGGTAAAAACAATGACTGCAGATGCTGGAAACCAGATTCTGGATTAGTGGTGCTGGAAGAGCACAGCAGTTCAGGCAGCATCCAAGGAGCAGCGAAATCAACGTTGAAGGGCTTTTGACCGATGGGTTGAAGTGTGTCCATTTTAATAAATGAAATATCAGGAATAAGGGTGACAAACTCAAGGCATGGATCAGCACTTGGAACTATGATGTGGCCATTGCGAAGACTTGGATATCACAGGGGCAGGTATAGTTGTTGGATGTTCGAAGGTTTAGATGTTTCAAAAGGAATAAGGGGTAGGTTAAAGAGGTAGAGGAGTGGCATTGCTAATCAGGGAGAGTATCACAATTGCAGAAAAGGAGCATCCAGGAGGGTTTGTCTACAGAATTAGTATGGGTGGAAGTCAGAAACAGGAAAGGAGTTTTCTACAGAGCACCCAATAGCAACAGAGACATGGAGGACCAGATTGGGAGGCTGATTTTGGAAAACAGGGTTGTTGTCATTGGTGATTTTAACTTCCCTAATATTGATAGGAACCTACTTATTTAAATAGCTTGGATGGAGCAGGTTTTGTTAGGTGTTTCCAGGAAGGGTTCCTGATGCAATATATAGATAGGCTGACTAAAGGGGAGGCCATATTGGATTTGGTGCTTGGCAACAAACTTTGCCAGGTGTCAGATCTCTTGGTGGGAGAGCATTTTGGTGATTGTGATCACAACTCCAAGACCTTAACTATACTCATGGAGAGGGATAGGAGCAAATAGTATGGGAAAGTATTTAATTGGGGGAGGAGGGATTACAATGCTGTTAGGCAGGAACTGGGGTGCCTAGATTAGGAGCAGATGTTCTAAGGGAAATACACAACAAAAATGTGGAGGTTGTTCGGGAAGCACCTGCTGACAGTGCTGGACAGGTTTGCCTCACGAAGGCAAGGAACAGATGATAGGTTGAAAGAACCTTGGATGACAAGGGATGTGGAACATCTAGTCAAGAGGAAGAAGGAAGCTTACTTAAGGTTGAGGACGTGAGGATCGGATAGGGATTTAGAGGGTTAAAAGGTAGTCAGGAAGAACCTGAAAAGTGGACTTGGGAAAGCTAAAAGGGAGCATGGAAAAGCTTTGGTGGGTAGGATTAAGAAAACAACTGAAGGTGTTTTCCTCACTTGTGAGGAACAAGAAGATGGTCAGAGTGAGGGTAGGGCCAATCAAGGATAGTGGAAGGAACTTGCGCCTGGAGTCTGAGGATGTAGGGGAGGTCCTTAATGAGTACTTTGCTTCAGCATTCACTGCTGAGAGGGACCTTGATGGTTCTGAGAAGAGCGTGAAACAGACTGAAATGCTAGAACATGTTGATGTTAGAAAGGAGGATGTGCTGAAAATTTTGAAAAACATAAGGATAGATAATACCCCTGTGCCAGATGGGATATACCCTAGGGTACTACAGGAAGCAAGGGAAGAGATTGCTGCACCTTTGGTGATGATCTTCGAATCCTCACTGTCCACTGGAATAGTGCCAGATGGTTGGAGGGTGGCAAATGTTATTCCCTTGTTCAAGAAAGGAAATAGGGATAATCCTGGGATTAACAGACCAGTCAGTCTTGCGTCTGTGGTGTGCAAAGTATTGGAGAAGATTCTGAGAGACAGGATTTATGATTTCTTGGAAAACCATAATTTGATTAGTGATGGTCAGCATGGCTTTGTGAGGGGCAGGTCATGCCTCACAAACCTTATTGAATTTTTTGAGGATGTGACAAAACACATTGATGCAGGTCGAGCAGTGGATTTGCTATACATAGGTTTTAGCAAGGCATTTGATACGGTTCCCCATGGTAGGCTCATCCAGAAAGGAAAGAGGCAAGAGATACAGGGAAACCTGTCTGTCTGGATGCAGAGTTGGTTGGCCCATAGTAGATGGAAAGTATTTAGCCTTGAACTTGGTGACCCGTGGTGTTCTGCAGTGGTGTTTCTGGGACCTCTGCTCTTTGTGACTTTTATAAATGACTTGGATGAAGAAGTGGAAGGTTGGGATAGTAAGTTTGCAGATGAAATGAAAGTTGGTGGAGTTGTGGATAGTGTGGAGGTTTGTTGTAGGTTGCAACAAGGCATTGACAGTCTGCAGAGCTTGGCTGATAAGTGGCATGGGGATCTCAGCCTGGAAAAGTGTGAAGTCATTCACTTAGGAAGGTCGAATTTGAATGCAAAATGCAGGGTTAAAGGCAGGACTCTTAGCAGTGTGAAGGAACATAGGGAACTTGGGATCCACGTCCATAGATTCCTCAAAGTTGTCTCCCCAGTTGATAGGGTTGTTAAGAAGACTTACGTTTGTGTGGTGTGTTGACTTTCATTAGCTGGAGGATTGGGTTTAGGAGCCACGTGGTTATGCTGCAGCTCTGTAGAGTCCTGGTTAGACCACACTTGGAATATTGTGTTCAGTTCTGGTCACCTCATTATAGGAAAGATGTGGAAGTTTTAGAGAGGTTGCAAAGGAGATTTACCAGGATACTGCCTGGCCTGGAGGGCATTTCTTATGAAGAAAGTTTGATGGAGTTAGGGCTTTTCTTATTGGAGCGAAGAAGGCTGAGAGATGACTTGATGTTGAGAGGCATAGACAGAGTGGATGGCTAGAGACTTTTTCCCATGGTGGACGTGTTTATCACAAGGGGCCATAATTTTAAGGTGATTGGAGGAAGGTTTAGGGGAGATGTTAGAAGTAGGTTCTTTATTACCACTACTGGCAGAGCATTCCACGCACCCACCACTTTGAGTAGAGTAAGATATATTAGGGGCATTTAAGCGATCCTTGGATTGGCACATGGAAGCTAGTAGGATTAAGGCTATCTATGTTAGTCTGATCTTAGCGCAGAATACAAGGCCGGCATAACATTTGAGGGCTGAAGGGCCTGTATTGTTCTATGTTTGGTCAGGGACAGGATAGTGCAACTACAAGTGAGGCAGGTAGAGGGATCCAGAATGTAGCACTGTAGGAACCTCAGTCATTGTCATTGTCCAACAGTTTCAAGATTCTTGCTCCCCGTGAGATCTGTAGAGAGGATGAGCAAACTGACCATAATACAGCGGTGAGGGAGAAAGGAAAAATGTAGTCTTAATCAGAGGTAGTATAGTTAGGGCAAAAGACATTTCTGTCTAACCAGTCCTGACGGTTGCTTTCCCTACTTGTGGTCAGAATATTTCATCCGGGTTGCAAAATAACTTAGTTGGGAATAATCTTCAGATACCCTAACAGTAGTCCACAGAACAAAACTGTATAAACCAGGAAAAATTATATTAATCTTGCCTGATGTAAATATTTGCTTATTTGACTAGATCAATCAAATTGACAAAGGTAGCCTTGAGGGAGAGCTAATAGTGTTTTTGAGATTGTTTCTTGGATCAAGATGTCAGGAAACCAACTTGGCAGGCTATTTTAGTTTTAGTATTGTGTAATGAGATGGGATTAATTAGTCATGATTTGGAGGTGCTGGTGTTGGACTGGGGTGGACAAAGTTAAAATCACACAACACCAGGTTATAGTCCAAAAGGCTGATTTGGAAGCACTAGCTTTCAGAGCACTGCTCCTTCAGGTAGTTGTAGAGTATAAGATTGTAGGACAGAATTTATAGCAAAAGTTTACAGTGTGGTGCAACTGAAATTGTATATTGAAAAAGACCTGGTTGTTTGTTAAGTCTCTCGTCTTTTAGAATGACCATATTGTTTTCAGTTCTTTCATATGTAAATCCCAGAACCTTTTTTAAAGTTACATTCTCAAATGAGCTTTAACAGTAGGTGCCATGTCAGCTCAGATAATGCGTTGTGATTAATTAGTGGTCTCAGAATAAATGATTCTCTAGGGAAGAGTGATTATAACATGCTGGAATTTCGAATTCATTTTGAGGATGAGGAACTTGAATGCCATACTAGTGTTCTGGTGTTAAACAAAGATAATCACATAGGCATGAGGACAGACTTTTGCCCTAGTGGACTATGCAGAAAGACTTAAAAATAGGACAGTTGATGAACAGTAGTAGACATATAAGGAGATATTCAATTTCTCCCAACTAAAATATTTTCTAGAGAGAAAGAAATATTGTAAGTGGAGAAAAAGACATTCATGGCTAAGAAAGGAGTTTAGAAGTAACATCTATGACTATGACAGAGGCAAAAACTGAACTGTATCATATTACAAAGATGAGTGGCAGACTGGAGGTTTCAGAAACTTAAGACTAACAAAGCTACTTAAAATGCTTTAGAAAGAGCAAAGTTTAATTATGAAAGAAGGCTAGCAAAACATAAAAACTACTAACAAAAGCTTTGGTAAGTATATAAAGAAGATGATAGCACCTAAATGTTTAACCCCTAGAGGAACGTTTAACCCTGGGGAGTTAATAGTAGGAACAGAAATGGTAAAGAAGGAATTGAGATTTTGTTGCAGTTACCACAGAAGATGCTGAAATCATCCCATAGAAACAGGTAATGCAGAGATTATAGAAAAGGAGAAACTTAAACTAATTACCATTTTAGGAGAAAAGTGCTGAACAAACTTCTGGGAATAAAGGCATTCAAGTCCCCAGGCTTTGAAGGCCTATGTCCTTCGGTCTAAGGAAGTGGCAGCAGAAATAACTTTGGTTATAATATTCCAAAGTTTCCTGAATTATGGAAAGGTTCCAGTGGAATGGTGAAATGCTAATATAACTCCTTTATTCAAAAAGGGAAGGAGCCAAGAAGGAGGAAACTATGGACAGTTAGTTGTTGGGAAATTGTTGGAATCCATAAAGTGTTGGGACAGTTGGAAAGTCAAATCCAGAGTTAGTATGGTTTTATGAAAGGTAAATTGTGTTTGATTGAAGAAGTCTAGCAAATCAAAGATGTAACAAGCAAAGTGGATAATGAGGGTCTGTAGATGCAGTATATCTGGACTTCCACAGGACATTTGATATGGTGCTGCACAAAAGGTTAATTCACAAGGTAAGTTCGCATGGGGTTATGGGTAATATATTAGCTTGGATGGAGGATCGGCTAACCAACTAGAAGCCAAGCTTCGGGATAATTGGACCTTTTTTCTGGTTGGCAAGCTGTAATTAGTGGGATACTATAGGGTCTGGTCCTCAGGCCCCAACCATTCCAATCTGTATTAATGACTTGGATGCAGGGATAGAAACTACTCTAGCCAGTTTTGCAAATGACACAAATAAGTGGGAAAGTAGGCTGTAATGATGGAATGAACAATTTACAAATGAATATGGATTGATTAGACAAATGGGCCAACATTTGGCAGATGGAGTTTAATGTGGAAAAGTGTGAGGCTATCAATTATCATAGAGGAACACAGCATGGAACACATGGTTTGGTCAAACTCGTCCATGCCAACAGATATCCTAATCCCATTTGCCAGCATGTGTTTATGTACCCATCCAGATGCCTTTAAATGTTGTAATTGTACCCACCTCCACCATCACCTCACACAGCATGTTTCATACATGCACCACCCTCTGCTTGAAAATGTTGTCCCTACAAATGGAAAAGTTTTAAATTATTCCCCTCTCACTTTAAACCAATTCCAGAGATGAAAGGCTTGTCTTAGGAAGAGAGATTGAGCAGTTTAAGCCTATACTCGCGAGAGTTTACAAGCATGAGAGTCCTAACTGAGGTAAGTCTTGAATGAGAGGTCATAATTTTAGGCTTTGGGTGACCGATTTAACGCAGAGATGAGGAGGAATTATTTCTCTCAGAAGGTGGTAAACCTGTGGCTTTCACTATACCAGAATGCCGTGAATGCTAGGACAATTTAAGGAGGAGATAGAAAGATTTTCAATTAGTAAAGAGTTATGTAGAGCAACCAGGAAAGTGGAGATGAAGCCGAGGTGGCAGCAGCCACAATTGTATTAAATGGTAGAGCATGCTTGAGAGGCTGAATTGCCTTCTCCTGCTAGTTCTTATGTTTTTACATTAATAATGCTCAGTCTGAATGGTAAATTTTTTTTATTTATTTGGTGGTTAATTAATTCTGGCAGAGAAACGTTGAACGGATTATGTAGCATTGGATCTCTTTGAATGAAGTCCTACAAGTTTAGCAGTAAGATGAAACTTTGCAGAATTGAGGCAAGGACTCTTATTTCTTAGTACTACCAGAAAGCATGTGACTTTTACTGTGGTATGGCATAGGTAATACATTTGATTTAATCCAAATAAGGGCACTCCAGGTTAAATATCCAGTTTTAAAAGTTTAAATTGGTGATCAATTTAATGTTAATCTATCTATCAAAATTCAAACAATGTGATTTTTATAACCATTTTAAGAAGTGGAGTATTTTAAAATCTAGCAGTTTGTAAAATTCACAGTTTAATGTGCAATTCCGGCTCAGCTGGTGGCAGTCCTGCCATAGAACATAGAACATTACAGTGCAGTCCAGGCCCTTCAGTGCTCAATGTTGTGCCGGTCTGTGAAATCAATCTGAAGCCAATCCAACCTATACTATTCCATTTTCGTTCATATGTTTATCCAATGACCATTTAAATGCCCTTAAAGTTGGCGAGTTTACTACTGTGGTAAAAACAATGACTGCAGATGCTGGAAACCAGATTCTGGATTAGTGGTGCTGGAAGAGCACAGCAGTTCAGGCAGCATCCAAGTAGCTTCGAAATCGACGTTTTGAGCGGGCTTTTGCCCGAAACGTCGATTTCGAAGCTACTTGGATGCTGCCTGAACTGTTGTGCTCTTCCAGCACCACTAATCCAGAGTTTACTACTGTTGCAGGCAGTGCGTTCCACGCCCCTACTACTCTGAGTGAAGAAATTACCTCTGATATCTGACCTATATCTATCACCCCTCAATTTAAAACTATGTCCCCTCATGCTGGCCATCGCCATCTGAGGAAAAAGGCTCTCACTGCCCATCCAATCTAACCCTCTGATTATCTTATGTCTCAATTAAGTCACCTCTCAACCTTCTTCTCTCCAAGAAAAACAGCCTCAAGTCCCTCAGTCTTTCCTTGTAAGATCTTCCCTCCATACCTGGCAACATCCTAATTAATCTCCTCTGAATCCTTTCCAAAGCTTCCACATCCTTCCAATAATGTGGTAACCAGAACTGTACGCAATAATCCAAGTGCGCCACACCAGAGTTTGTACAGCTGCAGCATGACCTCCTGGTTCCAAAACTCAATCCCTCTACCAATAAAAGCTAACACATGGTATGCCTTCTTAACAACCCTGTCAACCTGGGTGGCAACTTTGAGATCTATGTACCTGACACTGCCATCCTTCTGCTCATCTAAATTACTAAGAATCTTGCCATTAGTACAGTACTCTGCATTCCTGTTGTTCCTTCCAAAGTGAACCACCTCACACTTTTCTGCATTAAACTTCATTTGCCACCTCTCAGCCCAGTTCTGCAGCACCTCTATGTTCCTCTGTAATCTACAACATCCTTCTGCACTATCCACATCTCTACCAACCTTAGGGTCATCTTCAAATTTATTAACTCATCCTTCTACGCCCTCATCCAAGTGTTTATAAAATGACAAACAGCAGTGGACCCAAAACAGATCCTTGTGGTGCACCACTAGTAAGTGAACTCCAGGATGAATGTTGCCCATCAACCATTACCCTCTGTCTTCTTTCAGTTAGCCAATTACTGATCTAAATTGCTAAATCACCCTCAATCCCATGCCTCTGTATTTTGTGTAATAACCTATCGTGGTGAACCTTATCAAACGCCTTACTAAAATCCATATACACCACATTAACTACTTTGCCCTCATCCACCTGTTTGGTCACCTTCTCAAAGAACTCAATAAGGTTTGTGAGGCACGACCTTCTCTTCACAAAACCATGTTGACTATCCCTAATCAACTTATTCCTCTCTAGATGATGATAAATCTTCTCTCTTATAACCTTTTCCAACGCTTTACCCACAACCGAAGTAAGGCTCACTGGCCTATAACTACTTGAACATTTACTATCCTCCAGTTTTCTGGCAGTATTCCCGTGGAAAATGATGACATAAAATTCAAAGCCAAAGGCTCAACAATCTCCTCCCTGGCTTCCCAGAGAATCCTTGGATAAATGTCATCCAGCCCAGGGGACTGATCTATTTTTACACTTTCCAGAATTGCTAACACCTTCTCCTTATGCACTTCAATCCCATCTAGTCTAGTAGCCTGTATCTCAGTATTCTCCTTGTCAACATTTTCGTTTTCTAGTGTGAATACACTTATAACAAGTTGTTAATGCAAGTTTCTCTTCAGGTTTTGAATATGTAATGTTTCCAGGGTTGTACTAAGGGAGTGCTAATTCTTAAAAATGTCATCCCATGCAGGTACTTTTGAATGAGTAGTTTAGCAGGGCATTTAAAGGTTCAAATGAAGGGGAAGGAGCTCTCCCAAATTTGAGATTTTCCTGCTTCCCTATCCTTCATTTAACCACATCAAAACACTCCAGCCATTGGTATTTTAACATCTAACATTTACATCATTAATGGTATGCCTAAGGCAGGCTATGCCTCTGTTTTCCTTCTGCTGAGCTACCATCTTATGCTGATATCTACTATTTTTCAGATAATCCAGATGTACCTTTCTTTTCTTTTTTTTCATTCATCCATCTATCAACTACTTCATGATCCCATTGCTTCTCAGTATTTGGAAAAAAAATCCTAATTGTGTCTCATTTTCTTTCACTTCCATTACAGCAAGGATTGAAAATTTTGATTCTTACAGCACTTCAGAGTTGCGGATGGTGGTTTAGTTCATCTTTGTCTTTGTTTTGACAGTAGTTGTTTCTCTTATTGTTTTGAAAATTCACTCAATTTCAGCTTCATACTTTTCACATCATATTTCAAACAAAGTGTTTAATGGCTGCCACAACCAAAAGTGAAAGCAAATTACCGCAGGTGTTGAGGCCTCCTGACTACACACCAGCCAGTACATTATGTAAATATGTAGTTCTCCAAAAGCTCTCTGGGAACTTTTGGTATTCATTCATTCTCAAGTAGGTAGTACTCAGGTGAAATATGTTTCACTACTAAGACCAGCCAATTCAACAGATATTAGATATTAAAACCAGGAGGGACTGGTCTTTACAGCTCATAAATTATTTTTTCCAGATGGATCACTTGAAGTAGTGCTTGTTATTATATTGTAGGAGAAAGTGAGGACTGCAGATGTTGGAGATCAGAGCTGAAAATGTGTTGTTGTGGGAAAAGCACAGCAGGTCAGGCAGCATCCAAGGAGCAGGAGAATCGACGTTTCGAGCATAAGCCCTTCTTCAGGAATGAGGAGGGTGTGCCAAGCAGGCTAAGATAAAAGGTAGGGAGGAGGGACTTGGGGGAGGGGCATTGGAAATGCCATAGGTGGAAGGAGGTTAAGGTGAGGGTGATAGGCCGGAGTGGGGGTGGGGGCGGGGGCGGAGAGGTCAGGAAGAAGATTGCAGGTTAGGAAGGTGGTGCTGAGTTCAAGGGTTGGGACTGAGACAAGGTGGGTGCAGGGGAAATGAGGAAACTGGAGAAATCTGAGTTCATCCCTTGTGGTTGGAGAGTTCGTAGATGGAAGATGAGGTGCTCTTTCTCCAGCTGTCATGTTGCTATGGTCTGGCGATGGAGGAGTCCAAGGACCTGCATGTCCTTGGTGGAGTGGGAGGGGGAGTTGAAGTGGGGAGTTGAGCCACGGGGTGGTTGGGTTGGTTGGTCTGGGTGTCCCAGAGGTGTTCTCTGAAACGTTCCGCAAGTAGGCAGCCTGTCTCCCCAATATAGAGGAGGCCACATCGGGTGCAGCGGATGCAGTAAATGATGTGTATGGAGGTGCAGGTGAATTTGTGGCAGATATGGAAGGATCCTTTGGGACCTTGGAGGGAAGTAAGGGGGGAGGTGTGGGCGCAAGTTTTGCATTTCTTGTGGTTGCAGGGGAAGGTGCCGGGAGTGGAGGTTGGGTTGGTGGGGGTGTGGACCTGATGAGGGAGTCACGGAGGGAGTGGTCTTTTCGGAATGCTGATAGGGGAGGGAAATAGCCCGAAACGTCGATTCTCTTGCTCCTTGGATGCTGCCTGACCTGCTACGCTTTTCCAGCTTGTTATTATGTTTTCAACATAAAGGTGCATTAGCATTTGGAAATTCCTTTCACAAGTCAAGGTTTTGTTTTTTTTTTGAAAAATGCATTCAGAATGACAGTAATTTTCTTTTTCATTTAGATGAACCCACAACAACTCTTACAGAATCCCTACCTTTGTTTGTACAGCAGACGGGAGCAGCAAAAGTTATTGGGTAAGTGCCAAGTAATCTTATTCAAGGCAAATTGCAAGTTGCCACTAGTATTACAAATCACTAATTGAGCAATTGTTAACAAACCAAGGAAACTATTGTGATGCTGAGAGATCCATGGCATTGTGCAATGAGTTGGAGTATACGGTTTTATAACCTGGATTGAGGTGGGAGTTAACTTTTCAACATTAAAGTCCTGTTTGGAATTTGTTTAAAATCTTATTTTGGACTCTAGAAATTTCAGATACTGAGAAACAAAAAAAAATGTTTTTTTTCTAATGACTTTGAAGATATGCAATTACAAAATGCTGAATTTGGATTCTTCTATTAGAACATAACATTTTCCATCTCAAATATTGATATGTTGGAAAACGTTTTAAAAAAACTGTTTGGACAGGACCAGCATAAAGTAAGTGTAATTTTCAACATATTGATTGATTGAAAATCAAAGGGCTAATTTCAAATTCCTTGTCAGGTGCAGGTCGTGAAAAATGCAAATTCATGAACACACAGTTATACATACAATCCATTTTAATTAATTTTCTCTTGCAGGCACAAACATGACCTTTATATAATTTTGGCATTGTGGTAAATGAAGGCATGAAGAAAGGTTACAGTATCCATATTCTATAGTATTAGTACAGGTATCATTTACCTGTACATTTTTAAATCAGAGGCAATTTGCTTTATAAACTTTCTTTAAACCATTCCTTTTTTAAATATTTAAGTCTAATCACATCACACACCCTTCATATGCTAAAACACCAGGCAATAACTGCAGTCAGGCTTAGCTACATCAACCTTTAATCGAATGAAGCAGGCAATAGGGACATTGCCAGTTCTCCTGGCTTGATGATCTTACATGAAATTGGTTTGGGGAGGAGTGGTTGTGGGATTGGGGAAATGGGTGTGATGGTAGCAATAGTGGCCAGGTCACACAAAACTTCATGGACCAAGTTTGGTATTGAAACCATGGGAATTGCCTTGCATGGGTAAGAGGCATGGTCAATGCAAGGTCAGGTCCCATAATGTACAAAGTTTGTGTTGGTGCTGAACAAGAAAGTGGACCAATGAAAGGGGCAGCCTGGCAAATAGGGCAGGAGCAAAACATACCTGGCCCCTAAGAACATCGGCAAGGCTGTCAGAGCCTGTGGGTTCTCCCCTTTGCTTAGTGTAGAAGAAACCTCTGGAGGACAAGATGGACACAGCAGATGTTGCAGCCTCGATGCCGTTGCTGCCTGAAGATTAATTTTGGCTGAAATGCTCTGGAAACAAGAGGCAAGCTATGGTCCAGTATGTGTCGCCAGTGTCGGAGGCAGTGTTGGAAGAACTGGACCTTGTGCAAAAATGCTTCAGAAGACGCTACAGGGAAAAGAACAGTCCTACATTCCAGGACTTAAGGGAAAGGGATGTAGCGATTGGAAAGAGTTCAGCCAGGTGGACCTCCTACAATGAGTTCCCTGATTGGGGCTGCTAACCAACCAGAGAGCACTGGTTGACATATAAACAGGAGATTCAGGGGTTCTGTTCACTCTAGGAGCTGGCTGTAGGTGCTAGTGCCCCATGAATCAGAACCTGTTTCTCCAACACCAATCCAAGAGTTATGCATTTACCTTCCTCATCTTAGTTAACCATGCTAGTTTGCACATTTATTCACTCGGGAATGTGGACATTGGCTGACTAGTATTTATTGCATGTCCGTAGTTGCCCTTGAAGGTGGTGGTGAGATGTCTTGTTGAACCGCTACAGTCTACATGCTATAGGTTGACCCAGAATGGTGTTAGGGAGAGAATTCCAGGATTTTGTGCCAGCAACAGTGAAGGAACAGCAATATATTTCCAAGTCAGGATCGTTAGTGGCTTGGAGGGGAACTTGCAGTTGGTAGTGCGCCCATGTCTCTGCTGCCCTTATCCTTCTAGGTGGAAATGGTGGTGGGTATGAAAAGTGCTGTCTAAGGATCTTTGGTGAATTTCTACAGCGCATCTTGTAGGTAGTACACACTGCTGCTACTGAGCATTAGTGATGGAGTGGGCGGATGTTTGTGAATGTGATGCTAAGGGAAGTGGGCTACTTTGTCCTGGGTGATGTCACACTTCTTGAGAATGGAGCTGCACCCATCAAGGTAAGTGGGGAGTATTCCATCATACTCCTGAATTGTCTTGTAGATGGTGGCCAGGCTTTGGAAAACCAGAAGGTGAGTTACTCGTTGCAGTATTCCAAGCCTCCTATCTGCCTTTGTAGCCACTGAGTTTATATGATGGATCCAGTTGAGTTGAATTGATTATTCTCTTTGTGATTTTGCTTTTCAATTCGGCCCCGAGCTGCTTGTAATCCATCAGCATAATCTTCTTCCTAATCTATGTGGTACCTATGTGGACCACAACCACTGGATCATTCCCCTCCCATTCCAAGTTCCTGTTCAGCCCAGGAAAGATGCCCTCAGCCTTGGCACAAGATAGCAACACAGCCTTTGAGACTCTACCTTGCTGCAGAGTATGGTACTTATTCTCCTAAACATGCTATCTCCTATTATTTCTCTTTTCACTCCCCAATTTAAATGGCACTCTGGAAAAGGGAGGACCAGTGAAAATCACTCCCTGCCCTCAACCCAATTACTCACCCACCCATAACCATCACTTACCTACACCTGGGTGTGTTCTTGATCGGAAGCTTCTCTCATAGTGTTGAGTACAGTTGGTCTCTGATTGGCTGGCAACACTTGGTGCCAGTTTCTGCCTTTGACATCCTTAATCACAGGGAAAGGCCCACCACTTGCCTGTTAAATGCCCAAGGTACAGAGATATCAATAGGAGTGATTATCGCTTAGTGATATCTAACAGAACAAATCAAGCAACTGAAGGAACAAGGCATCTAATTAAGTATTGAGAGCCATTAACAGCAGAATTAACACAATTTATAACTTCAAGGTTTAGAATATTCCTCCATTCTACCATTAACATCAAGCTAGGGGATTAACACTAGTTAAGAAGTGCAGGAGACTATGCCCGGAGCAGCATCAGGCATAGCTAAAAGAGATATGTCAGTTGTTGAAACTACAATGTAGGACTGCATGCATGATGTAGAGTCTCTACCACTGAGTCACAAGAGCCCTAAAATTCCTCAGCGTAGTTTTCTGAGCTTAACCAACTTCCGTTGCTTCAGTGACCTTTTTATCCATCATAAAGTCAAAAGTGGGGATGTTTACTGATAATGCATAAAGATGAATAACATTTATGGTTCTTCCAATCAGCCACATCAATAGTATGACAAAGATTGGCTCAGAACGTGGGAAGTCTATAACAGTGAGTCGGTTTTATCTATGCCTGCCCATCATCTGGAAGGTGCAGATCAGTAGTACAATGAAATACTCTAATGGACAATAATGCTCAAGTGGCTTTACACCGTACAGGATAAAACAGCCCACTTGATTGGCCCACCATCCACCACAGGATGTCATCCTCAGATGCAATACAATATCTCACCAAGGTTCCTGTAACAGCACTTTCAAAACCCATGACGTCCATGCTTAAAAGGACAAGGGCAGTAGATACATGGGAACATCATCTATAAGTTGCTTGAAGGCATACACCATCCTGATTTAGATTTCTATTATTATTCCTTCATTGTTGCTTAGTCAAAATGCTAGAACTCTCTTCCTGACTGCATTGTGAGTGGTCCCATGCCCTAAGAACTGCAACAATGCAGGGCAGCTCATAACCATTTTCCCAAGGCAATTAGTGTTGGGTAATAAATGCTGCTTAGCCAACAAGGTCCACGTGCCAAGTGTAAATAACAGGGCAAAATGTGGCAGCATACCTCCTTGAGAAGAGCTGACATTGAGGTCTCACTGGCTGTCCAGCAGGGAAGTGCAACTTTTTTTGTCTTCACAAGATTCCACCCATAATGTAGTCATTGTCATATTCCTGTTTGAGGGGGTTTGCTGCATAAAATGGCTGCATGTTTTCGACATTAAAACAAAGACTCCTCTTCAACAAGTACATTATTAGCAAAATATTTTCACAGCTACGTCCCATGGTCATAAAATAGCTACTACATAAATTCAAGTTTTTCTTTGAAACATGTAATAGTTTAATATTTCAGTATAAATTGGAATGGATAATATGGATGGGAAAGATTGATAACACTGCACTACGCATTGTTCGAGTGAACTTATGGTTAAGGCATATTAATGACGGAATAAACAGTGTTTTGCACTGAGTCTGCTGACTTTATATCTGACTTATGCTTACTTTATGTCAACAATGATAAAAGTGATATTCTTCCCAGTATTGACACCAATGTGAGAACCTATTTATTTTGGAGAGATGTAAAACAAATTTTTGGTTTAAAAAAAGACAAAATTCATTGAGTTTATTATTTTTATTAATCATTCTAATTACAGTATTTGTGTTATCTGTTAACTTTTTGCCTTTCACAGTTTACTCATTCAAGAATCTGCTGAGATAGCTGAGGAATTGTTGCAACTTAGAGTGGTGCATCACCTCATGATTGCTATGGGAAATCTGAATCATGCTGACAGCCAAAGACAAGCCAGTTTGACATTGGAAGTAAGCATCTTAAGGGAGTAATGTTCCAAGTATTGCTGGCAGTGTGACTTGGCATCAGTTGGGAAGCCGTTGAAAAAGAATGAGCCCATGATTACCAAATACTTGTTGCTGATGGTTAAACTTCCCTGCCAACTACGTGAAATTGACAAAATTACCTTCCGCATCATGGAGGGTAATGTGTGTTCATTCATGACAATTTTTTTTTATTTCTACAGCCTGGTGTTATAATTGAAGTTGAAGAAAATAAATAATTTCAAAATTAGATTAGAAAATTTCAATACATAAATGTTTCAATCAGTAATGTGTATCAGTATTTCATCAATATTAATGAAAAACTGAAATTTCTGTATTAATCATTGAATATTCCCCAAATGGTTCAAATTTTTCTATCCAATCTAATTACAACAGAAATAAAAGTACTTTACTTGTTGTTAAAACTAATCTTTAAAATACAAGTACTATATATTTTTTAAACAATTGATTGCAATTGTGAAATTGAACTAATGACAAGGGTGTGGGGTGTGTGTGGTCGCTGTGCAGACTTGTCCTGAGATGTTAGTGTGTGATGTCGAAGATGGAGGCCTGGAATCACCAGTTTACCACTGACTTTCAGGTTGGGAATTGCTGCTATCTAATTTCTATCCAATGAGTGGGAGAATGGGAAATGACATATCATTGAAGCAGGATGAAGTAATAGTAAGGATATTCATGCTTGCAAGTGAATGCAGATATGGCTCTCATTGCTCATAGGTGAGAATCTCATCTCGCCAGTTGACACTTGAATGGAAAGAAGGACATTTGCTCTTTACAGTGCAAAGCTCACTGCTGACCATCTTGCATGATTTTCCCAACTTTTCCTGATTCTATCCAAAACATTAATCAATGTACCTTAGTACAGGAGGAGGCCATTCAGCCAATCAAGCTTGCCTTAGCATTCAATGTGATCATGGCTGATTATCTACCTGAATAGTCTATTCCTGATTCCTCCTCCCACCCGTTTGATGCGTTCAGCTCCATGTGCTATATCCAGCTCCTTCTTGAAACCATGCAATGTTTTGGTCTTGGCAGCTTTGTATTAGTGAATTCCACAGGCTTACTCGTCTCTGAATGAAGACATTTCTCCTCATCTCAGTCCTAAATAGTTTACACATATTCTTAGACTGTGACCCCTGGTTCTGGGCACCCCCATAATCAGGAACATACATCCTGCATCTACCTTGTCCATTATGCTAGAATTTTCAATGAAATGAAGGTTTCAATGAGATTTAGTATTACTAAACGTTACCATGAAGCTGTCACGTTATCATAAAGCTAATTAGTTAGCTCACTATCTATAAACTAGACATCTGTTCCAGACTCTGGAAAGTGCAAATATTTAGATGAGGTCAAAGATGGAATCAAACTCAATTGTGTTGCCGTCCTGTTGGTACTGACTGGTTTACATGTGAAAAACTATGGTACCAAGCAAATTGGCAGCAATGGGGAGAAAACTAAAGAAAAAACAAACTGGAAACAGCAAATAAAACATCATGACAGTTTCCAGTAATGTCATGAATTCAGGTACAAGAAACCATTCTTTGATCACAAATCGCTACACATTTAGGGAAGGACTACTTAGTTCATAAAAGTACATCTGGAATACACAGTTACAAATGTGTGCCGATCAACAGCCCTAACAACCCTTCACGTTACAACAACACTGAAACTGTTGATGACATGCTCTTTTCAGAAACATTGTTAAAATATATGAATTGAGGAGTCTTGGCAAAGAGCACATTTTATCAATGTCCTTTGTGCTTTCCCAGCTTGAAAATTGACAGCTGTAATCACCTTGTGTGCCACAGTAAAGATTACACTTGTTATGACTAACAGACTGGGCTATAGCAACTATCAGAACTTTTTCTAAAGCATCACAACTAAAGCACAGCTTTCTGAATTGATGCTTCTGGAAAAGATCTTGGACATTAAAACTGAGGACAAACATCCTGCTAGATGGGCATTTCTGGGATGTTTTGACCCTTCTCTGATGCATTCTGATTAATCCTACTTTGTCTACAGCTACGAGTACAGCCACTGATACCGCTATAAAATATAACACTTCAAACCCAATGTTCCCTCTAAGCTGCATGTGACCTGTACAGGACAAGTTGGCTCCTGTAAGCTTATATGCACCTGTGGCACTAACAAAAAAATTAAAGGCTGTAACCCTGAAACAAATTATTTCTGCATTGCAAAAGAAATTAGAACACATATTGAAAACAAAAAGCGCTGGAGATCAAGCGGGTTAGGCAGCATCTGTGGAGAGAAAGCAAACTAATGTTTCGAGTCTAGATGATTCTTCATCGGCGCATATATTGTCCAGTTACAAACTGAATTTGCTTTCCCATTTCATTAATCTATTCTCTGATAATATTATCAATGTCATCTCATGTCATTTATCATTTTCTGAAAATTTTAGCTTTAATTTTGGAATCCCCTTCAAATTTTTATAATACTCACTCTAGGCCTATCCAAATCATTGATGCAAATTGAATAGGACTAAAACAAAACGTACAGATGTTGTAAATCTGAAAGCAAAATAAATTGCTAGAGCAACTCAGGAGATATTTATTACTCATTATTCATTCCTGGGATGTAGGCATCACTGGTTAGGTTAGCATTTATTGTCCATTCATAATTGCTCAGAGGGCATTTAAGAGTTAACCATAGTGCATGTAGGCTAGACCAGATATAGATGTCTGTTTCCTTCCCTAAAGGACATTAGTCAACTACAATTGACAAGAGGTTCATGGTCACCATTATACTCTTAATTCCAGATTTTCCACAATCGGCTGTAGTGGTCTGGCAGCATCTAAAGGGAGAAGAGCAGAGTTAATGTTTCAAATCTAATATGCTTTGTATGTTAGTGCAGAGAGACTCACTTTGTCAAGCTTTACATCTTGTACTTATCAGGACAATTCACAAGAAAAAAAAGTCTAAAGGAAAAACAACATTTACAGTTACGAGAGAGGAGTGCCAATTAGATGCAAGTGGTCTCTGGTAGAGGTATTACAATGGAAAAAGAACCAATTAAATTATGACTGATCTTAGTTGAAAATCAAGCAGATTGTCACCAGCATCTCCAAATCAGAACAAAGTGACAAAGTCAGAAGTCACATGACACCAAGTTATAGCCCAACAGGCTTATTTTAAATCACAAGCTTTTGTAGTGCAGGTGCAATGAGATAGGAGAACACAAAGACACAGAGTTTAAAGGTAGAGAGATCAAGAGCAGAGAGGGTCATACAACTAGAATGAGTGGAGTGTCAGATAATAAGTCTCTGCAAGTGACCAAGAGTGTCAAACAGTATGAGTAAAGTGTCAACAGCTGAACAACAAGCAAAAGGATGACCTATAATCTGATTAAGTGATATAAAGTAATAATTACAAAAATTTAAAAATAAGATGGTGCTGGAGCCAAACTAAATGACTGGAATAACATGACAGGTTTAAGACTTGCATGCTGAGGTAATAAATAATTCAAAACTATACAAATTAATTAAAGTAGAGAGATTATAACAATTTATCAAGGTGATGGTGTCAAAAAGGGACAGTAAGGAAGGATTTTAATGGATGCAGAAATATGGTGGAGTCACATGTTGTGTAACACAAACCCAAGGTCACAGTTGAGGCTGTCCTCGTGAATACAAAACTTGGCTATCAGTTTTTGCTTGCCGATTCTGTGTTGTTATGTATCTTGAAGTCCACCTTGGATGACACTTACCTGAGAATCGGAGGCTGAATGTCTTTGACCGCTGGAGTGTTCCCTGACTAGGAGGGAACATTCCTGTGTGGTGATTATTGTGTGGTGTCCATTCATCCATTGTCATAGTGTCTGCTTGGTCTCATTAATATACCATGTCTTGTGGCATCCTTACCTGCAGCTTATGAGATAGACAACGTTGGCTGAGTCACATGAGCATCTGTTGTGTATGTGGTGTGGTGTTCCCATGTGTGATGGTAGTATTCATGTCAGTCATCTGACATGTCTTGCAGAAGTTACCATGGCACGGTTGTGTGGTGTTGTGGTCAATGTTATCCTGAAGGCTGGGTAATTTGCTGTGAACAATGGTCTGTTTAAGGTTTGGTGGTTGTTTGAAGGTGAGAGGTGATGGGTACGGATTAGAATAGATTCCCTACAGTGTGGAAATTTGGCCCAACTAGTCCACACCGACCCTCTGAAAAGTAACCAAACTAGACCCATTCCCCCTAGCTAATGTACCTAACTCCACGGCAATTTAGCATGACCAATTCACCTAATCTGCACATCTTAGGACTGTAGGAGGAATCCGATCTTGGTGGGATTGCTCATCGTCATCGATTACATGTTGAAGGCTGTGAAGAACTTGATATAGTTTCTCCACTCCAGGGGAGTAGTGGATGATGAAGTGTATTGTAACAGTTACATCCGGTGTCTATCTTAGGGGGGGGTCATTGAGGTTTGTCACAGTGGCACATGGAACTGGCCATTGATGAGTTGAGCATTGTATCCATTCTCATGAGGGTGTCTGTCCTGTTGCTCCTCATCCGAGCAGATCCTGTGCATATGTAGGGCTTGTCAGTAGGGCTAGTTTCTTTAACATGTTTAGGATGGAAGCTAGAGAAGTGCAACATCGTGAGGTTATTTGTGGGCTTGTGGTAGAGTGAGGTATTGAGGTGACTGTCCTTGATGGAGATGCTTGTGTCCAAGAATGAGACTGATTCTGAATAGTAGTCCATGGTAAGTCTGGTGGGATATGTTATCAAGGTGTAGAAGTATATTGTACCTTTTTAAGAGAGTTGAAAAGCTAGCAAGGACTGAAAGCGCAGAGTGTCCTGAACAAAGTAACAATGTAACACTTGGTCGAAAGAAATAGCAGATGGGTTGCCATGAAACAAAAACAAATTCAAATTCAGCCAATCAGTTTAAATTAAGCCCCAAGATACCAAAATCCAATCAAATTTGAATTTAATATTTTGATAATATTAAAACCAATGAAACGAGCCGATGTTTTGGGGTATAAAACTAGACACGTTGAACAGCTCGGGAAAGAACTGCCAAAAGACCAACAGAAGTAGACCGCTAGCTGAAGAACTCTTTGAAAGGTACCTGTCTCTGGGGAGTTTGTGCAGCTATACATCGAGGCCAACCTGGAGGGAATCTATAGAGGAAAATCTACAAAGGAGAATTGGCAAAGCTGACTGGTTTTGAAACGTGATTTTTTTTTTGTAAATCTTAAATTGGGACTTTTTTATTGGACATGTATTGTAGAGTGGGAGATAAAAGACAGGTTTAAGAGAAAGGAGTTGTATATAGCTGTTGTTTTAATGTTCTCTGTTTATTCTCTTAAAGAATAAAATTGTTAATTTTTGCTTGAAATAGTGACCTCTGGGATAGTTCTTTGCCTCTCGAATTTTAACAGATTACAGCATGGGGTGAGTATTTTCTGTGTAGCTGGTTTAAATACCAGAAGGATTTACCCCATGTCCTAACAGATTAAACTTGTTGGTGTTGCTATGTAGTTTTGTGGTGATTCCTTGCCATGAATCCAACGGAAGAAATGTCGTTGATGTATCTGATGTATAGCATTGGTCAGAGGTCCTGCGTAACAAAGAAGTCTTGCTCAAACTTGTGCATGAAACTATTGGCATGTTGGAGTGCAAATTTGCTCCCCATGGCTATTCTGTATGAAAAGCGCAGCAGGTCAGGCAGCATCCAAGGAGCAGGAGAATCGACGTTTCGGGCATGAGCCCTTCTTCAGGAATGAGGCTGTCTGATCTGCTGCGCTTTTCCAGCAACACATTTTCAGCTCTGATCTCCAGCATCTGCAGTCCTCACTTTCTTCTATGGCCATTCTGCATGTCTGGATGGAGAACTGGTTTTTGAAGGTGAAGACATTACAATCAAGGATGAAGCAGATGAGTCGTAAGATGATGTTGGAAATTGACAGTTGTTGGTACTGAGTACTGAGGCTGTTGCAATGATTTCATCATCATGGGGGATGATGGTGTAGAGTGCTGAAATGTCCATTATGAGGAGGAATGATCCTAGTTTGACTGGTCTGTGGGTGCTGAGTTTCTGCAAGAGATCTGTAGCGTCGCAACAGAAGCTGAGGGTTCCTTGTACATAGGTTTCAAGATGTCTTCGACATAGCTAGAGAGGTTCTCATACAGGGTCCTTTTGCATGATACAATAGGACATCTAGGTGTGTTGGCTTTGTGTATCTTCGGAGGGCAGTAGAAGTTCTCTATGCAAAAGTATGCTGGATGAGAGTATATAGGATACTCTGAAGATCTGGAGATTGAATTAACAGGTGTGTTCTTTTGTTGGATCGGCAAGTAGTTGAGTGTGTTCCTGGTTGTTCAGTTGTCAGTGTGCTTCTTTGTAGTAGTCCATTCTATTCTGTATGATGCTGGCTTCTCCCTTGTCTGCTGGTTTGATGACAATGTTGCGATTGTTCTTGAGAGCATGGATGGCATTGCGTTGTGCTTGGGTGACGCACTGTGCTATCTTATGAGTGCGGCTGATGAATCTGGCATTAACGCATCTCCTGACAACTTGAGCACGCATGTCATCCCTGAAACAATGGCCTTCCAGAGGGGTCCAATTTGACGACTCCTCCATTGGTCATTGAACCACGAATCTCTCTGTTGACTGTTTAGTTGTGTCATGGCCTCGCTGCTGACTTCTTGGGGTTCATTGAAGCATTCCCAGACCCTCATAACGCCTGATGAATTTCTCTGTGTCTGTGTCTGCTGTGAGACCAAGAGGGTCAATTTTGGTAGTGGGCCAGAAATTGAGCCCTCGGCTGAGAACTTTGATTTTGTCTAGTTAAAGAGTCTGGTTAGGCAAGTTGATGATGTTATTCAGCTGTTGACACATTACTCACACCATCTAACACTCTTGGTCACCTGCAGGACTTATTATCCAACACTCTCACACCAGTAGTATGATCTTTTGTCTCTCTGCCTATAAACTCTGTGTCTTTGTGCTCTTCTGTCTCACTACACCTACGCTTCAAAAGCTTTTGATTTCAAATAAACCTGTTGAACTATAACCTGATGTCATGTGACCTCTAAAATAAGTATGTACGAGATGTGTCAAGCACTGTCACCTGTTTTGAAATCCAAATTACCTATATTTTCCCTTTTTCTAGATACTGGGTAAACCTAATTCTTAAATATTGTAAAATGTTAAGGTTACAAAGCCATATTTACCCAGATTAGTTGTTCTTTTCTTCTCAAAAGTGGGTTCTACATTAGCCATTCCCCAGTCCTTTGAAGACTCAATACAATAGATCTCTGAAATATTTAATTTCAGACGTCTCAACAATTTTCTTGCTTATCTCTAAGGATTTGCTCTACTGATGTCTGATGTTTTGTCATATTTTAACCTAACTTATCTAAAATGTTCTTTGTGTATCATGATAGCACTTGCCTCACTCTCTGCTCAGACTCCACTTAGGATGCACTTTATCCGCTTTCCTTCAGAAAAGTCAAATGTGAAACACTGAAACCAAACCTACAACTGTCATTTGATAACCTACAAATTGCATAACAATTCTTCTCTTATGGGTATACTTATAAATAACTTGGCTACTGTTTTTAAAAACTCTCGTGCTCTGTAAGTTTTCCGAAATTCTTTTTAATCATATTCTTAGTTCTCATAAAACTATTTGTAAGGTAAGGTCACCATAATCCCCAAGGACCATTGGTAATTGTTCTTTCAGAGAGACAATTGGTGAAATTAATCTGAAGGTCATTGAGAGGGGTAAGGTTGAGAAGATGTGACCTTCATGGTAACCTCAGCCAGCGTGGGAATTGAACCCACACTGTTGACATCATCCTGCATCATAAACCAACTATCCAGCCAACTGAGCTAACCAAACCCCCTTGATGTACCTCATTTCAAATTTTAATAAGCTTCCATCCTTTTAAATTATTCTTGGTGTCTTGAAACCACTAATAGTTTCCATTTTGAAACAAAACTATGACTTTGCACTTAAAAAAAAAAGCCTATATTGCTTTAAATCTAAATTAAGAACATTTTAGTTGAATTTCAAAATAATATACTATAGTTGTTTGATTCTATGGAACTTGTCTCACCCTTACGATCAGAACTAACTAGCATGTCTACATGGCGAACTGAGAAACAGACAAGCAAACAGAAGTAAATATCAGGTTGTAGATTTGTTCTCAGACATTTTGTCACCATGCTAGGTAACATCATCAATAAGCCTCCGATGAAGTGCTGGTGTCCTGCAAGCTATTTATCTGCCTTGATTGAAGAGTGTGGTGCTGGAAAAGCACAACCGCTCAGGCAGCATCTGAGGAGCAGGAGAGTTGAAGTTTCGGGCATAACTTCCTCATTCGGAATGAGGCTTGTGGGCCAAAGGGGCCGATAGATAAATGGGAGGGGGTTGGTTCTGGGGGAAGGTAGCTGGGAACGTGATAGGTAGATGAAGGTGGGGGTGAAAGTGATAGGTCGGAGGATGGAGCAGATAGGTGGGAAGGAAGATGGACCGTTCAAGAGGGCGGTGCCGAGATTGGGACTGGGATAAGGTGTGGGAAGGGGAATTGGGGAAACTGGTGAAATCCACATTGATCCCATGTGGTTGAAGTGTCCCAAGATGGAAGATGAGGCGTTCTTCCTTCAGGCGTCAGGTGGTTAGGGTTTGATGATGGAGGAGGCCCAGGACCTGCATGTCCTTGGCAGAATGGGAGGGGGGGTTAGTGTTCAGCTACAGGACGGTGGAGTTGGTTGGTGCGGGTGTCCCAGAGATGTTTCCTGAAATGATCCGCAAATTGGCATCCTGTCTCCCCAATATAGAGGAGCCCACAACGGGTACAATGGACACAGTAGATTACGTACCGCACTCTTCGACTGTGATCTCCAGCACATGCAGTCCTCACTTTCACCTAATTTATCTGTCTTGGACTGTTGTGGTGGTTGATATCACATCCGGTTCTTTTTCTGAGAGGTTGATAAATGGGGTCCAAATCAATATGTTTGTTAATGGAGTTCCGGTTTCAATGCCAGATCTCTAAGAATTCCTGTGTGTGTGTTTGTTTAGCCTGTCCCAGAATGGATGTATTGTCCCAGTTGAACTGGTGTCCCTCTTCATCTGTGTGTATGGATACTAGTAATAGTTGGTTGTGTCATTTGGTGGCTGATTGGTGCTCATGTATGCTGGTGGTTAGTTTCCTGCCAGTCTGTCCAATGTAATGTTTGTTGCAGTCCTTGCAGGGTATTTTGTATATGACGATTGTTCTACTGGTTGTTGGTATGGGTTTCTTTAAATTCATCACATCAAACTGTACACTAACATGACTGACCATGAATGGATAAGTATGCTAGAATGAGCCATAACACTAAACAACAGCGGACCAAGACAAAGAAAAGACTTGCCCCATAAGAAAAACTGGCCAAGCTTGCGCACATCAATAACATGGAAATTCAGAAATTTGGACAAAGAACCTGTCAGACCGACCACTCTCAGGTACAGAAAAAGCCATCCTTGTACAAGGGATGAACTTCAAGCACAGGGATGCAGACAAAAAAAGACTTGTTAGAAATAGTGAAATCCACCTTGAAAGACAGCAGGCCAACAGACAGACAGTAGCACTGACACTAAGCAGAAAGAAACCGGGAACAACCTCAACACACTGGAAAGGAAAGCCCTGGAAGGACTCAGAAAAGACAGAAATATTGTAATCCTACTGGCAGACAAAAGGTGCAAGACTGTCATCCTGAACAGAACACAATACATTGAAAAAGCACAATACTCACAGATACCAACACCTACCAACAGTTGGTGATGGACCTAACTCCTCAGCTAGAAAACTGTATTACAGCAACCCTGAGGAAACTTCACAAGACGGACCTCCAAAGAATGAAACCTGGTGCATTAAACAAACCCTGTTTGTATGGATCACCAATGGTACATAAACAACTCCCCCCCCCCCCCCCCCCCCCCCCCCCCCCAGACCCATAGTCTGTCTTCCCAGTAGACCAAGACTAGCAAAGGAACTGCTACGCAAACTGAAATACCTAGTAGAAGACTCAAGCCACTCCATCCATTCCACCCAGGAATTCCTTAACATCATCAAAGGCACGAAGGTAGAGGACAACGAGGTCATGGTTTCCTTTGATGTGACAGCCCTATTCATATCAATATCATCTTAGACAAAGAAACACTGGCCTCACTGCTAGACGAGGCAAGGACACAAACACCTGACAGCACCAACTCCATCAGCAAGGACAGCATCCTCAAATCAGTAGACCTGTGCCTCACAACCCACTTCATCTTCAATGACAAGACGTACAAATAAGTCAATGAGATGCCTATGAACTCTTAGCAGAAGCAGTTATGCAGAGGTTAGAACGAACAGCCCTTTCCACGATCCAGCCCAGGTTTTAGGTCTGCTATGTGGATGACACCTTTGTCATCATGAAACGCAACAAATTAGAAGAAATCCACAAACACATAAACAATATCCTTGCTGGTATAAAGTTCACCAAAGAGGAAGAGAACAATAACAGACTCCCCTTCCTAGATGTCACAGTAGTACACAATGCCAATGGAGAGCTATAGGCCAGTGTTTACAGAAAAGCCACACACACTGACCAGATATTCAACTACAGGAGCAATCATCCCAACACCCATAAATGGAGCTGCATCAGGACATTATTTAAATGAGCCACAACACTCTGCATCACCCAGGAACTATGAGAAGCTGAGGAAAAACACCTCTACAACGTATTCAGGAACAACAGGTACCAGAGAAGCGAAGTCCGCCAATTTCTACACAACAGATTTAAACAGACCTAAACAAGAACACACAACACACTCAGAAACTCTAGCCTGTTGAAGAAGCCATGCTGACTCAGTCCTATTTTACATTCACTTCCAAATACTCCACTACCTCACCCTTAATAATGGACTCAAAAATCTTACAAACAACAGAGGTCAGGCTAAGTGGCGTATAATTTGCTGTCTTCTTCTTCCTTTCTTGAATAGGATTGTTTAATGAGTCATTTGCCAGTTCACTGGGACCCTTCCTGAATCCAACGATTCCTGAAAAATCACCACCAATGCCTCTATAGTTTTCTCAGCTATCTGTAGTCAATCCAGTCTAGATGATTTAACCACCTTCAGACCTTGCAGCTTTCCCAGCAGCTTCCCTAGTGGTGGCCACTACACTCGCCTCTGCCCCCGATTCTTGAAGTTTTGGTATGTTACTGGGGTGTTCCACTGTGGAAACTGATACAAAGTACCTATTCAGTTCCTCTGCCATTTCGTTGTTCCCATTGCTACTTCTCCAGCCTCTCTTTTCCAGCAGACCAATGTCCACTCTTGACTTTGTTACCTTTTAGATATCTTAAAAAAAGCTTTTTCCAATCTTCTTGCATATTAATAAATAGCTTACCTTCATATTTCTTCTAATACTCCCCTTCTTGGTTTCTTAGTTGCCCTCTGCTCATTTTTAAAGGCTTCTCGCTAAGCTATGCTACATTATGTGCCTTTTCGTTTGCTTTTATGCTGTCCCTAGCTTCCCTTGTCAGCCATGGTTGCCTTGTCCTCCTGATGTTTCTTTCTTCCTTGGTATGAATTTCTACTGCGCCTCTCAAATTATCCCCAGAAACTCCTGCTACTGCTTTTGCTACTGCACAACTTCTGTGCTAGGTTCCCCTTCCAATCAACTCTGGCCAGCTCCCCCTTCATGTACTTGTAGTTATCTTCACTCAGTTGTAACATTGTTATATCCGATTCCAGCTTTTCCCTTTCAAACTGCTGGGTGAATTCTGTCATATTTTGGTCCTTTACCTTAAGCTCCTTAATTAAATCTGCCTGATTATACATCACCAAATCCAGAATTGCCTGTTCCCTTTGGGCTCTACCGCAAGCTGCACCCCTCCAAAGAAAACCTTTTAAACATAGATGTTCCACAAATTCCTTTTCTGGGGATCCCCTAACAACCCGATTTTCTCAGTCCACCTGCATATTAAAGTCCCTTCATTATTGTATTAGTACCTTTCTTGCATGTGTTTTCTCTCATGATTTGTTTTCTGCCCCACATCCTGACTACTGCCAGGGCACCTATATACAACTCCCATCAGGGTCTCTTTTCATTTGCAGTTCCTCACACTCCCTGCACAGATTCTACACTGTCCAACCCTATAGTGTTTCTTATTATTGATTTATATTTCACACTAACAAAATAACCCTGCCCCTTCTGACCATCTGCTTGTCCTTTCAATGCAATGCATATCCTTGGATGTTTAGTTCCCAGCCCTGATCCCTTTGCAGCCATTTCTGTAATATCCACAATAATTTCAATCTGTGCGACACGGTGGCACAGTGGTTAGCACTGCTGCCTCACAGCACCAGAGACCCGGGTTCAATTCCCGCCTCAGGCGACTGACTGTGTGGAGTTTGCACGTTCTCCCCGTGTCTGCGTGGGTGTGCTCCGGTTTCGTCCCACAGTCCAAAGATGTGCAGGTCAGGTGAATTGGCCATGCTAAATTGCCCCTAGTGTTAGGTAAGGGGTAAATGTAGGGGTATGGGTGTGTTGCGCTTCGGCGGGTCGGTGTGGACTTGTTGGGCCGAAGGGCCTGTTTCCATACTGTAATATAATCTAATCTCATTATATAAATAGTGTACATTTAAGTACAATGGCTGTGTTGACCACCCTCCCTTATCTGCTATGCCTGAAGTTAGATTCCTGACCTTTTACATACTCTCTGCCTTATTACTTGTTCTGAAAACTTTAATAACCTTTGCGGAGGTCTTTAATGACTGGGCTGTTGCCTGCAGTCCATAATGATCACATACTTAGCCTTTCTGCCAGGATCCTAGTCCCAGATCAGTTCAGCAGGAGTCCAACCCATCAGTACAGTATCTTCTTTTTCCAGTACTGATGCCAGTTCACCACAAAATATATAGCCCCTTTTTCCTGCACGACTTCCTACAGTCCTTTTTCTCATCCACAAAGGAAGCAAGTACCTCATACCTATTGGACAAGGTCAAGAGCAGAGGATCTGCCAGTGCTAAAATCAGGATCCCTATACCTGCCTCATTTGTAGTCACACCCTTTCAGCCTTGAACACTGTCCAAATTTAAAGTACTTAACCTACACTGTGTGACTTTCTCCTGAAACAACTTCCAGGTAACTCTTCTACTTCCCTGATGCTTTTTAATTACAAAAATATACTTTATTCATAATATATATTTACAATCACAAACGTAGTTTGGTTCTGTACAATAGCATATCAAAAGAATAAAACAATGCTGGAGTTTGACTCTATCTAAATAAACCAAAGGCATCTCTTACAAATGAAAAGAGACCCTGATGGGAGTTGTATACAGGTGCCCTAGAAGTAGTCAGGATGTGGAGTAGAAAACAAATGACGAGAGAGAAAAGACATGCAAGAAAGGTCATAATAATATAATGAAGGGACTTTAATTACATGCATTTGAGGTACTGGATGGGTTCAATAACTGAAAGGACCCCATTTAATTTGCCAGAACGACCTCAAATATTGGTCTTCCTCAGTGCTCCTTCATAGCAGCTGCCCCATGCTTTAGTGCTTCCATCAGCACTTAGTCCTGGACCTTGGAATGTGTCAGTCTACAACATTCAGTCAGGGTCAATTCTTTATTTTGGAAGACCAACAGGTTTCAGGCAGACGAAAGAACACCTTTCATGGAGTTGATCGTTCTCCAGCTGTAGTCGATGTTTGTCTCTGTGTGCATCCCGAGGACCAGACTGTAGAGCGCAGAGTCCTGTGTCACAGTTCATAGAATCATAGAGATGTATAGCATGGAAACAGACCCTTCGGTCCAACCAGACCATGCCGACCTGATATCCCAACCCAATCTAGTCCCACCTGCTAGCACCTGGCCCATATTCCTCCAAACCCTTCCTATTCATATCCACATACCTTTTAAATGTTGCAATTGTACCAGCCTCCACCACTTCCTCTGGCAGCTCACTCCATACACTTACCACCCTCTGTGTGAAAAGGTTGCCCCTTAGGTCTGTTTTATATCTTTTCCCTCTAGTTCTGGACTCCCTGATCCCAGGGAAAAGACTTTGTCTATTTATCCTATCCATGCCCCTCATAATTTTGTAAACCTCTATAAGGTCACCCCTCAGCCTCTGACGCTCCAGGGAAAACAGCCCCAGCCTGTTCAGCCTCTCCCTATGGCTAAATCCTCCAATCCTGGCAACATCCTTGTAAATCTTTTCTGAACCCTTTCAAGTTTCACAACATCTTTCCAATAGGAAGGAGACCAGAATTGCATGCAATATTCCAACAGTGGCCTAACCAATGTCCTGTACAGCCACAACATGACCTCTCAACTCCTGTACTCAATACTCTGACAAAAAAAAATGCATACCAAACACCACCTTCACCATCCTATCTATCTGCGATTCCACTTTCAAGGAACTATGAACCTGCACTCCAAAGTCTCTTTGTTCAGCAACAATCCCCAGGACCTTACCATTAAGTGTATAAGTCCTGCTAAGATTTGCTTTCCTAAAATGCAGCACCTCACATTTATCTGAGTTAAACTCCATCTGCCACTTCTCGGCCCATTGGCCCATCTGATCAAGATCCTGTTGTAATCTGAGGTAACCCTCTTCGCTGTCCACTACACCTCTAATTTTGGTGTAATCTGCAAACTTACTAACTGTACCACTTATGCTCACATTCAAATCATTTATGTAAATGACAAAAAGTAGAGGACTCAGCACTGATCCTTGTGGCACTCCACTGGACACAGGCCTCCAGTCTGAAAAACAACTCTTCACCACCATCCTCTGTCTTCTACCTTTGAGCCAGTTCTGTATCCAAATGGCTAGTTCTCTCTGTATTCCATGAGATCTAACCTTGCTAATCAGTATCCCATCGGGAACCTTGTCAAACGCCTTACTGAAGTCCATATAGATCACATCTACCGCTCTGCCCTCATCCATCCTCTTTGTTACTTCTTCAAAAAAGTCAATCAAGTTTGTGAAACATGATTTCCCACGCACAAAGCCATGTTGACAATCCTTAATCAGTCCTTGCCTTTCCAAATACATGTCCATCCTGTCCCTCAGGATTCCCTCCAACAACTTGTCCACCACCGATGTCAGGCTGACTGTTCCCTGGCTTGTCCTTACTACCCTTCTTACAGTGGCACCACATTTATTTCAAAAATATATTTTATTCATTTTATTTATATATAAAATACATTTATACAGAGAGTCACAAACACAATTCAGTCGCATATCAAGGAAACAAACAAACGTTGGAGTTTAACTCTATCCAAACAAACCAAAGACCCCTCTGGACAGACAGCAAGCTAATGTTTTGCAAATAGATTAATCTTCAGAACTCCGACTCAATGTCATCTTGCTCTGTCCCCTCAGATGTTTTCAGTACAGATTCCAGCATCAACAGTAATTTGCTTGTACAAAGACATATCTTCCTTGCATCAAATTATATTTACATGCATTTGAGGCACTGGACCAGCCAATAATGGAATAGCCCTCTGCTTGACTTCAGCAAAAGGACCTCAGACAGTGGTCATGACGGACTGCACTTTGGGAGCAGCTACCCAGTGTTTGACACTCCGATTCCAGCTCATTAACTCTGAGCTGCAGTTCGTGAAGCAACTAATATTTATTATAGAACCACAACGAGGTCCACCCGCTCACACATCATGACAGTGCAATATATCACCCAGTCCTGCATCTCCAAATTATTTTGTTTTTAATTTTTATTGATCTTTAATTTTTAATGTGCAAAATTTACCTTTAATTTGAAAACAACTTGGAATGGGTATACAATTTAGGAGTGACTTGCCAACCAATGAACTTACAGCTTTTCCTGTGGTGTCACTTTTTTCACTCTTTCTGATCGCTGAGTCTTCTCTTCTATCGTTTCATCTCTCTCTGGGCTCCCACATAGGTATGTAGGCCTCAGGTTTCAATTTTTATTTCTTGCTCAGTCTCACTATCCTCCCCCACTAGCTCCTACTTCCCCTGAAGCCCCAAATTCCCTAAAACCCTACTTGGATATTAAAGAGCAGAATGAGAGAAAAGGAGGGATTGATCATTTTCTCCCTCTTTCACCAAACTCCCTGTTTCACAAAACATTAGTTACATTCTAATACACCATAGCAAAACTCTGAAGGAGCTTTCTTTCTTTGGTCCCTAATTCAAAGCCTTCTGGAACTAGATTAAATTGGTTGTCTAATTAACTAGTTTCAGACGAGTACATAAATTAAGTTATTCCTTAAAACTTACTCCCGAGTCTCCCTTTATTTTAACCAAACTCCATTTATACTCTATGTTTTGATGCAACAAAGCAGCATTCTCAGATTAGGATTAATAGATATGTATCTCAGGTCGTGATAATATTAATTATTTCTCTCATTCAAATGGAGTAGGTGTGCAACTAGCTGCTCTTTGGTTGTTAGTTGAGCTGTTTGCCTTATCAAGGCCTAAACAAAGCACATTGTAACTTCAGTTGGCATGATGCTTGGTGATTTTGTCTTTGCCCAGGTGTACACTTTATTTTTCACTTTTGATCTCTAGAAGAAATTTCTGATGCAACTAATCTGTAAAATCGTGTAACAGCAAATTAACTATATCTAGTTACATCACAGAGATTGTTCAAGTACTGTTACAACGCAGGTATCCCTTTTAACAGTACAGGAAAGTTCCATTAATAGCACATGCTACCTTAAAGGCATTAAAAAAATTGAAAATTCCATTGTTTGAAGCATGAGGGAATTTTGTTTTCAGCACATTCTGTTCAAAAATTAATTATGTATTATTTTGTTCATCTAGATGACAATTAAAAGCGATATAATTTTAATTTCAGCACCTGGTTCGTACTTTTCCAGTTGTTGAAGAAAATGTACGAAAAGCCATAGGAGAAACTCTTTTTGAATTATACATGGTAATTCTTTAATCATTCTTAGTTATAGTAACTTATGACAATAATAGAGTGGAATTGCATCACTTTTCTAAACTTTTTTTTATTGAGTCGTAGAGACATACAGCACGGAAACAGACCCATTGGTCCAACTTGTCCATGCCGACCAGGTATCTCAACCCAATCTAGTTCCACCTGCCAGCACCTGGCTCATACCCTCCAAATTTTTCCTATTCATATACCCATCCAGATGCCTTTTAAATGTTGCAATTGTACTAGCCTCCACTACTTCCTCTGGCAGCTCATTCCATACACGTACCACCCTCTACATGAAAAAGTTGCCCCTCAGGTCTCTTTTATATCTTTCCCCTCTCATCCAAAACCTATGCCCTCTGGTTATGGACTCACCCACCCCAGGGAAAAGACCTTGTCTATTTATCCTATCCATATTATAATTGCCCCTTTTTAAAAAATATAGAGCTACACAGTCATTTTACATAGATAAAACGGTTTTGAAATCATTTTCAGGTAATATTGGATTGGATTATATATAACCTTTGACAATTAGTGTGAATACTTACTTTTGTCTTTTTAAAATTTCCTCTTTTTTAAAAAAAACTTTTGTCCCTTGATTGCTTAGAAGGTACAGCTTTCATCTATTGTAGCGTGGGTGCAGATAACCTCCTACATTTGATTTGGTCTTTGCTAAATTAGCTGAGCTCGACCTGGTACTCTGTTACCTTGAAGTGGGCAGGGAAAAGGATCCCTCAGGACTCTTGGGCCCAAGTAATTTCCAGTAACCTCTGCTGAGATCTATTAAAAATATTGTCCAAATTAGTAACAGGTTGACATGCTTTTGACACAAGCAGAACAGTAGGAAAAAAAAATCACTGTAAGGCACTTCAAATAATTGATGTAATCCTAGGTACAACTCTTTGTCCATTTGCTCTGTTGTTGTCATATGACAAAATAATCTTTGGGGATGTGAAGGAAGGAGAAGAAAATATCACAACTAATCTTTCTTCACAATGTTGTGTTTACTAATCCAGATTTGCAGTAATCATTGAGTGATGCATGCACTGAAATTCATTGCACCATTCAGTATATCCAAGAACCTACCTTTGAACAACAAAAAAGAATATAGAAAACCAACTTACTAGAAAATAAGTAATCATGACCAGGAGAGAACAGTGATGTATTTTGTTGTTTTTAACTTATGTATGTATCTTTTAAATCAATATAGACAGATCCTGAGAGATTTTACTTGAAGATAGACTCCGTCCAAGCTGCTGTTTTGGTTGGAAACAAAGTCAATATTCCAGGAAGTAAGGCAGAGTTAACGTTGTTTAATAAGCAGTAGAAATATATATTTCACTAGTTGAATAATAGCATTACTGTAATAATTGATTATCGTTTACCCCAACAGTTGAAGACGTACCAGAATAAAACAATGCTTTTAGGTATAGCATGACAAGAAGAAGCTCCTTTTTTAAGCCGTGTAAAAGATGAATGCAACATTTTAATGAATCGATTACATTTTCAAATAGACTTAAGGTAGATGGAACAAAACTGTGCTTGGATTAGCTCAATGACTTTCTAATTCTATTTTAAAACGTAGTGGAACTTCATTTTACTAGTGATTATTATGCATTTATCTAGTGTACTTGAAGTGATTTTAACAATGTGAATACGAGCTATTGGTTTATTACCAGCTCTGTACACCATTAGAATGATTAAAATTCAATTTCTTAATTATTTGAGTGTATTTTATATAAAATATACACTGGTATAATTTCTGGTATCAACTATCCCATTGTTCCTGTCTTTCAACCTATTAAAAATATTTGAAGTGTGTAACTGTTGATACTCAAGTCTGCGTTTGTAGGAAAGTTACTCAAAATATTTAATCTATACTTTCTAATTTGTTTTTATGAACTATGGCTAGGAAATATTTTCATTTTGGAAAATGATGAGCTGCAGATTCTAGTTGAATGTACTAATGCTGGTTTCGGGGGAGGCAAATTAGAATGGGGCAAGAATGCCTCAGCAGCATCTTGCAGTACTGTTGCAGACAAACATTCCTGATTTTGGTGACAGAAAATAATACGTTCTCAAGTTATGCTGTAAATCTGGACACCCAGGAGGGGCCTCTCGGTTCCGCAATCGGTCAAATAAACACTAGCAGCTTGGTCTGATTCAACAATTTATTACGACATCTGGCGTAGGTTATCCAGCAACACAGGGGTTAAGCCCCTCTGTGTACTCTGGAAAGGCTGCTGTGCTTTAGCTTAAACACAGGCAACGTTTATAGGTCTCTTAGCAAACAGAACAGACCTAATTGCAAAATTAATCCAATAAAATGACAAATAGACATAAAATTTAAACCAATGATATTTGTTGGGAACTGACTTGCTATGCACGCCTTTATCTCCAGGACACCTGGTTTCTAAGGTCAATTCAGGATACTTTCATAATGTCATATCTTATTTAGTTAATTCATACTATGAACAGGGCATTATTTGATAATCTCTTTCAATTAGTTCAGGAATGTAGTTTTCAGCAGAGTTAGATGCCATTATAAATAAAAATGTTAATTCACTCCTAAAAGCCATTTTTAAATGTTATTTTATGTTACTTGCATTAAGAAGCCATTTTGTAGTTAGTAAAAGCATGCATTAAATGGTTGCTCCTGACAACAGCCTAAATCCAGATTTTAGATCCTCAGTGCCACAGTGGAGGAAGTTATTAAATGGAGTCCTTAAAGAATCAATTTTACTATCATGATGGTTTCTAAATTACAGCAATGACTTGGAGTCACTGATGTAATGTGGGTGTTTGTAACATTCTTACTTTTGAAGGGGTGGGTTCACCTTTCATCCCAGAAGTTTTAGCACAAGTCACACAGAAGGAATACTGCACAGTTGGATTGCTATCATTTGTGTGAGACATTGTGGAACCAACTAGTAATAAGGCAGTTTTAGGTTTAGTATTATGCAGACCTGGAGTTAAATCGTAATCTCAAAATATTTGCTGGCAAACTCATGTTTGTGACATACTCCACTCACAAACAGGAATCTTAAAACAGCAATTCTGTAGCTTTGGGGAGAGAGCTTCCTAAGGTTAGTTGGGTAAATAGAGTAAAAGGTAAGTTTGTGAATAAAGTGGGAAATGTTTAAAGAGTCAATTCAGCTGCAGCAACTCACAAAGTCAAACAGCCTGTTCTCTCTGTTGATCTTACAAAACTTCTATCAGTGATGTTCATTGACATGTTGGGATACCTGTAATCTGACCTCAAAAATGGCTTCCTCTGTTGTCCAATGTGGAATACATTGTGTCTAGATAGAAATATTAATTAGCTATTATTGATTCCAAACTCCTTTTCATTTCTGAATACAATGTACCTTTATATGATCTAATTTATGAATGGGTTGCTCCATCAACACTCGAAATGTATAAAAAAAGTGTACAACCATTTCTGTGAAGTATCTTTATGCTGATGTAAGAAAGGTGGTAAAGCAAAGACAGGAAACTGTATAATGATGAGCCACATATCAGTGTGGGCAGGTTGTTGGATGGGATCCTGAGGGGCAGCATTTTCATATATTTGGAAAGTAAAGGATTGTTTAGGGTTAGTCAGTGTGGCTTTGTGCATAGGAAAAAGTGAGGACTGCAGATGCTGGAGATCAGAGCTTAAAATGTGTTGCTGGAAAAGTGCAGCAGGTCAGGCAGCCTCCAAGGAGCAGGAGAATCGACGTTTTGGGAATGAGCCCTTCTTCAGGAAATCTTTGTGCACAGGAAATCATGTCTCACTAGTCTGACTGGGTTTTTTGAAGTATTAATAAAGAGAATTGATTAAAGCCGAGCAGTGGATATAATCTATATGGACTTCAATAATGCATTCAACAAGATTTCTCATGGTAGACCAGTTAGAAAGGTTGGATCATGTGGAATACAGAGAGAACGAGTCATTTGGATATAGAACTGGCTTAAAGGTTCAAGGCCGAGGGTGGTGGTGGATGGTTGCTTTTCAGACTGCAGACCTGTGACCAACGGTGTGCCACAATGATCAGTGCTGGTCCACTGCTTTTCGTCATTTATATAAATGATTTCGATATGAACATCAGAGGTATGGTTAGTAAGTTTGCATTTGACACAGCAGATGGTGAAGAAGGTTACCTCAGAGTAAAACAGGATCTTGATCAGATGGGTCAATGGGCCGAGAAGTGGCAGATGGTGTTTAATTTAGATAAATGTGAGGTACTGCATTTTGCAAAGGCAAATCAGGGCAGGACTTATACACTTAATGGTAAGGTTCTGGGGAGTGCTGCTGAACAAAGAGACCTTGGAGTGCAGGTTCGTAGTTCCTTGAAAATTGAGTCGCAGGTCGATAGGATAGTGATGAAGGCATTTGGTATGCTTTCCTTTATTGGTCAGTGCATTGAGTATAGGAATCGGGAGATACAAGACATTGGTCAGGCCGCTTTTGGAATGTGTGCGCAGTTCTGGTCTCGCTGTTATAGGAAGGATATTGTGAAACTTGAAAATGTTCAGAAAAGATTTATATGGATGTTACCAGGTTTTGAGAGTTTGAGCTATGGGGAGAAGCTGAATAGGTTGAGACTATTTTCCCTGGAGCATTGGAGGCTGTGGTGTGACCATATAGAGGTTTATAAAATCATGAGGGGTGGAGAGTCCAAAACTAGAGGGCATAAGTTTAAGATGTGAGAGGAAAGATTTAAAAGGGACCTAAGGGAAACATTTTCATGCAGAGGGTGGTGCCTGTATGGAATGAGCTGTCAGAGGCAGTGGTGGAGGGTGGTACAATTACAACATTTAAAAGGTATCTGGAGGGGCATATGAATAGGAAGAGTTTAGAGGGATATTGGCCAAATGCTGGCAAATGGGACTAGATTAATTTAGGTTATCTGGTTGGCATGGATGAGTTGGACTGAAGGGTCTGTTTCTATGCTGTACAGCTCTATGAATCTATGGTGGAACATTACAAATCAACTCAGGCAATCTTACCACAGAATTTTGACTAACACCACATAAACTTAAAATTAAATCAGATGATTGATGAATTACATCATATTTGGAGTTGATACTGAATCAGAAGTTAACTAAAGATTTAGAACATAGTTTTTGACCCAGTATCAATCCTGAATACAATGCAATTTGGATATGCATGTACTCAAAGGCAGTTGAGAATCACAGTGAAAAACAGGAACCACTATTTACAAACAGTTCATTGTACAATAAAGATAATCAATAGAAATGACCACACAGTTTTAAAAATCAGCAAATTCAGGGGTAGGGATTAACTAGTAGGATGCCACAGGGTTCAGTCCTTGGACCCCAGCTATTTACAATCTATATTAAATGACTTGGATACAGGGACAGAAAGCTGTATAGCCAAATTTGAGGATGACACAAAAATAGGTGGGATAGTAAGTTGCAATGAAGAAATAAGAACCTTGCAAATGGATATAGATAGGTTAGGAGAGTGATCAAACATGGCAGATGAAGTTTAACGTGGATAAGTGCAAGGTCATGCATTTGGATTGAAAAAATGGGAAGATAACCTATTATCTTAATGGGGAGAGACTTCAGGGTGATCCGATGCAGAGGGATCTAGGTGTACTCATTCATGAGTCACAAAAACAGCATGCAGGTACAGCAGATAATTAAGAAAGCAAATGGAATATTGGCTTTTATAGCTAAAGGAATAAAATATGAAGGTAAGGAAGTATTTTTGTATCTAATACTTTGGTGAGACTGCACCTGGGATATAGAGTCACAGAGATGTACAGCATGGAAACAGACCCTTCGGTCCAACCCATCCATGCCGACCAGATATCCCAACCCAATCTAGTCCCACCTGCCAGCACCCGGCCCATATCCCTCCAAACCCTTCCTATTCATATACCCATCCAAATGCCTCTTAAATGTTGCGATTGTACCAGCCTCCACCACTTCCTCTGCAGCTCATTCCATACACGTACCGCCCTCTGCGTGAAAAGGTTGCCCCATCATTCTCTTTTATATCTTTCCCCTCTCACCCTAAACCTATGCCCTCTAGTTTTGGACTCCCCTACCCCAGGGAAAAGACTTTGCCTATTTACCCTATCCATGCCCCTCATAATTTTGTAAACCTCAACAAGGTCACCCCTCAGCCTCCGACGCTCCAGGGAAAACAGCCCCAGCCTGTTCAGCCTCTCCCTATAGCTCAAATCCTCCAACCCTGGCAACATCCTTATAGATCTTTTCTGAAGCCTTTCAAGTTTCACAACATCTTTCCGATAGAAGGGGGACCAGAATTGCACGCAATATTCCAACAGTGGCCTAACCAATGTCCTGTACAGCTGTAACATGACCTCCCAACTCCTGTGCTCAGTAATCTGACCAATAAAAGAAAGCATACCGAACGCCTTCTTCACTATCCTATCTACCTGCGACTCCACTTTCAAGGAGCTATGAACTTGCACTCCAAGGTCTCTTTGTTCAGCAACACTCCCAAGGACCTTACCATTAAGTGTATAAGTCCTGCTAAGATTTGCTTTCCCAAAATGCAGCACCTCACTGTAAAAATGCGAGGTGCTGCATTATATTGTATACAGTTTTGCTCCCTTTATTTGAGGAAAGATGTAGTGGCATTGGAGGCAGTTCAGAGGAGGTTTGTTAGATTGATTCTAGAGATGAGGGATTTGTCGTATGAAGAGAGGTTGAACAGTTTAGGTCTATATTCTCTGGAATTTAGAAGAATGAGGAAAGATTATGAGGTAATCAAGATGATAAAAGATGTGAATAAAATAGGCGTGGAGTGGATGCTTCCTCTTGGATGAGAGGTCATAGTCTTAGGATAAGGGGGAGCAAATTTAAAAGAGTTGAGAAGGTTGTGAATCTGTGGAATTCCTGACGCCAAAGTGTGATGGATGCTGGGACAGTGAGTAAATTTAAGGAGTTAGGCAGATTTTTAATTGGGAATGGATTGAAGGAATATGGAGTGAAGGCAGGGAGGTGGGGGTGAGGAGCATATCAGCCATGATTGAATGACAGAGCAAACTCGATGTGTTACGTTCTTTTACTCTTGAGATTCTTATACACTTGATGCAACTGCAACACACCATGTTCTGTGAACAAACAACCAAATTTATTCAACACAGTACAGTACAGGATTTCTGGAGGAACCTTTAACACATACCTCGCTGAGCTTATGGGATCGTGGCAAAAGCTCTCATTGAACAAAGAAAATAGTCTTTCCTTTATACAAAACTCTCAAACTCACAGTTAGTACTGCCCACAGGAAAACCCTCAACCATTCCCTCATAGTCACATGCCACTCAAGATACAATGCAGTGACCACCCCACCTTCAGAAACAGTGTAATACAAATCATCCCTTAATGGTTAAATCTGTTGCAAATTGTTTTTCGTAATTATAGGAGAGTAGTTAAGTTCCAATTCTTATTCATTTCTGGATGAAAATGTAAATCATCCCCGAATGGCAAGGGAATGGCCGTATAAACCTCCTGCATTCCACCTATAAGACAAAGACATGCCACCTTAACCCCGGGCATTCAATTTCTTGCAGGTCAGCTGAGCAAATTAACTCTTTAATATCTCATTCTCTCCTTTTATCATTCCATGATAACCACCTAGATGGGGGATGAGAAAGGCACTACCAAATTGTTCATAAGAATCTTACAGCTAGTACTTAAGTAAGTTATTGACACACAACAAAAATCACTAACTCATGCAAAGAGATAAGATTCCCAGAATCCTCCCACGTGGAAAAAGAAGTTCACCAGTAAAGTTCTTAAATTTACAGTCCTTAGTGACCACTCCACCTCCTCCAAGTCGACTGGAAATGAGCCAGTTAGTCAAAATCTCCTTCAATAAAGTCCAACCTGAAAACAAAATTTAGTCTGTCCTTGCACACCACTCCACAGAGAAATCTGAATTCTTGGATAAGGGCACTTAAATACTTCACAAAACTCTCACACTTTAAAAAAAGAGTCCGGGGATCTAAGATGGCGGCGATCTGAGAAGATCACACTGCAGAGCTTTGCATCGCAGCAGGAACAGGACGGTCTTTTAACCCACCCAACCCAGGTCATCAGGATTTCTTGGGGCGTTGGAAAGATTGTGGAGCCCCAAGAAACATTTAAAAATTGACTTACCTGTATTTTCAGCTGTCCATGGAGGCTTCCAGACTCCAGGGGAAGGATCTAAAGGCCCTAATTTATGAGGGGTCTAAGATCATGTTTTTTCAGGACTTTTCTGCGGCGGTGATCCAGAAACGAAAATCGTATGATGGTGTCAAGAGAAGATTGAAGGAGCTAGGGATTCAGTACTCCCTGAGATATCCGGCAGTGCTTCGGATCACCTTAGATGGATCCATGCATCTCTTTGACACATCAGAGAAGGCAAGAGACTTTGTAGACAAATTAACCTAATTTAAACAATTGTAGTATGTATAAATATTGTTGCTTGTGTATGTGTTTATCATTCTGTAAAAGAAATGGAGGAAATCCGGTTGGAGCTTTGTTTTTCCCCTTTTTTTTCCTCTATTGATAATAATTTGGTTCAAACTATGTCTGGGGGTGGTTAAGATGTACATTTTAAATTTCTAAGTTAGGACATACCAAAGGATGGATGATGTATTTATTACCCTTTTTTTTTATAAAAGAATGTTTTTTTATTCATATTGCTATTCTATGGGGTGTTTATTCTTTTTAGCTTGTGCTTACGATGCGGCTCCACCTGGGAGAAGTGAAGGTGGTTGAGATGGTTAGATGCCTATTTATGGGCAGTTCGGGATGGGTAGTTGCCCCCTCCGGGCAGAGGTTGAGTTCCTCTACTCAGTGCTATTGGCGCTTTATATGTTGGTTTGTTTTCTGGTTTTTGTTGTTTTATATTTTTAATAATTTTGTATGTTTGTTAAATGTAGTGGTTTTAGTTTATGTAGTTTTTATATTTGGTGGACCATGCGACACTAAGGCTCAGCAATTTGTGGTTCTGGTTCCTCCTCTCTGGAATTTAAATGTAATTGCATAAGATTATGGCTAATGATTTGATTAAATGGTGTACCTGGAATATCAAGAGAAGTCACTGACCAATTAAGAGGAAGAAGGTACTCTTGAGTCTTAGAAAGGAGAAGGTAGATATTGCTTTGTTACAGGAGACACATTTGGATGACAAGGAGCATCTGAAATTACAGCAGAATGGCTTTGACCGAGTTTATTTTTCATCATTTAATACCAGAAGTAGGGGAGTGGCTATATTGGTAAGGAAAAATCTCTCATTTAAATTGTTGGAATGTGTTAAAGACACATATGGGAGGTTTGTAATACTTAAAGCCTTGATAAATGGGGAAGAATATGGCATTTTAAATGTTTATTGTCCTCCAGCTCATCCTCTTAAATTCTTGGTAGATGCTTTTTCTAAACTGATGAGTCTCGAGTCTCGGCACATCATTATAGGGGAAGATTTTAACTGCCTCATGGACTCCACAGTAGACAGGTTGCCTAAAGGTCCCTCAATATCCTCTACACAAACAAAAGAGTTGTTGGGTTTTTGTGTGGGGAATTAGGATTGGTGGACGTCTGGAGGTGTCTCCACCATACAGGTAGGGATTTCATGTTTTTCTCCAAACTGCACAGATGTCACACGAGGATTGATTTTTTTTTCCGACCCCTGCGGTAACCCTGGATCTGGTGGCATCCTGTACGATTGGTAATATTGCCAGCTCTGATCATGCTCCAGTGTACCTCATGGTTAAAATTAAGTATGTTACAGTGGATTCAAGATACTGGCAAATGGACCCCTTTATTCTCATGGACAGCAAGTTTGTGGAGTATTTCTCGAGGGAATTTCGGGCATTCCTAGACATCAGCATAGGCTCGGTTGATAGCTCAACTGTTCTGTGGGAAACTGCCAAAGCTTATGCCAGAGGGTTAGTTATTTCATATTCCATAAGTAGGAAGCAGCAGAAGGGTGAGCAGCAATGTCTCCTTGAAGCACGGTTGAAGGCAGCCGAGAAGGCCTATTTTGACAGACCCCCGTTGGTCAAACTACAGAGGATTACGGCACTGCGGTCTGCACTAAATTCCGTGCTCACGCAGACAGCAAAGAAAGAGTTGGCTTTTGCAAAGCAAAGGTTATACGAGCATGGTGACAAGCCAGGCAAATACTTAGCATACCTTGCCAGAAAGAGAAGTTCCCCGCAAACCATTACAGCGATTAGGGAAGGGTCTGGGAACCTAACATGTGATTCTAAAAAGATTAATGTGGCGTTCCAGAGATTCAACTCTAAGTTATATCAGTCTGAGAATTGTGAGGAGGGGCAGGCCAAAATGGAATCCTTTTTTAGAGATCTGAAGCTCCCAGGTGTGACTCCCGATCAACAGTCCTTTCTCAATGCCCCATTATCAGAGCAAGAAGTGCAGGAAGCTGTGAGGCAGCTTCAGAGTGGAAAGGTGCCCAGTCCTGATGGACTTCCCAGTGAATTCTGTAAGGAATTTATAAGTATACTGTCAACCCCGATGCTGAATATGTTCAATGATTCATACAGTCATGTTTGTCTCCCACCATCTCTGAGAGAGGCCAATATTTCACTTATCCTTAAAAAAGGGAAGGATCTGGAAGACTGTGCTTCATACAGGCCTATCTCGCTCTTAAATGTGGACTTTAAGATCATCTCTAAGGCTCTTGCATTAAGGCTGGAGACTGTGTTACCCTCTATTATTAAAAAGGATCAGACGGGCTTCATAAAGGGTCACAGATCCTCCAATAATGTTAGGAGGCTGCTTAACGTAATTCAAGCATGCCAACAGCAGTCAATACAGGGATTGGTGATTTCTTTAGATGCAGAGAAGGCATTTGACCGAGTTGAGTGGCCGTACCTTTTCTATACTCTAGACCGATTTGGTCTGGGCGAAGTTTTCATAAGATGGGTAAAGGTTCTCTACAGTGTACCTCTCGCTGCGGTCATTACCAACGGGGTATGATCAAGCAATTTTAATATTTCTAGGGGCAGCCAGCAGGGCTGTCCTCTTTCACCATTACTTTTTACGTTGGTGATTGAACTATTGGCAGAGGCCATTCGTGGGGATCTCAATATATCAGCTCTAGAAGTGGGGTCAAAATTACATAAGATCTCACTGTATGCAGATGATGTTCAAATTTTCTTGACAAATCCAGCAGTCTCAGTGCCTTGCCTGATACAATGCATTCACGCGTTTGGCACTTTTTCAGGGTATAAGATTAGATTAGATTACTTATAGTGTGGAAACAGGCCCTTCGGCCCAACAAGTCCACACTGCCTCGCCGAAGCGTAACCCACCCATACCCCTACATCTACCCCTTTACCTAACACTACGGGCAATTTAGCATGGCCAATTCACCTGACCTGCACATCTTTTGGACTGTGGGAGGAAACCCACGCAGACACGGGGAGAAAGTGCAAACTCCACACAGTCAGTCGCCTGAGGCGGGAATTGAACCCGGGTCTCTGGCGCTGTGAGGCAGCAGTGCTAACCACTGTGCCACCGTGCCGCCCACTAATTTTGCTAAATCAGAGGCTATGCCTATGGGTGGTCTTACGAAAGAGTTGGCTCTTGAGCGTGACTATAGATTCCCATTTAGGTGGTCACAGGGGGGTTTTGTGTGTTTGGGCATATTCATTACTCCAGTTCTGGATTGGCTGTTCAAAGCCAATTTTACTCAACTATTTGAAAAAATTAAACAAGATCTCCAAAGATGGGAGGCACGTCCCGTCTCATGGTTGGGTCGGATAGCGTTTATTAAGATGAATATTCTCCCCCGTTTGCTATACCCTATACGGATGCTCACCCTGATTTTCAATAAACAAACACTCAGGAGACTGAACAGTTGGTTCAGCTCCTTTATCTGGCACCGTAAATGGCCCCTCATTAAATTAGCCAAACTGCAGTTGCCTCACAGATTAGGGGGAGTAGACCTTCCAGACATTAAAAATGACCAATTAAGCTCGCTTTTGACCTACGTAAGTGATTGGGTTTGTGGGGACCCTCTTTCAATATGGCTAGATATCGAAGTCTCCTAGTCAAGGTGCCCCCTTACCAGTTTGTTGTTTTTGGACAGGGTGAGGACAGTTAGGGAATATTGCCATAACCCAATAGTCATCAATACTGTTAAAGCATGGAGGGCAATTCGGCAGAGGGAAGGTAATATTGGCAAAACATCTTTGTTTACACCTTTAGTGGGTGTGCTGAGTTTTCAACCAGGTATGATAGATTCAGGATTTAAACCTTGGGCAGCTAGGGGTATATCTTGGGTGGGTGATTTATTTGAGGGAGATGTAATGATGTCCTTTGATCAGTCAGTACGGAAGTACGAGTTACCTAATAGAGACCTCTTTCGTTTTTTTCAAGTTAGGGATTTTATTCAAAAAAGGACCACACTTTTGACTGATCCCTACAAATCTGACATAGAAAGAGGGGTACTAAGGGCTAAGAGTACACTCTCTGTCAGTACTCAATATCACCAATTGGGGGGTGCCACCTCAGATGAGTCTGATCGACTCTGCAAGATGTGGGAAAGAGAGCTGGGTGTTGAAGTTTCTTCAGAGGCATGGGAGGATATTTGGGAGAATGCAAGGAAGATATCAATTTGCAATAGGACCCATGCTTTACAGTTGAAGATTCTCCATTTAGGGTCCATTTAGCCCCAGACCGTTTGTCAAAATTTAAACCAGGGGTATCTTCAGCACGTCCCAAGTGCAAGGTCTGCACGGGCACTCTTACCCATTGCCTTTGGTCTTGTGACAGGCTTCAAACATATTGGAGCGCTGTGGTGGGTGTTATGGAGAGGATGTTAGGTGTAGGGGTGGAGAAGGACCCTGTCTCGCTCCTTTTCAGCCTACCCATTGTATTTCCTGCAGACTCGCATAAGGCAAAACTTTTCAATATTCTTACATTCTGTGGTAGGAAGAATATCTTGCTAGGTTGGATATCAGAAAACCCTCCCCAGGCCTGTCGGGTTGGCGGAAGATTGTTATGGAGCATATTCCCCTGGATCTTCTCACAAATATGGTACACCACAAAACTGAGAATTTTGAAATACCTGGACACAGATTTATCTGCCACACTAACAAGGGCTTTTATATAGCCGTAACGATTGTGTTTCATGAGTCCAATATCCAGGGAGGAGGAACTGTGAACGTATGAGTGTTTTGTTTGGCTGGGCTGAGTTATTATTATTTATTTGTTTGTTGTTAGGTATTTATTTAGTTAGTTAAATAACTAGTTTTGGTTTTTAAAATTTTATACTTCTCTATATATATTTATACATTTGTATAGGAGGGTGGGTTGGGGACTTTTTTTATTATTTGGGTTTATTTTTGTACTATTTTTGTACTGTTTTGAATTGCATTGTTTTGTATTTGTTGTAATATTTAAAAATCTATTTTTTCTTAATAAAATTATATTATATAAAAATGTCCATGCCACTCTCTTCCCCCCAGAAGAAAGACTCGCAGAGTCGAGTCCACAGCCCACAACAAGATTCCCATAACAAAAACCTGGACAAAGCTTCCCTGGCAGTCAATGCACTTCACTGTTAGGATCACTGAGCGGGCTGGCTCCACTTTCTCCCCTTTTCCCAGTGACACCATGTTGTCCTAAAAGTACTTCTAAAGGGAGGCATGAGGGACAAAGGCAACAATTTGAAGAAATGCCAAATTCTAACTTTTTTCACTCCAGAGCCTCAAATCTCGCCACTAGAGGACTCCAACCCCTTTTTAACTCCAGGACTCTGAACCAGATTTGAACTGTGGGACTCTAACCCAGATTCCGCCCTCGGACTCTAACCCCAGTTTAACTGTGAGGACTCTAAGCCCGATTCACCCCTTATCAAAACTTTTTTTAAAACCCAGCTTCACGCAAAGCAACACGTTGGTGTGCAAGTTACCTCAAAGATTCTGTCACAACTGAGTCCCAGGAGACAAGGGGTCGAATGAGTGGTAGGTTTAGAGAGAGAGATCAAGGTGAAGCTTACCTTGTGGGCCCATCCATCTCACACAGCCAACACTCAGACGATCGCTTATTCAGTCCTCCTGGAAACTGTTGGAATCCCACCGCTGCCACCATATATTAAGTTCTTTAACTCTTGAGATACTTACACACTTGATGAAACTGCAACACACCAAGTTCTGTGAACAAGCAACCAAAGTTATTAAGTGCAGTACAGTCCAAGCTTTCTGGAGGAACCTTTAACACACACCTCACAGAGTATACAGGGTCACGGCAAAAACTCTCACTGAACAAAGGAAACAGTCTTTCCTTTGGACAAAACTCTCAACATCGCAGTTAGTACTGCCCACAAGACAACCCTCAGCTATCCCCCCCATAGTCATATGCCACTCCATATATAATGCAGTGACCACCCCACCTCCAGAAACAGTGTAATACAAATCATCCCTTAATGGTCAAATGTGTTGCAAATTTGTAACTGTAGGGGAGGAGTCAAATTCCAACTGTAATGTTCTTATTGGTTTCTGGATGAAAATGTAAATCATCCCCGAATGGCAAGGGAATGGTCATATAAACTGCAGGTCAGCTGAGCAAATATCTCAATTGGGCCAAACGGCCTAATTCAGCTCCTATATCTTATGGACTTTGGTTTAGTCTGTTAAAGGAAAGTGTTATGAAGATGTGGGTGTACCTTAAGAGAGTTAAAAGCAGCAGAACTACTGTACACAGCACCAAGTATTCTCAATAAGGCAACAATGTAACACTTGCTTAAACAACTCGATTAGCTCATTGCCTGAAGACAAAAACAAATTTGAATTTGGCCGATCAGTGTAAATTATACCCCGAAAAATATCAAACTCCAATCCAGTTTGAATTTAGTATATTGACAATCTTAAAAGCTAATGACACAATCCAATGCTTTGGGATATAAGTCCGGGGAAAATTGAACAGTTGAGAGGAGAACTGACAAACCCAGCATGTAAACCGACTGCCTGAAAAATAGTTCTCTGAAAAAGGTACCTTTTTGATCAGTAACCTATGACGCAGAGATTCCTAAGAAGAAGATGGCACAGGACGATCCAAATAGAAGAATGACAGCTGTCTGGTTTTGAGTGTGGTTTTGTAAATCTTAATTGGGAGTTTTATCGGACTGGTATTATAGAAGGAAAGGTAAAAGATAGGTTTGAGGAAGAAATTGTAAATATTGGTTAGTTAATTATTCTCTGTAATATTTTAAGAAATAACTTTGTTAATTTTTACTTTTACAGATTATCTGCATGGGTTAAATCTTTTCTGTGTTGCTGGTTTTAAATTTAGAGGGTTTACCCTGTGTTGCTATTGATAAATCCCATTATCTTTCTCCCAGTTATTTGTATGCATAGATAAATCTGAAATAAATTTAAGTTTGTATTTTAATTTTGACATGCACTTATGTACCACTATGCATGCTTTTAAGGTGAAAGTATATTCTCATACGTTAAAGTTCACTTTTGAAAAAATATATTTGGAAATGGCACATTTATTAGTGATACAAAACATGTAAATATACATACACTTTTGTAGGAAAAAAGATACATCAGGAAATTACTATCTCTGGAAGACAGCACAGTGTTTGATCGCGAAGTATATTGGATTGAGAGATAGAATTTGTGACGGTGAATTGCAGAAATGAAAGTGATCCATTCTAAAAAAAAAGCCTGGACCCTTCAGCATTATTCCTCACTCTTACATAGACTTGGACTATAACCTAGTGTTGTGTGCTTTTTAAGTTTGTCCAGCACCTCTACATTGTTACTCAGAGTTAACATCTCTTTTGACTCGAATCCATTTTTGTTTTGTTTGGTTCACCCTCTGTGAGGCTGTTTAAGGCGCTTTCCGATCGCGGATGGGGTGTATAAATGTCGTTGCTGTTCGCCTCTTTTAATAACGGCTTCACCGAGACAAGTCGAAGCGAAGAACCCACTCAACGGCACCTCGCGTGACGCGTAACACACGAGCGCTCAGCAATCAGGCAGAAACCTATCTGTCCAGCTCCGAATCAGTGCGGCACCAATCTGAACACGTGGTTCCTCACTGCTGCCTTGACGGCGGGCTGGCTGTTCAGTATCTGCAATGCACGATGGGAAATGAAGTATGCTGTATCAGGTGCAGTGGTCGGTGGCGGATGGGGAATTACATCGCGCTGAATGGTGGAGGCTGGACCGAGGACTACATAACCCAGAATGCTCGACGGCTGAAAGGACAACGACATCCTCCAGAACGTTGGATAGCAAAATGCGTATGCGCTTCTGTGCAGCACCGCCCGCTAGGTTAAAAAACACAGGTTATCAAGCGGTCCCTAGGGTGATTTAACAAGTGCAAGTCTTGATATTTGTTTCTGTTTCTCCCCTTTATTGTCAAAAACGAAAAAGATATTTTGGTTGTAGGAATTCGGTTGCTTTAGTTACTTATTTTAGTTGCTCCTGCAAAAACGGCGACTGAGTAACCACCCTTGATGCCGCCAGGACCTCTTAGATCTGTCAGCGGAGGCCCTGAGGTGTCTGCAAGAAATTCAAAGCAGGGGAGCAAGTCAGTGTGTGCAGCCGCTTACCACCCGAGGCATCGCCATTGTTATTGTCCACGGTGTGATTGTTCAAGGCGAACGATGCGGCGCTCCCCGTTAATTTAACTGAGAGTGCGAGGGCTCGTCGAGGAGGAGAAGGGCGCACAAAGGAAGAGGGCTCCCTCAGCTGTCACCCTGAGGTGGAGAGAAGTGAAAACTGGTACAGGGTCATTCTGACTGCTACCTACCCCTCCCCTCTTTCCCCCCCCCCCCCCCCCCCAACTCCCTTCCACCTCCATCACGATAGGTCTGCTGGTAAACTGAAGGCAAGAGCAACAATAGTACTATAATACTCTTCCCTCCCAGCACTAAAAATGGATCGCGAAAGAGGAGAGAGCGAAGATAATTTAGATTACTCAGTAGCAAACGTAGAAAAGGTAAGACTATATATCAGTCTAGTTTATTTGTAACAGGTTACCTTTCGTCGTCCTAATTGTTTTCTGTGAACTCATAGCGTGTAGGCACATCAAAATCATGACCAGGCATCTGCAAACCCATTTCCATTTATACTCAATTATAGATGCAACAATGTTAGAAATATTGACTTCTTGTATAGTAAGTAATAAAGAAACACTGTATCCATTGTAACCAGATTGTAAATGTTTTATTGTTAAATGGCACCATCAGCTGTAATTTACCTTTTGACACAATTATTGGAGCCAAGTCTCTGATGTGTGAATGGGGTTAACTTGTTGACTTGAAATCGTTGGTTATATTTTGTTTCATAAGTGTCCTTGTTTGTAAATATCTAAGGCTGCAGTTAAGTTTAGATTTCAGAATGGAGCAAGAAACACTTGGCCAGCTTTAACCTGAGGGAGAATACTTTTTTTTAAGACTTCCTGTATAATATGTTTCATGCTTGTTTTAAAAACCACTTAATAGAGGGTCACTTTTTAAAGATGTGGAGGTATTTGTTGACATAATGTGCTTTCATGAAGGTGATCATTTATTATGCATGCTTATATTTTCATGTATGTGATTTATTTATGACTTCAGTAGTACATACTATGAAAAACCAACCCCTTTCAACTGTTTTGAGTTATGCTCATGAGTCATTAAGTTCTTGAAGCTGACTGGACAGTAACAGTGCGTGGGATGTGTAGACTCTCCTATGCTGTAGGAGGCTAAACATTTGTGAGATTGAGGTCAGGGCAGTTTAATTTAGAACAGTCAAAGTGTAATTAGGTCAACAGTGTTTTTGGTGTCTTCCTCACACTTTGAAAATTCCTTTTTTAAAATGTATAAACCTTCTGAAGGATTTTCTTCTCTTAGCATGATTCTTCTCCCTCGTGTAGTTTGAACTCATTGTCTGATTGAGGCTCAGCTCAGTGTTATGTTGGTTCTGTGAACCTAGTTTATGATCTTTACCTATTCTCTGAGTCAATAAAACTTTATTGAAATGTGTACCTGGAAGATGCGTTACTGATAACAGTTTTAGAAATCCAAATTTATTTTTTTGGAAGAAGTGATATCTTCAAAGTTACCTCTTTTTTTGAATTGTGTGCAGCTTTTCATGTCTATGTAACTAGACAGTTTGTTTTAAAACAAAACATTGTATTTATGACTTTGTAGAAATTGTTCCTATGCTATTAGAGGAACAGAAAACTATGGTAAGCCAATGGTGATTGGTGACTAATGTTAGAGGTGGATATAAGATATTCTTAAAGAATGTGAGGGAACCAATGAGGTGAACCTGAGGATCTGGGTGCTGAATGCATGCAGGAATTGATGTACCAGAGGGCAGTGTCGCAGGTGCAGCAAGTTTTGCTGAATAGCTTTGCAGGTCACTGAGGGAATACACATCTAATTTTAGATGAGTTACAATTTCCTTTAGTTTGATATTGGAAAGTCTGAAGCTTTATCTTTATTGTGCCAGAAATGTCACACACTTGACATGTATTCTGTCACTTCCCCATCAACCATCTTGGGCTGAAACCCATTATTTGCAATCACTTTATCATTCAACTTCAAACCAGTCAGCTTCCTTTGCTGGTGTACTTGCTAAGTGACTTTAGAAATACTTCCTTCTTTTTAGATGTTTATGATCTCCTCAGTGCTCAAAACGCTACTTCTCTCTGTCCCTCCACCCATTACCATAGTATCCCCATCTTTCTCCCCCTTGCAAACCAAGGTTTACTTGCAGTCTTCCTCATGGTCCTAAAGAATGTTGTCTCCCAAATTTGCTTTATTGCAGCACTGAAACAGCTTTTTCCAAATTGGCTAATTACATCCTCTGACTGTGGTGCATTTTCCTTCCTTGGCCTCTGTAATTGTTGAAATGACTATCCACACGATTGTTCTTTAGTGGCTTTTCTCTGGAGTGCAGCATTGTGGGTTTGCACTGGGTTAATTCCAGTCTTAACTATGATTGCAGGAGAATATCTTGGTAATCTTTCTCCAGCGGTGTTCTTTTGCATTTGGTTCCCCTTTTCTTTGTCATCTTCCGCTCATGCTGCTCCTTGGTAACGCTGTCCTGGTAATAACACTAAACACCTGAGAACGGTGATAGAGTTTGGTCTCTGCGTTAGCTCTCCAAACAACAGCCTAATACTGATAAATGTGTATTTTTCAGCAATGCCCCAGACTCCTCCATCATAAGGGTGGCATGGTGGCTCAGTGGTTAGCATGAATGGAGGGGAGGAGGTATGGGTGCAATTCTTTCACCTCCATCCAAGGTCACAAAGGAGCTTTCTACATCCAGCAAAGTTTTACCTGCACGTCCACCAATATCGTTTATTGTATTCAATGTTCCCGATGTGGTCTCCTCTACATTTGGGGAGACTGGATGCCTCCTAACCAAGTGCTTTAGGGAACATCTTTGGGACACCTGCACCAATCAACCCCACCGCCCTGTGGCCCAACATTTCAACTCCGTCTCCCGCTCTGCCGAGGACATGCAGGTCCTGGGCCTCCCCCACCACTGCTCCATTACCACCCGACGCCTGGAGGAAGAACGCCTCATCTTCCAACTCGGAACACTGCAATCCCATGGCATCAATGTGGATTTCACCAGTTTCTTCATTTTCCTTTTCCCCCACCTCACCCCAGTTCCAACCTTCCAGCTCGGCATTGCCCTCATGACCTGTCCTACCTGCCTATCTTCCTTTCCACCTATCCAATCCACCCTCCTCTCTGACCTGTCGCCTTCATCCCCCCCCCCCATCACCCATCGTAATCTTTGCTACCTCCCCTCCCTCATTTATCTCTCCACTCTGCAGGCACCCTGCCTGTATTCCTGATGAAGGGCTTTTCCCCGAAACGTAGATTTTCCTGCTCCTCGGATGCTGTCTGACCAGCTGTGCTTTTCCAGCACTACTCTAGACTCTGGCTTCCAGCATCTGCAGTCCTTGTTTTTACCACTGGCACTAGACAAGAGTTGCGGCACAGCACAGTGGTACTGTATGGACTCAGATAGGACTGATGCTGATAGCTCTCCATATAGACCCCATGAAATCTCATAGATCACTGTCCATCATCAAGAGAAACTGGTGGTGGTGCCAATGTGCTGAGCTGATCAGTTCCTGTCATATCTATCAGGTTGGGTTAACAGAAGATGGTGAGATAACAAACTCAAGGGGATAAAGTACTTGGTATTGCCCTTGCTAATCTATCTGCAGGTAAATGTCTGTGGGAATGTAACTATCACACAATCTGTGAGGATCAAGGTTCAACTTCATACTGAGACATAAGACATGGTACAAAATGATATTGCCTCAGTGCTAAGTAGAATGTATTAACAGCAGATCCAGGAGGTCAAAACTTGGCATCCGTAAGGTACTGAGAACCAATAACAGTAAAATTTTATTCCTAAATACATATTGGAAATCCTGCTACTCCATATCCTTGCACTTCCATCACTACTGACTAAGCCTGGCTCAATTAAAAAAGAATGCCAGGAACAGCAGTCGATATATTTGAAAGTAAGGTGTTAATCTGGTGAAGCAAGCCCATAGGTTTGCATACATGCTAAACGGTAGAAGCAGCATACTACAAATCAGAGCTTAGCTATCAGATCACAAATAGATCAGGTCAAAGCTCCACAGTTTTATCTTTTCATTGGTAGTGAGAAATTAACAACTGGCAGGAAGGAAAGGCTCCATGAATTTCCCATACTCATTGACAGAGTTGAAATATTTGCAACCATTCATCACATGATTCTGCTCAGCCTGCTCAGAAGGTGCCCGCTAACATAGATGACCGACTTCAGCTGGTTTAATTTGCTCCATGTGATGAGTGTTGTGTGCATTGGATCACTAATGACTCTATCCCAACAGCGTCCTAGCTGAAGGCTATATTCATCTAATCCTGCCCCCTTTTTATTTTCACTTACCTGTTTACAGGTAATGCTGACACATGTCCAACCTACTGAAAAATTGACTTTGTATTCAAAGTTAGTAACCTGGATTTTTTTTTAGGTGGGAGAAAGAAATGTCATTAGTGGAAGAATTGAGAACCAGAAGACACTGTTGTGGTTAACCACAAGAAGCCATAGCATAATGAGGAAGACCTCTATGTCGCATGTGCTTAGGGTCTGGAATGCACAGCTTGAGGGTAGCGGTAGCACAATCAAATTGTCTAAAATTCAACAGAGGAACTGAGTTAATAAGTGAGGTGGAAGTGTGTGCCCTTGATGGGAAGGAAAATTTTATCTTATTTGGAACCAAGAAACTAGTGAAACTGCTGTTCATAGAGATGAAGGGGAACACTTTCCCATGGCTACAGTCTTATCTCCTACAAAGGAAGAAGGCCGTGCATGTTGGAGGCAATTTATTGCTAGCTAGGTCATTGCAGCAAACAACAACCTTCAGCTGCTTCCATCACTGAACTTCATTTCAAAATTAGCAATGTAGCTGTGTATTAATGTAGCAGAACCTAACTGACAGATAAGAAAGCAGTCCAAATCTACAAATAGTGATACCATCCAGACTTGCATTGATAAATGGCAAGTACATTTAGGCCATGCAATAGTCAAGCAGCAATCATCTCCAACCAAGGAGAGCCCAACAATTTCTGTTTGATATTCAAATGGTCATGTCACCCCTGAGCCCCCCACAAAGAATGTACTGCAGGGAGAGGAATTGCCATTGACCAGAATCTTAGTTGTGCCTATCTTGTAAATTCCATAGATGTGAAAAGTCACAATTCTGGGTATTATGTGAAGTGCGACTTGTCCCTTGACCACTTCCAAAGCACAAGTCAGAAGTTTGGAATACAGTACTCTCTATATTTCCGTGTGCAGCTCAAGCAGTGCTCAAAGCTTGACACTGTTTAGAACAAGGCAATCCCCTTAATTAGCACTTCACTTGTTAGCTTAAATATTCACTTCTCACCACTGTGTAACTTCATGGCCATGTGTAATAGTAAATTTCTGTTGGGCATCCTGTAGCTAAGAGCATTTCTCACACCCAAGGCTTCTACCACTCAGGAATATGGCAAGACTGTATGAAAATGCCATGACCTCCAGGTCACATGCTCACGTAAAAACCCATTGCCATTTTTTTTTCACTGTTACAAGGTCCAAATTGTGAAACTCCCTCAATTGCATTTGTGGGAGCACCTTGACCTTATGAATAGCAATGTTTCAAGGAGACTTTCCCGTACCCCATCTTGAGCAACTAGGGATGTGCAATAAATGCCAAGCTTGTAAATGATGACTGCATTCCAATAATTTCTTAAATGATTGTCTCCTTATGGCAGGTGCTGATTAATGTGCTGCATTTTTTTTAGAAAAGTGACCATTTAACACAGCAATGCTCAATGTCACATTAAAATATATAATCAAGTACCTGGCATCAACATATGCAAAACTTCTACTTTATTGCAGTACATTAATGAACATCTGCCACAAAGAGACAACATTTACTAAGAAATTCTTGGAATGTGGTCTTCATTTGCAAGGTTGGTGAATATTTCCCAAAATCCTAGAAGTCTGATGAGTACCATATTTGTCAGAGAACTTTGACCTAAATGACATCTCAGTGGCAGCACACTGCCTTCTGAGTCAGGATGTTTTTTTAAAAAAAAAACATTTGTAGAATGAGGGCATTGCTGGCTGGCCAGCATTTATTGCCAGTCCTTAGTTGCCCTTGAAAAAGTTGTGGTGAGTTGCCACCTTGAACAGCTGCAGTCCACCTGCTGAGAATTGCCCCACAATGCCATTAGAGAAGAAAATCCAGGATTTTAACCTAGTGATAGTTTCAAATAGTATCTTGGAGTCTTGTTAATGTGATCTAAGCTGACACATCACTGCAGTGGTGAGGGAGAAGTATGTTCTCTTGGTGAGATGCTTAATTGAGTCCCCTTTTACATCTCTGCATGATTCAAAGAAAAACAGGTATTTTCCTAGTGTCTTAACCAAAGTTTAACTCGTGACCACTATCCGAATCAGCTCTGAACATTTAATTCTAAGCTGTTTGTAGGAACATTCCACATGACTTAGTTTTGTTATGCTATACCTGTCGTGACACTTTAAAGTAGCTTATTGGTTGAAAAGCACTTGGGATTGACCTAAGGTTGTGAAGGCACTATATAAGTGTCTCTTATTTCTTTTTTTTTGTAACATGCTTTTTTAAAAATTGATTTATTATTGTCACATGTACCTAGATACAGTGAAAAGCATGCAGTACGGGCAGATCATATCATATAAAGTGTATTAGAGTAATAGAACAGAGCGAAGAATATAACAACATTACAAGGACTGACATCAACATCATTAAATTAAAAATTTGAGAGGTCTATTCGGAAGTCTAATGAGTGAGGAAGAAGCCGTTTTTAAATCTGTTTGTACGCGTGTTAAACTTTAGATTCTTCTGCCTAATCAGAGGGCAAAAGAGATTATAACTGGGATGGGAGAGGTCTTCATGAGTTAGTGACTACAGTTCAACAAATTCTTTTTGGGCTTTAAAGCAATCTAGGATTTGTTGCAGTTGTGAAATGTGCTCAATTTAGCATCTAACCCAAAAATACATACATCTCCCTCACTGCGCCAGGGTCCTGGGTTCAATTCCAGCCTCGGGCGACTGTGTGTGGAGTTTGCACATTCTTCCCGTATCTGTGTGGGTTTCCTCTGGGTGGTGTGGTTTCCACCCATAATCCAAAGATGTGTAGGTTAGGTGCATTAGTCTGGGGTAAACATAAAGTAGTAGAGGAATGGATCTGGGTGGGTTACTCCTTCGGAGGGTTGGTGTGGACTTGTTGCGCTGAAGGGTCTGTTTCCACTCAATAGAGATTATGTTTTAAAAATTTAAGCACTAGTTCTGGTTTGCATCCCTTCCAGTATCAACATTAAAATCTGGAGGCTTCATTCAAAGTGACCAACAGTTGGGGTAGGGGCAATTAGGAAAGTTGGGGGCAAGCAGAGAAGCAATTACTGAACTTTGATTTTGGTGTATATTTGTGATTAACAGCATAGTCTTTTTGAATTAGTCTTTTTGAATCTTTGCATCTTGGAAATGTTTGCAACCCCTTTGTAATATCCCACTTGTCCAAAATATTTATTGGTGACTTTAGTAACTTAAAATATTTTTAGTTTTATGCCATCATAAACATTTTGAGAAATTTTCTTTTTAAGCAATGTTGATAAATGGTCGAAACTTTGATTCTATGCTATTGACTTAAGAAAAAAACCTTTTTGATATGGATGACATTTTTAAAAGGGTGGAATTTGATCATTAAACAGCTTTAACTAATTTGTGCAGGTTGTTCCCAGTTATACTAAAGATACCTGATTTTTAAGATTGCTTATTGGTTAATTGTTGCCTAATGAGTCAAATGTTGTGAGCGGTTTCAAAATTGTAAGTTAATTCCACATTAAAGTGCAGTTTTAATGGTGGAATTAAAAAATATTATTTTTAAAAGGTCATCTGATTGTTACCTAGCTTTGTTTTGGAAAACTGTGCCTCCCTGTTTGCACCAAAGAAAGCAACCCAGATCTGTGTTTTATACATTTTGCGATTGAGATGTTGGCTCACTGAAGTTAACATGTGAGGTGCCATTTTACGTAATTCACACTGTTGTTTCAAATGTATTTACTGTTGTTCATCTCTATTACATTTAAAATCTGGTGCATTGATTTGACTGAACTACATTTTAGTGGACTAATGGGTAGCAGGCAGTTGCATCAGTGCTGTATCCTATGATTTTATGAAATCCTCAATGAAATTGAGACTTGCAGAAGAGAAAATACAATTTTGTGGACTTTTATCTTAATGTATTATTGATTTTTGAGATTGTAGTTTGGACTAGTTTATCGACTCTCTAATTGGTAAGATGTGATTAGTCAGCGTTTATGGCCATTTAGCATGGATTAGAATTGACTGACTGTTTTAGCTGATCTTTGTTTTAATGTCTGAGAGATACCTGTATGTCACTGAACCTAGTGGCAAAAGAAGTAGTCCTGCAAATTAGTTGGTATAGTTTTTTCGTTTGAACAACATTTAAAGGTTATAATTCATTTTTTTCAGATTTGGGGGAAAAAAAACTTGGTTCACCATTTTCAGTTTTGTTTTGTTCTTCAAAAATAGCACAAAACCTGAAATGAGCATTTTTATCAATGAGCAGTAGCAAATTTGCCTGTCATTATCCAGTATTTTGCTAATTCTGTGATTTCTTATGGTGTCATTTGGATAGTAGAGCAGAAATAAGTGTTTGGAAATTGGTAAACAGTACTCATTTTAAAAAATTAATCAATGAAATGTGGATGGGTTATAGTTAGACAAGTATTTATTGCCAATTCCCAATTGCCCTTTAGAGCCACCACCTAGAACTGCTGCTGTCAATATGTTGTAGGTACTTTTGCAATGCTGTTGGGAGACCCTTTTTTTTTGCCTGCTGATCTTCTAATTTTCCAACACTATTTCACTGCTTGGATCATTATCCAACATGGATGGATGTGCATGGCTGCAAGGAGAAGGTTTTGGAGTGACACTAGGCGAATTGCTCTTTCAGTGATCGAATATCGGCATTATAAGCGCAATGGTTTAATTTAATGTTGTAATTCTGTGTCTTATGTCGGATATGTACGTTTTCTGCTCTTTTGACTGTCTCTTCAGAGAGATCTTTGTGGATCTATAGGCAGCTGACTATTGAATTATGCAATCATTAGTAGATGTTTTTGGCAGACTGTAGGTCTATAAGTGTTTAGGGTCCCATCTGTCCTTGCCTGATGACCCTATGTCTATTTTTAGCAGATGCCATTGATTACTCAATAGATGTTGGAACTTTGGCTGGTTTTCTCAGCCTGAACCTGAAGACTTTAGTTGACTGTACTGCTGCCCCAGCTCAGTTGAAACTAACTAACTAAATCTGAAAATACTAGGGATCCAATTCGGAACCTTTTTTGGTTTCTGGAAAAACTAATTGGGGATGCCCAGGAAATGACAAACTCTGTTCGTGCAAAAAGATTTTTGTGTAGATTAAAAGGGAGTCAATTTTGCATTGAAGGGGAATATCTTCTAGATAAAGTATTCTTTAGCTGTCACATAAAATTGTGGTAAACTTGTCCCTTGTATTTTGCTTACGTTTAATGGAGAACGTCTTTGAAGTGAGCAAATGAAAAACGAGCACTTCTGTAGAAAACCAATGTGACACTCCTCTGCACCTCAGAATTGATGCCTGGGAAAAAGACTGTCGCAGTTTGCTAATTGAAATGCATTGATGGGCGATTCGCTTCTTTCTGATGTTGCTGCTGAGACTGATTCACTGTTCGTTTTGATATAGACCAGCATTCTTCCTGGATAGTGCCTAGTAGCGGAGATTTGGTTTATTTCAGTCTCAGAAAGGCTGATAATCATTCCACTTGAATGTTCCTCTGACAATTTTTTTCATTATTTATTCACTCATGAGTTGTGGGCATCTGTGATCTAGACCAGCATTTATTTCCTGTCCTTTAAAAGTCAACCATATTGCTGTGGGTCTGGATTTGCAGGTAGGGATGACCGACTTTCTACCTCAAAGGACATTAGTGAACCAGATGGATTTTGCCAACAATTGACACTATCGTCATTAGACTCTTACTTCCAGATCCCCTCTTTTTTTTTTAATGAATTCAAATTCAACTATCTGTCATGGTGGAATTTGAACCTGAGTCTCCAGAACATTAGCTAGTTTCTGGATTAATAGTCTAGCAACGAAGCACTGGGTCATTGCACCTCTATTGATTATATTTTGACACTTGCATTTTGAATTGGCTGCTTTGACTTTTTATTTTGCGACTCATTGATTTTTGTCCAGCCTGGGGAATAATCTAGCACTCAAACCCCTGAGTATCAGTACCTAAGCTCACAAAGACTCAAATGGGGTTCTAATAATTCTACTGTGATATGCTTGGTGATGGAATTTTAGAATCCAGTCATTACATTTTAGTAAACTGATGCTTGAGTACTCTTATTGATTGACGGCCAATCTCTTTCACTACTGATTGTTTGAAATTGTGTTTCTTAGAATTGCATTCTTTGAGTCCACTCTAGGTACTCAATCAAGCTGATCCCTTGATGTGCAATCTAATCATGGGAGTTCAAGTAGCATAAATCTGTGTATACTGTTGTTAAACTGTAAAATCCAACAATCCTTTCTGTGGAAGTACAGGTAGTTCTTTTATAATGCGATCATTGTGTTCTTGTGCAATCCCATGTTATAAAAAAAATTGGGTTTTAGAAACAGCGCTTAAAGTATTGGCGATGCAATTGCATTATAGTGAATTCATGTTAATGAAACGCATGTTAAAGCAGTATGACCTGTATGTTGTTTTTGAAATTGGAGTGGCATTAATCCAGATAAATTCATACTTGTGAATTGTTTCCTGTAGATGGTTAACAGGATTTGTGGAGTAAGGAGGAGAACTACTTGCTGCTTGAATCTTAGCCTTTGAATTGCTATTGTGATGAAAGGTTCTGACCTGAAACATTGACTCCCCTTCTACGCTGCTTGACCTGCTGTGCTTTTTCCATCTACACTCTTTATCCACTCTGACTATCCAGCATCTGCAGTCATCACTATCTTCTAACTGCTTTTGTAGCCCCTATATTTATATAGTTGATGCAGTTCAATTTCTGGTAATGGAATCCATGAGGAAATTGATATTAGAGGATGGGGCGGCATGGTGGCTAATGGCTAGCACTGCTGCCTCATAGTGCCAGGGGCAGGGGTTCGATTCCTGCCTCAGCCAACTGTCTGTGTGCAGTTTGTACTTTTTTCCCTGTGTCTGCGTGGGTTTCCTCCAGGTGTTCTGGTTTCCTCCCACAATCCAAAGATGTGCAGTTCAGGTGAATTGGCCATAGTGTTAGGTGTATTAGTTAGGGATAAATGGGTCTGGGTGGGTCACAGCTTTTGCCCAAAATGTCTTTTTTTTTTTCCTGCTCCTCGGATGCTGCCTGAACTGCTGTGCTTTTCCAGCACCACTCTAATCTAGAATCTGGTTTCCAGCATCTGCACCCCATGTTTTTACCTGGGTCACTCTTCAGAGGATTGGTCTGGACTTGTTGGGCTGAAGGGTCTGTTCCCATACTGTAGGGAATCTAATCTAAATTGCCCCGAATGTTCAGGGATGTATAAGTTGAGTCCATTAGTCAGCATTTGATAAAGTTTCCCATGGTAGGCTACTGCACAAAATATGGAGGCATGGGATTGAAGGTGATTTTAGCGGATTGGCTTAGAAATTGGCTAGATGACAGAGCATGGTGCTTGATGGGAAATATTCATCCCGGAATTCAGTTGCTAGTGGGGTACCACAAGGATCTGTTTTGGGTCCACTATTTGTCATTTATATAAATGACCTGATGCGGGCATAGAAGGCTGGGTTAGTAAATTTACAGATGACACTAAGGTCGGTACAGTTGTGGATAGTGACAAAGAAAGTTGTATGTTACAGAGGGACCTAGATAAGCTGCAGAGCTGGGCTGAGAGGTGCAAATGGAGTTTAATGCAGAAAAGTGTGAGGTGATTCACTTTGCATTCCTGGTATTCCTTCCAGAGTAGGCACGGTGGCACGGTGGTTAGCACTGCTGCCTCACAGCGCCAGAGACCCGGGTTCAATTCCAGACTCAGGTGACTGACTGTGTGGAGTTTGCACATTCTCCCCGTGTCTGCGTGGGTTTCCTCCAGGTGCTCTGGTTTCCTCCCACAGTCCAAAGATGTGCAGGTCAGGTGAATTGGCCATGCTAAATTGCCTGTAGTGTTAGGTAAGGGGTAGATGTAGGGGTATGGGTGGGTTGTGCTTCGGCGGGGCGGTGTGAACTTGTTGGGCCGAAGGGCCTGTTTCCACACTGTAAGTAATCTAATCTAATCTAATCTAATCTGGTACTGGGCTAATGGTAAGATTCTTGGTAGTGTAGATGAGCAAAGAGATCTGTGTCCAGGTACATAGATCCCTGAAAGTTGCCACCTGCGTTGGTAGGGTTGTTAAGAAGGCATATATGGTGTGTCAGCTTTTATTGGTAGAGGGATTGAGGTTTGGAACCATGAGGTCATGTTGCAGCTGTACAAAACACTGGTGTGGCCGCATTTGGAATATTGCGTACAGTACTAGTTACCGCATTAAAGGAAGGATGTGGAAGCTTTGGAAAGGGTTCAGAGGAGATTTGCTAGGATGTTGCCAGGTATGGAGGAAAGGTCTTATGAGCAAAGGCTGAGGGACTTGAGGCTGTTTTCATTAGAGAAGAAGGTTGAGAGGTGACTTAATTGAGACATATAAGATAATTAGAGGGTTAGATAGTGAGAGCCTTTTTCCTTGGATGGCGATGGCTAGCACGAGGGAGCATAACTTTAAATTGAGGTGGTGATAGATATAGATCAGATGTCAGAGGGAGTTTCTTTGCTCAGTAGTAGGGGCGTGGAGTGCACTGCCTGCAACAGTAGTAGACTCGCCAACTTTAAAGGCATTGGATAGGCATATGGATGAGAATGGAATAGTGTAGATTTGTATTGACTCTCTATTTTTTCTAGGCCTCCTTGATGCTACATTGTAAAATGCGGCCTTCATTTCAAGGGCATCATTCCTGCTTCATCTCTGGAATTTATTTCTTTCATCCATGGTTTGCTTTGAAACATGTTTTATAATAAAGTCAGGAACTGAGTGACCCTAGTGAAATTCGAACTTGGTGTCACTGAGTAAGTGCTGCTTGTGACATGTCTGGACACAGATCTTTGGTATTATTGTGACCCATAACCGTTGCAGTATCCAGTGCTTTCAATATTTTGTAATATCACGTGGAATAATTGAAATTTGGCTGAAGACTGGTATCTGCAATGCAGGAGACCTCTAGAGAAGGCCAAGGTGGGTCATTCACTTCGCCCTTCAAGCTGAAGATTATTGCGAATGCTTCAGCCTAATCTTTTACTTTGTGCTGTTTCCCCCCACCATGGAGGATGAGGCTATTTGTGGACTCTCATTCTCCAGTGAATTGTTTGATTGTCTACCACAATGCATGATTGTTGCAGGATTTGAGCGTTTAGATGGCTTAATGGTAATAGTAGAGTGGAGGCAATGCTGGGCCATGAGATTGCAGGTAGTGGTGGAGTATGATTCTGTAGCTGTTGATGAGCCTTGGTGCAATCTGATCTACTGGTTGTGGATTGCTTAGCTTTGTTTGTTGCTTGTGCTGCTTGGCATGCAAGTACTCCTGTTTGGTCGCTTTATCAGGTTGACCCCTCATTTTTAGACATGTTGGTGCTGCTCCTGGTATGCCCTCCTTCACTCTTCTTTGAATCAGGGTTGATTTTCTTAGCTTGATTGTAAAGGTTGAGTAGGGGATATGCAGGGAAATGAGATTGCAGATTGTGCTGGAGTACAAGTCTGCTGTTGGCCCACAGTGTCTCATGAATGCCCGTCTTCAGTAGTTAGATCTGTTTAAAGTCTGTCTCATGTAGCATGATACAGCCACACAATAAGATTCAGTGGTGGGGGAGGGCTTCTTAATGTGAAGGCAGGACGTATCTCTACCAGGACTCTGCGGTGATCACTGTTATTGATACTGTCATGGACAGCTGCATCTGCAACTGGCAGGTTTGCGAGGATGAGGTCAAGTATGTTTTTCCCTTTTTTTAATATCTGTTTCCCTGATCACCTGTTGCAAAGCCAGTCTAACAGCTATGTCCTTTGAGTTGGTTGAACCCTTAATCAGGAGTGCTGCTGCCAAGCCATCACCAGAGGTGGACTTTGAAATCCCCGATGAAGAATACATTCTGTACTGTTTCTACTCTCTCTCTCTCCTTCCTTCTGGTGTTGCTCAACATGGAGCACTGATTTCATCAGCTGAGGGAGGTCTGTATTTGGTGATCAATAAGAGGTTTCCTTGCCCATGTTTGACCTGGTGTCATGAGACTGTGTCTGGAGTCAATGTTCAGGACTCTTTGGACAATTCCTTCTGGATTGTATGTCATTGTGCTGACACCTTTTGCTATGTCTTCCTGCTGCTGGGGTCGGATGTATTCAGGAATGGTGATGGTGTGTCTAGGACATTCTGTAAAGTATGATTGTATGAGTATGACTATGTCAGGCTGTAGCTTGACTAGTCTGAGACAGCTCTCTGAATTTTGGCACTATGGCAACTTTGCCTTCATCTTTCTTTGTCTGTAATGCTTTAGTTAGGTCCAAAGGGAATTACCAGGAGTAGATTGGGACAGATTGTGTTAGGGAAAGCCAAAATAAGGAGCACAAAATTACAATTAAAGCCAAACCAAAGGTTAGCTAAATGAAAAACCACAAAAATATTTAAAGAATAAGAAAATAAGGCACCAAGAACTCCAGAAATTCATAAGTACAAGATTAATTGAATTGTTTAAAATGCAGTTAGATACTTTAGAAAATATAGGTATTAAATGGCCAGAAAAACAGAATCACAACAGAATTAAAGGAAGAACTGCCATGGCAATGATAATAGATTAAACTTGATGGCAGAAACTATGTATTTGTGTTTCTAATTACTTCAGCACAAGTGTGTATCTTGGTGATGAAAGACTTATGAAAAGACTGTTCTGATCGGCAGTAAAAGGTTCACCTTTGCATTGGAACAGAGATTGAAAAGGCAGCTTTATTATACAGCTCTCCAATGGCACACTTGAATGCTAACTGACCAAAAATAAAGCCCCAAAGTACCAGTCCACATTAAAACTGCTTAAGTCATTTAAGCTTAATGTCTGAAAATGTTTTAAATTTTTGGAAGCTCTGCTTCGATTTATCTGCTCCATCAGGATAGCAGTTCCCTCGGGAGGCGATGGCCGAGTGGTAATACTGCTAGACCCTTAAGAAACCCACATAATATCCGAGGGAACTGGGTTTGAATCCCGCCACAATAAATGGTGGAATTTGAATTCTAAATTTAAAAAAAAGTCTGGGATGATGACCATGAATCCATTGTCAAGTTCAATAATGTCCTAGAGATGACTGATGGTGAGTTTATCCTGAGGTTCTCCATGCTTCAAGATAGGGGTGGGGTTGGAAAGGTGACCTCAGCTAGTATTTGACTTGCACTGCTGGTATCACTCTGTAAGCCAGCCGTCCAGCCCAGTAGAGGTGGTATGTACAAATTATTTTGCTGAACCTTTAAAAAGCTGTGATTAGGCCACTAGAATATTGTGTCCATTTTATTATTTGTCACACTTTAGGAAAGATTGGAAAATCCTCGAGGGTGCTGAGTTTATTAACCAGATTGACTCTCGAGTAAGGGATGTTAACTCTAAGTTTAGGTTAGACTAGCTGTGCTTGTTCTCGGAGTAAAGAAGATTGAGGTGATATTTCACAAGTGTACGAGATTATGACAGGTTTGGAAAAGGTAGGTCAAGTGAAACACTTCCCATTAGCTGATAAAAGGAGGATTGGGGACATTGAATTACTGTTTTGGGCAAGAAATCCGGGGGAATGTGAGAAAAGCTTTTCACAGCAAGTGTTAATGACTGAGTGCAGTGGGTGGGTGAGGGTGGGGGGGGTGAGGGTAATGGGCCGGGTTGGTGGTGGGGGGGGGGGGGGGAGGGAAAACAGTGGAGCGGATGGGTGGGAGGGAAGGGGGACGGGTTGTGAGGGCGGTGCTGAGTTGGAGGGTTGATCTGGGGTGGGGTGGGTGGGGGATGGGGAGGCTGGTGGGGTCCACATTGATTCCCTGTGGTTGGAGGGTCCTGGGGTGGAAGATGGGGCGTTCTTTCTCCAAGGGTTAGGTGACTAGAGTTTGGCGGTGGAGGTAGCCCAGGACTTGCATGTACTTAGTAGAGTGGGAGAGGGAGTTGAAGTGTTCAGCACGGGACGGTGGGGTTGTTTAGTGCGTGTGTCCCAGAGATGTTCCCTGAAATGTTCCGCAAGTTGGCATCCCCTCTCCCCAGTGTAGAGGAAACCACTTCAAAAGCAATGGATACAGTAGTTGACGTGTGGAGGTGCAGGAAAATCTCTGCCGAATGAGGAAGGATCCTTTGGGGCCTTGGATGGAGGTGAGGGGGGGTGGTGTGGGCGCAGGGTTTGCAATTCTTGAGGTGGCAGGGGAAGGTGCCAAGAGTGGAGTGAGGGCTGGTAGGGGGCATGGACCTAACAAGGGAGTCACAGAGGGAATGGTTTCTGTGGAACGCAAATAGGAGTGGGGGGGGGGGTGGGTGGAAATATAACTCTGGTGGTGGAATCAATTTGTAGGTGGCAGAAATGGAGGCTGATACGATGTATACGGAAGTTGTTGGGGTGGAAAGCGAGGACCGGGTGTTCTGTCCTTGATGTGATTTGGAGAAGTGGGCTTCAAGGGTGGAGGTGTGGAAAGTGGAAGAGATGCGCTGGAGGGCATCATCGACCATGTGGGAGGGGAATTGCAGTCTTTGAAGAGGGAGGCCATCTTGGATGTTCTGGGGTAGAATTAGTCCTCCTGGGAGCAGATGTGGCAGAGGCGGAGGAATTGGATGTAATGAATAACGAGTTTACAGGAGGTGGGGGAGGATGAGGTGCAGTCCAGGCAGCTGTGAGAATCGATGGGTTTGTAGTAGATGTCTGTGTTGAGTTGGTCATCAGAAATGGAGATGGAGAGGGCCAGGAAGGGGAGGGAGGTGTCTGAGATGGTCCAGGTGAATTTAATGTCGGGGTGGAATGCGTTTGTGAAGTTGATGAACTGTTCAACCTCCTCATGGGAGCATGAGTTGGTGCTGATGCAGTCATCAATGTAACGGAGGAAAAGGTGGGGAATGGTGCCGGTGTAACTATGGAAGATGGACTGTTCCAAGTAGCCGACAAAAAGGCAGGCATAGCTGGGCCCATGCAGGTGCCCATAGCTACCCCTTTCATCTGGAGGAAGTGGGAGGGTTCAGAGGAGAAATTATTGAAGGTGAAGACCAGTTCACCCAATCAAATAAGTGTGGAAGGGTACTGGTTGGGTCGGCTGGAGAGGAAGAAACAGAAGGAATGGAGACTTTCGTCATGGTGGATGGATGTGTACAGGGACTGGGTGTCCATGGTGAAGATGTGGCATTGGGGTCTGGGAACTGAAAGTCATGGAGGGCGTGGGTGGTATCCTGAATGTATGTGGAAGATCCTGGACCAAGGGGCACAGCACGGTGCCAAGTTAAGGGGAGATAAGTTTGGTGGGGCAGGAGCATGTGGAGGTGATGGATTGGCCAAGGCAGGCAGGAGTCATGGGCCGCCTGTACCTTCAGATTCTGGCCACTCGTCGCCTGGGGGAAGCACGCCTCGTCTTCTGCCTTGGGTTCCTTTGGCCACGAGGGATCGATGTGGATTTTACTGGTTTCCTCGTCTCTTCCCTCCCCCCCCCCCCTCCCCCCCGTCCTGGATCCGGCCCTCTGATTCGGCACCTCCTCTTGGCCTGTCCTGCCTGTCCATCTTTGTTCCCGCCTGTCTGCTCCGTTCTCCCCTCTAGACTATCGCCGTCAGCCTATAGCTTCATCTGCCTGTCGTGTTCCCAGCTGCCTTACCCCAGCCCCACACCCCTTGCATTTGTTCCTCGGCCCTCTTGGACCTCCCCCACTTTCCTAATTTGTGCCCGAGGCGTCAACTCTCCTGGTTCTCGGATGCTGTCTTTTCCAGCACCACACTGTTAGATTCTGATCTCCAGCATCTGCCGTCCTTATATTCTTATGAGTCTGCTGATAGTTTTACCATGTGGTCTTTCCTCCTTCGTAGTTTCACATTGGTTTTGTGGTTAAGGCACGTTACTGAGCAGAGGGAGGGGAAGCTTTATCCTGGAACTTGTTGTGTCCTACATAACCTGGGTATGCTCAGTGCCACAAACATTCTAGTGCTCCTTTCTCCGTATTTCTCAAGCGCCAACATTTATCCACAAAATTATAAATTTAAGAGGGAAGAAAAGGGCGGTATGGGGCTCAATGGTTTGCACTGCTGCCTCACAGCACTAGGGACCCAGGTTCGATTCTGCCCTGTGTGGAGTTTGCTCATTCTCCCCGTATCTGCGTGGGTTTCCTCCAGGTGCTCCGGTTTCCTCCCACAATCCAAAGATGTTGGGATATCTGGTCGGTATGGACAGTTTGGACCGAAGGGTCTGTCTCCATGCTGTATATCTCTATGACTCTATGACTGGGAGCTTGTTTGCAAAAGTTGTGGAGTGTTATGATCAATGATTTAAAATAACATTGGAAGGGCTTTTGAGGGAGATAAACTTACAGGGTTACTGTGATAGAGAAGGGAATAGGACTCCTAAGTTTCTCCACCGAATTGGAATTGTAGACCTAATTCATTAAAATGACTCTTCGTGGCTTAATGACTCCATAACTTGACATTTTTGTTTGTAATTTCATTTTAAATTTACCCAGCCACCCATTCATATTTTGAATTTCATATTAGTGAATCATTATTGAACTCTTTCTGAGGTGGGACACCAAAATTGAGGCCTGTTCTACATGGTGTTTCTTCCATTGCTCAGTTGGCTTGATGGCTGGTTTGCAGTGCACAGTGGTGCCAACAGAATGGGTTCAATTCCAGCATAGCTGAGGTTACCAATTTATTGTCACGTGAACAGAGGCATAGTGAAAAGCTTTGTCTTCCGAGCAATACAGGCAGATCAGAGTTAAGTAGCATAGGTAAGTAAATAATAGGTAAGCAGTGGGAAAAACAAAAACACAGGTACAGGCAAATGTTAAGAGTTTGTGAGTCTATTCAGTAACAACAGTATGGTGGAAACTGTTCTGAAACTGGCTGGTGTGTGTTCAGGCTTCTGTACCTTCTCCCCGATGGTAGAGGTTGTAAAAAAACATTGCCAGGGTGGGATGGATCTTTGAGAATGCTGGCAGCATTTCCTTGACAGCGGGCCTGGTAGATGGATTGTTTGGATGGCAGGTTGGCCTTTGTGGTTGTCTGGGCTGAGTTCACTCCTCTGTGTAACCCTCTCCAATCTTGAATGGTACAGTTGCCATACCAAGTAGTGATACATCCGGTCAGAATGCTCTTAATGGCGCACCTATGAAAGTTGGCAAGGGTATTTGCTGTCATCCAACTTCTCAGCTGCCTGAGGAAGAGGAGACGTTGTTGGGCATTTGTAACCAGTGCGTCCACATGAAGAGCCCAAGAAAGCTAGTTGTGGATGACTGTTCCCAGGATTTTGACACTTACCACTCGTTTCACCTCTGTGCTGATAATATGTAGGGGGGGGCATGAGTAACATCCATCCAAAAGTCAGTAATGAGTTCCTTGGTTTTGTCGACATTGAGAGCTAGGTTGTTCTCAGTGCACCATTTTTCCAGGAGTTCCACCTCCCGTCTGTAGTCTGTTTCGTTGCCATCTGAGATTCGACCAGCTATGGTGGTGTCATCAGCGAACTTGTAAATTGGGTTAGTCTGGTATTTGGTGATGCAGTCATGTGAGTACAGTAGGGGGCTGAGTACGCATCCCTGGAGGGTTCCAGTGTGAGTGTTTGAGAGGATGAAATATTGTCTCCAATCTTCACTGACCTTCTCAATCTCTCACCTTGCCTGAGGTATGGTGATCCTCAGATTAAACTACCACCACCACCAGTGGCTGAGTCTAAAGGGAAACCAGAGTATATAGAAAACTTGCAGGAAAGAGAACGGTAAGCAAGAAAGACTTTTGGACTGAAAGATGAAGCAAATGGACAATTAAAAGCGATTGAGGCACAGAATGAGCTGAAAGGACACAGTGGGATGACATTAGCAACTAGTAAAGTTACAAAGTTAAAAATCACACAGCTCCAGGTTATAGTCCAACAGGTTTAATTGGAAGCACACTAGCTTTCGGAGTGACGCTCCTTCATCAGGTGATTGTCAATCGCCTGATGAAGGAGCGTCGCTCCGAAAGCGAGTGTGCTTCCAATTAAACCTGTTGGACTATAACCTGGTGTTGTGATGTTTAACTTTTGTCCACCCCAGTCCAACAGTGGCATCTCCGAATCAGTAAAGTTACAGGGTGAGAGACAGTCTTGTTGCATGTGATTAGTGCTGTTGGGTCAATCATTATTGGTGTATGTATTGCAATAAAAATGGAATATACTTGTTCTTTATTGTCAGTCATTTCAATGTTAGGAAGTTGAGCATTGACAATTCTGTATCTGTGCACCTTTGGTTATCTTAAATCATGATCATCACGAGCAATTTGGATTTTTTTTTTTGTTTGTCTGTCTGCAGTTATTTAACCATCTGGAAATTCTCTATACCTGTGTTTTGTTAAATTTATGTGGTGCACACGTGAACTTCAAAAACTTGGAGGTAATTGGCAAGTTAAATGACCTGGTATGCAACTTTCTTCTAAGTTTACAGTTTCAAAATGATGTATCAACTGAGCTCCAGACATAGGTGAAGTGATAACAGAAAATTGGTCAAATATATACTAATGAATGGAAGTTTGCTATTCATTTAAATTCATTATGAAACCTAAAGTCATGAAGTGCAATAGTTGTAGAACTATTAGCCTAATGAGGTATTTCATTAAAATCTTGTAAATTATAACAGAAGTAATAACACTTGAAGTACAAATTGATAAAATGCAGGATGAATTTAGACCTGGAGCAGAATCAAGAGAGGAAGTATTTATCTATAAGTAAGGAAGAACCTTTTACATATTTTCCATACACAATTGAATATTTTCCATTGTCTATCTCACTGAAAGTCAATAGCTGTGTTGTTGACATGAAATATTGATAGCAAAGGTGTGAGATTTATCCAGAGCTTATATTGAGATTGAATAATGAGCATCAGGTTAGAAGAGGGACACCCAGTTGTTTCAAGTGGAGAGTGTGGTAGGAGACTTTTGTACTTTCGCCAAGATTATTTAATCTGTGTGCAGAACAAACATTCAGAGTTAGATTTTCTTAAGTAAAAGTTACAGTCTGGAATATAAATATGCAGTATACTGATGACATAATGCAGTTTGCAGAATCTATTGAATAACAAAATATTGTAGATCGAGTAAAATCTAGATGGTCAGAATATTGTTTAATTGCAAATACCAAAAAGATAACAACAATTATACTTAAAAGGAATACATTAGAAGAAAATAGAATATTGATTTAAAGTATACAGTACCACACTGGGACAGGAAGATAAGTTTGTTCAGTTAGGATAAATGCTAACAGAATCTGGCAGATGTGATACCGAAATTAGAAGGATTGAGATAGTGGAATTGAGTGAAGATGACAAAAAACAAAAAACAAAAATCAAGCTTATAACGAGGAATAGAACTTGCACAAATTTCTCTCCACTTCCTGTGTATGTCAGAAATTTTGATTATAAATGAAGGTTTGTAGTTGCTGTGATGTTTGCTAAAATTTCCATGCAGGTACCACATGACAAATAGAGAGGCCTATGCAACTGCAAGAGCAAGAATAACAAAGTTATAACTTTGTAGTTTGTTCTGTCGACATCACTTTATTCTTAATAAACTTCATTTGTCATTTCAATCACCCAAAATCCTCAAACTTGCCATTGATTATTTACAAGGAGAAAGTGAGGACTGCAGATGCTGGAGATAAGGGTCAAGAGTGTGGTGCTGGAAAAACACAGCAGGTCAGGCAGTGTCCAAGGAGCAGGAGAATTGACGTTTTGGGCAAAAGCCCTTCATCAGGAATGGGCCATTCCTGATGAAGTGCTTTTGCCCGAAACGTGGATTCTCCTCCTCCTCTGATGCTGCCTGACCTGCTGTGCTTTGCCAGCACCATGCTCTCGACATTGATTATTTGCAGCCCCCGCCTGTAGCACTTTGGGAAACTTTGAGCACTGATTTTTTTTTTTGAAATTTTCAAATCAGTGTAAATAACAAAAAAGCTAGCATATCATTGGAACATAGCACTGATTCAGTCCTTGCTATGTACTAACAATTCAGTGCATGATTGATTTTCTTTCATTTTTGATATTTGGATAGGTTGGCAACTAGAAGCATTTGCCACATTTTTCCTATTGTTGTAAGAATCCACCTACTATATCTTCCGGTGTTATCTAGGTCAACAAGTTTCCCATCTCAAATTCCAATTATATCATCAAACAATTCTAATTGAAATATTCAACATACATTTCCTAATCCCTTCCTTCTACTTACAGTTCTGAAGACTATTCTGACGTGCCTGTAACCTCATACTACTTCAGGTGTTTGGTGGTATCATGCATATGTACTGTTCAATGGCTTGTAATTTCCAGGATTCTTTTGCTGTTTTCTTTTAGGTAATGTTCCTTTCTGTCTCACCCCTGATATAACTCCTGACTCCAATAATTTGTGGAAGTTTTAAATCAGAATATGACTGATTTTATTGCAAGTTTTCATAACTATATCTGTATGTGTTTTGTGGTCTTCTCTCTTTCAGTACATTCAATGTCCCAATTGCCACCTTACCAATAATTACTGCTTGTCTTTAGAATTGCTCAATTCCTTCAGAATAGAACCTAATTTCTGGGAACAAATTAAAGACTGCTATGAATGCTGTTGCCAAGAAATTGTTTAATATTGGTTGTCTGCAGCTGCTTTTCTGTTTTTCTATTTCTCTTTTTCTATCTGAGGCCTTGTTACTATCTTGTCATTCTAGATGTGTTTCTAATAACACCTTTTTAAATAATGTTTTCAATCCTAATCTTATTGCACAGGCAGATATAAAATAAACCCTTTTGTTCAATGTTGTCCACTCACTGGACCTGAAGATCTATAATTAAGGAATATTTTTTGTCCTTCTTTGTTTTATTAGCCCCTTTGTCCTCCGTGTCATTTATTTTTATTCTTGTATAGTAGTGTATATTTTTAACTGTGTATTTAATATACACCAATTCTCATCCAAACTTTTTATCCATCTGACAATCTATTCTACTTTAACAATGTCAATCCTGTTAAAATAGAATCTTTTCACTTTCCTTCTTTTGTGGTGAATCTAAAACCAAATTCCTATGTAATTGTCCACATTTTTTTGTTATGCTTTAGGATAAATAATAGAATGCCTCTACAATTTTTTTCTAGAAAATATTGCATCTTTGAAGATGGTTTCAGATACTTGTGCAAATTTATTTTTGGGAAGGCTTGCGTTCAATACATTTTAATGTTGCATCAGACAAAGTGAAAAATTTGAGGATATCTAGTCAATGTCACAAAAATGTCTTGATTTTCAGAATTGAAAATTTTACATATGTTTCCTAAATATATCTTTTTGATACATGGACCAATAAAATAGAGTTTACTGACTCGTAGAATTGTATTCCTTTTTCCTTGAATTTGTGACAAGAGTGTAGCACTGGAAAAACACAGGTCAGGCAGCATCCGAGGAGCAGGAAATCGACATTTTGGACAGAAGCCCTATTTTAGGAAGGGCTCCAGCACCACACACTCGACTCTGATCTCCAGCATCTGCAATCCTCATTTTCTTGAGCTTAGTGAGTAGATTTTTAAAAAACCTGAAAGAAACAGATTACTTGTACTTCAGTAGGAAAGTAAAATTAGTACAATACTTGATAATTTTACTTAGATTTGCAATGATACATACTCCAAGTTGAGTTTAGTTGGGAATTTATTTTGTTCTTGTAGCTCTCCATGGCTGTCAAGAGTTTGAAAATGGGTTTAATGCAGTCAGATCTTTTTGTGTGGATATGATGGGCTGAATGCCTCCTGTGCTGTATACTAAGTTTACTAGTAAATTGCAGATGCATTAAGCACAGGGTGTTTTCATTTTTATTCCTTCTTTCTGTTTGTGCCCTGTTTAATAGGGAAAATATTATTTTTCATATTTCTTCTTTTGTATCTTGCAGGCATTGCATCAGTTGTACTATGATCCAAATATTGACAACAAGAACCTAGCACAGAAATGGCTAATGCAGGCACAAGTCTCTCCTCAAGCATGGCAATTTAGCTGGGCATTGCTCAGTCCTAATAAAGTGCCTGAGATTCAGTATTTTGGAGCCAGTGCCCTTCACATCAAAATCTCCCGCTACTGGAGCGATATCCCGTCAGATCAGTATGAGACTCTGAAATCCCAGCTTTTCAATCAGATTGCATGTTTTGCATCTGGTTCCAAGATAGTGCTCACCAGACTTTGTGTGGCGTTAGCATCACTGGCTCTCAATATGATGCCAGAGAGATGGCCAAATGCGGTAGGTGACATGGTGAAGATGTTTCAGACTGAAAGTTCAGATGTGGATGGCAAAGCTAGATGTATGGCCTTACTGGAACTACTAACTGTCCTCCCGGAAGAGTTTCAAACAAGTCGTCTGCCTCAGTACCGGAAAGGTGAGGTGCGAAATGCCTTGGCACAAGAATCTGGTGCAGTGTTTCCTCTTCTACAGCAACTGCTGCAAACTGATTCTCCGGTGTTCATCAGCCAGAAGGCTCTCAAGTGCTTCTCAAGTTGGGTACAGCTAGATGTGCCCTTGTTGGATTGTGAGTGTTTGATGCAGGCCTCATTTACATCTCTACATAATGCTGAGCTCTTCGACACAGCAGTTGAAGCTCTTGTCAATGCTATCTCCCAGCCAGATGCTCAAAGGTAAGGGAGCCATAACTTCAAGTCCATTTAACATTTTATTATGAATTTGTTTGCATCTGTGGAGTGAACAGGTATGTTAATATTTCAGATGCAATGCTGTATCAGGACTCTGAATGATCTAACCTAATGTGACAACTCGTTCTCTTCAAAGATGCTGACTCTTCATGAAGTTAATGCTTCTCACGTTTTTTCCTTTTTTTTTTGATTTAAGGTCCGGTATTTGAAATTTCTTTGCTGTAGAAATGACAAATTTGCAAGGCTAATTGCGTGCATGATATGTAGCTGTTGGAATTTAGTATGTGATTTTGTTGACCTAAGTTCATACACTGTCTGAAATAAAAACAGAAAATACCGGAAAGATTCAGCAGATCTGGCAGCATCTATGGAGAGAAAAACCAAGTTAATGTTTCGAGTCCAGTATCTCTTCCCCCACGGATGCTGTCAGGCTTGTTGCGTTTCTCCAGTATTTTCTTGTTTTGTTTCATATTTCCAGCATTGTTATTTTGCTTTTATTTGCATTGTCTTTCTTTTGCTAGAGTAGTGATCTGGGATTTACTCATTTATTAACTTTTTATGCAATACCCAAGTCGTGGCCATGTGGCTTCCTGAGGCAGGTGATATGCTGGATGGCCTGTCACAGTTATTAACAATTTAGTTATAACAAAGCATTCATGCCAAAATTTGCTACAACTATCTGCTTAAGAGTAGTACCCCTGTATACTACTGATTGGGAAGGTGTGTGCGCCTGTGTGTGCAATATGTAGTACTTTGTAAAGATTGTGGTACAAGTAATCCTAGATTACAATTATAAATGCCCATATAAATAAACTTTCCTACGACAGTAGGTATCATTATGAACTGGTCAACACACTAAAAAAGTTAGTCTTTCTCTTGAAATTGTGTGTTTTGGACTCTGAAGGGAGTGGTAAAATTATAGGGCAAAAACAGAAATGGCTGGAGATACCCAGCAGGTCTAGCAGAATCTGTGGAGAGACAACAGTTAGCATTTCGGGCCCATTCTCCTTTCAGGTAGAAGGACCAGAACACAGAGGTTCTGAAGTAGAGTCTCTGGACCTGAAATATTAACTCGGCTTTTTTGTCCACAGATGCTTCCTGCTGAGTGTCTATAGCAATTTCTGTTTTTGTTTCAAATATCCAGCTTTGTCAGTTCTTTGTTTTTATTTTGGAGGAATATGGCGATAGGTTGGACAGTAGAGTTCAGAGCAAGGGTCAACCACTATCTTATTAAACAGTGGAGTAGATTAGAGGGGAATGGTGTATTGGCTACTCTTATTTCTTCTTTCAATACCTTGGGGGAAATGGGAATTTTTTTTTAGCTAATTTAAAAATAAATTGAGAGAATTAAGAAATTGAGTTCATGGGCTGACTGACTGAATTGCTTCTTTGAACAGTGATGTTGAAACTGAGGTGTGGCCAGGGCAGCAGAATGGCTGTAAGCTTAGATCTTGTTGATGTTCCCCTTTGTTGATGTTTTAAAATACCAGTTAGTCAAAACATGCATGAATTTGGTCATTCACATGCATTTACAATGATGGAGTTTAAGTATGAAGTGTATTAATTCAAAATATCAAGTTTGGAGCGTTTGAATATTTAAATGCATCTTCAACGGGGAAAAAAAAGTCTGGCGATTAGATCGAGATATCAGTTTTCTGAACTATGTAGAAATGCACAATCGGGTCAAGAATGTACAGCTGTTTGACTTTACATGATTTGATATTTATTTTAAAGAACTGTGCTTTCCAGATTTTAGTAGTTCAACTATCTTTCTCTGATGAAAGAGTGGAATGCCTTGTGTAAAAAGCTAACTCTCTAGTCAGAAGTAATTTTGGTTATCACAGCAAGGCTCATTGGTTAGTATTGCTGCCTCACAATGCCAAGGACCCAGGTTTGATTCTGACCTTTTGGACAACTCTGTATGGAGTTTGCACGTTCTTGTCTGCTTTAAGTTTTTGATGTTTCTCACACACGATGCAATTTGCACGCACCAACGTCTGCAAACAGTTAAAGTTTATTAAAGCTTTTTGACCCTCCTCGCAGACGTATAAAGTCTAGTCAAAGGAGACCCTGAACAAAGAAAACACGTGCCCTTTATACAGGTTAGTTGGTGGTGCTCACAAACAGGCAAAAGTGAGGACTGCAGATGCTGGAAACCAGAGTTTAGATCAGAGTGGTGCTGGAAAAGCACAGCAGGTCAGGCAAGCATCTGAGGATCAACGTTTCGGGCAAAAGCCCAAAATGTCTTGGCACAAGAATCTGGTGCGGTGTTTCCTCTTCTACAGCAACTGCTGCTAACTGATTCTCCAGAAGGCTCTCAAGTGCTTCTCAAGTTGGGTACAGTTAGATGTGCCCAAGTTGGATTGAGTGTTTGATGCAGGCCTCATTTACATCTCTACATAATGCTTCTCTGACCACTCCTGCTCAGTCACATGCCACTCAAGACAACTCCCCAGCTACTCCCTCAGTCACACATTACCCAAGGTACAATGGTAGGATGAGGTCATCTTGAGATAATGTAAATGCCCTAATCCTGGGTTATTGTTATGCAGATGATTTACTGACTTGGTAGTTACCCAAGACAATGCAGATGTGACATACCTAGCTTCAGAGGGTGGCTATGAAAACCTTTCTGAATGGAAGAGACAGAATGATAGTTTAATTCGATAATAGTAGGGAGTAGTAACAAATGACTAAGTGGAGGGGGAATCATCTGCATTCCTAGATGAATGTTTCCCCCACCCAAGACAGTACAGTTTAACCCTTTATCTCTCTGGACATTCATGTAATGTTAGTACAAGTTAATCTTTTAACATTTTACAGTGTGGATTTCCTCTGGGTGCTCCAGTTTCCTCCCTTGGTCCAAAGATGTGCAAGTTAGGTGGATTGGCCATGGTAAATTGCTCATAGTGTTCTGGAATGTGTAGATTAGGTGCATTAGTCAGGGGAAATGTAGTGTAAGGTCGAGGTTTGGGTCTGGGTGGGTTATTCGTTGGAGGGTCAGTGTGGACTTGTTGGGCCAAATGGTCTGTTTATATACTGTACAGATTCTATTCTATTGTATGAATACTAAAAATGAGCAAAACAAATAAGATTTTGTTGCATTATCAGTCATTTCCGTAAGGATTGGTTAACTCAAACTTTTTAAAAATGGAAAGCATACTGAGGCAATCATCTTGGTAGTTAAATAGTAAATAAAAATATTTATTCTTAACGTGAAAAACTTTCTTACGTTTCAGTCAATAAGTAAAAAAACCACCTTTAGAAAGGAAGTAACAATTTATGTAGCATGAGAAGAAGGTGCTGACTTGTTGGATGGAGATGCAGCAGAAACTGTTAACTGTCTTCCAATCAACCTGTTCAGACTTGTTATTGCATGCCACAGAAGTAGGTGGGACGTGAATCTTTGCCTTGTACTGTAGAGATAGGGACACTACACTGTGTCACAAGGGCCCTCTGTTAACTGAAAACAAAAATTGCTCAAGATCACTGCGGGTCAGGCAGTATCCGTGGAAACAAAGCAAGCTTTTTTTATTTCAAAAATATACTTTATTCATAAAATATTTTGATCTGTACAATTGGTCATGCCATACTTACATAAATGTTCCATTTCTTGGCATACAGAGACCGAGTAATCATTCATATATACAGGTCTGTACGATTACTATCCACACATTTAGCAGGGGGGTCAGCAAAGCCCCCTTACTGCATTGGACCCCTGTGCTTAGGCAGGCAGACGTTATATGGTGGTCTTTCCCCACCGCGTCTTGGCAGCAGCTGCCCCAAACTTCAGCGTGTCCCTCAACATGTAGTCCTGGACCTTGGAATGTGCCAGTCTGCAACACTCAGTCGGGGTCACCTCCTTCAGCTGGAAGATCAACAGGTTTCAGATGGCCCAGAGAGCGTCCTTCTCCGAGTTGATGATCTTCCAGGCACAATTGATCGTCTTGGTGTGCGCCCCAGGGAACAGACCGTAGAGCACGCGTCATGGCACTACTCAGGACGAACCTCGACAAACACCACTGCGTTCCTCTTCAGACGTCTTCTGCATAGGCACATTCCAGAAGGTGGTGTGTGACAGTCTCGCTTCTCCACCCCCCCCCCCCCCTCCCCCCCCAAAGGGGCCGCTTCAAGGGCAGCGTGCAGTGTGGTTGAGAATCCATGCGTATATAAAGGATCTGACAGGCAGAGCCCTTCTCACCACCAGCCAAGCCATGTCTTGATGCTTGTTAGAAAGTTCTGGCGATGAGGCATTCTGCCAGATGACTTTGACAGTCTGCTCAGGGAACCGCTCGATAGGATCCGCCCTCTCCTTTTCCCGAAGGGTCTCAAGGACACTACGTGCTGACCACTTCCTGATGGACTTGTGGTCAAAGATGTTTTTCTTCATAAAATTCTCCGTGAAGGACAGGTGATACGGAACGGTCCAACTACTCTGAGCGTTCCGCAGCAGCGAGGCTAGGTCCATCCTTCGCAACACCGGGGAGGGGTAGGACCTCAGTACGTAGTGACACTTAGTGTTAGCATACCGGGGATCCACGCACAGCTTGATGCAGCCACAGACAAAGGTGGCCATCAGGGTGAGGGTGGCATTGGGTGTATTTTCTTCCCCAGTTGCCCAGATCTTTATACATAGTCCCTTCAGACCTGGTCCATCTTTGATCTCCATATAAATTGGAAGATGGCCCGGGTGACTGCTGTGGCACAGGTTCTGGGAATAGGCCAGACCTGTGCCACATATAACAGCAATGACAGTGCCTCACACATGACCAGGTTTTTTCCCACAATGGAGAGCGACCGTAGCTTCCATCTACCCAGTTTCTACCTCACTTTGCTGATACGCTCCTCCCAAGACTTGGCGCATGCCCCAGCCCCCCCGAACCAAATACCCAGCACCTTCAGGTTGTCGGTCCTGACGGTGAAGGGGATCGAGGATTGGTCGGCCCAGTTCCCGAAGAGCATGGCCTTGCTCTTGCCTCGGTTTACCTTGGCCCCCGAGGCCTGTTCGAACTGGTCACATATGCACATCCGTCTGTGCACGGACAGCGGATCCGAGCAGAAAACGGCGACGTCCTCCATGTACAGGGAGTTCTTGACCTGGAGGCCCCCGCTGCCAGGAATAGTCACCCCTCTCAGCCTCTCATCCTTCCTGATGGACTCGGCAAATGGCTGTATGTAGTACACAAACAAGGCAGGAGAGAGGGCAGCCCTGCCAGACTCCCGATCTGACTGGGAAGCTATCTGATTCCTACCCATTGATTGAGACTGCACTGACAATGTTGGTGTAGAGCAGTCTGATCCAATTTCAGATTCCCTCCCCAAAGCCCATTTTGGAGAGAACATCTCTCATATACGTGAGTGATATCCTGTCAAAGGCTTTCTCCTGGTCCAGGCTGATCAGGCAGGTGTCCAACCCTCTGTCCTGCATGTAGGTGATCGTATCCCTGAGGAGTGTAAGACTCTCAGCGATCTTCCTGCCTGGTAAAGCACAGGTTTGGTCCGGGTGAATCACTGACTCCAGAGCAGACCTGACCCGGTTGGCGATTTACCTTTGGACAGAATTTTGTAATTTGCATTCAATAGTGAGATTGGTCTCCAATTTCTGAGTTCCCCCCTCTTACCCCTTCCGCTTGTAGATGAGGGTGATGATGCCTTTCCTCATGGATTCATTCATGGTACCTGCCCGAAGCATACTGACATATACCCCCAGCAGGTCCTGGCCAATCAAGTCCCACAGAGCAGAATAGAGCTTGACTGGTAAGCCGTTGCTTCCGGGAGTTTTATTCTTTTCGACGGACTCGAGGGCCTTGTTCAGCGCGTCTAGAGATAGCGGCTGGTCCAGCCTCTCTCGTGTTCTGTCTTCTAAGACCTCCGTGATAGAGGACAGGAACAACTGGGAGGCCACGCTGTTGGTTGGCTTCGTGTCATACAGACTGGCATAAAAGGATTTGCTGATCCTCATGACGTCAGCCTGAGATGATGTTATCGAGTCATCTTCCTTCAGGCTGCTGAGCACTGAGCTCTCTTTGTGCACCTTCTGGAAGAAGAAACATGAGCACGTCTCGTCCTGCTCCACCAAGCAGACCCTGGACCGGAAGATTATCTTGGAGGCTTCCTAGGCAAAGAGCGAGGCTTGCTGGCCCTTAACCACCTGGAGGTCCTCCATGACATCGACCCCCCCCCCCCCCCATCATCTGCTGCAGGATAAGGTTCTGCATACTTTCCTGGAGCTGGAACACTTTTGCCCCACTCTCTCTGTCGCTTCCTGAACACCTTTGAGGATGAAGAACCTCTTGATGTTACCTTTTACTGTTTCCCACCAGTCCGCTGTTCTTCACTGTTCTCCAACCTGCATAGCCCTCTTGAGTTCCTCAATGTTTCCTAGGGTCAACAGCTTTGTGTTCAGCTTCCATGTTCCCTTACCAGCCCGCTGCTCGTCCTGTAGGTGTCAATCGACCAGCAGGAGGCAGTAGTCAGAAGATGTCTGTGGATCTGACTGAGAGCATTCGGGACACAAACGGGTAATCTGTCCTTGAGCGGATAGACCCGTCTGCCCGTGACCAGGTGTATCTATGCTGCGCTCCGTCTGCAGGGGTGCTGAAGACGTCGTGCAGCTTGGCATCTTTTACCGTGTCCGTCAGGGCTCTGGACGTGGCGTCCAGTTTACTGTTTTCCTCCCACTGGATCGTCCATCTGCATCAATGATACAGTTGAAGTCTCTGGCCAGAATGACCGGCCTGGACGTAGCCAGCAACAGTGGAAGCTGCTGCAGAACAGCCAACTGTTCACTCTTACCCACTGGGGCGTTCACACTAATCAGTCTCGGGAGCATTCCTGTACATAACGTCTGTGACGAGGAGGCACCCGCCCACCACCTCCTTAACCTCCGAGATGGTGAAGTTGCCTCCTTGCAACAGGTACCCAGGCCAGAGGCGTGGCCTTTGTTGCATCCCCCCCGCCCCAACCAAACTGACGGCCCATGGGCCCACAAGCTCAACCATCTCTTGTAACTGCTGGGGTGCGTTATCCCACATTCCTGCAGAAACAGGATCTCTGCTTTATCGTTGGCCAGGAAGGCATCGTAGAAACACATCGCGTAGCCGATGTGATGCTACGCACATTGATGCTGGCAATTCTTATCCCGTTTTAACAGTTTGAGGTTACCAGTGTCTATTTGCTGCTGGTCTTGCCTCTCTGGGGTAGCTGTGTGCATCCCCGTGGTGATAGCAAACTGCTGGACCCTCCCAGGGCTGAGGTAGCTGTCCGGCTCCATGCTGGAGCCATTTCCCCGCTCTGGTGTCTTCGGGTCGACCCCAGGGTCTGCACAGTCCAGTTCTCCATCTGACAGCGGGGCTGTCACAGGACTGCTGCTCCCAGTTACCTGGAGCTGTAGGCCAGTGGGTACCTCTTGATTCTCACCGGGTGGGGGGAGGTCTTTACCCATCTCCTCTGGGCAGTGCTGCCCTCCTTTCTGGGCACGGCGCTCTGTCTCTTCCTCTGGTGACGATCCTCCTTGAACCCGTCCTCACCGTTGGAAGAGCTGCCTGTATCTTCATGTAGGTGTTGCTTCCCCCTTTTTGTTGGGGGCCTGCCTCCTTTGTTCCCTCCCCTTCCATTTCCTCCGTCTGTCTTGAAGGAGCTTGGATCAGCTGCTGCACCTCCCTGCTGTCTGCTCCGCTACAGCCTGCCCTTCCTTCTGGGTGCCCCCAGACACCGTTCCTGTGCTGTTTTGTGGTACCTTGCTGGTCTTAGGTGGTCCACGGCTCGTGTTGCCACCTCTGGCCATCTGTGCATAGGTGGTGGCCCCTCTTCTTGGGCAAGCCTTGTACATGTGGCCCGCCTTTCTGCACAGATTACAGTTCTTGGCCTCTTTTCATTCCTTGGTCAGATGGCCTTCCTGCTTGCAGTTTTGACCTTACAATCCCCCGCCATATGGCCTGACCTCCCACAGGTTCGGCACACTTTCGGCTGCCCTGCGAATGTCAGGTTACCTCTGCTCCCTCCGATTGCAAAGCTGGAGGGTGGGTGGAGGATGTTCCCACTGGCATCGACCCTCAGTGTTACCCTAACCTGTCATTTGCTGGTCCAGATCCTGAAAGGATCGACCACATCGGTGCTTTCTCCCTCGACCTGGATGTATCCTCTCAGGAAGATCAGGACACCCGCTGCTGGGACATGGGGGTTGTACATATGGATTGTAACAACCCGACTCCTCTGCACAGGAAGCACACACAACGGGACCACCGACAAGATGGAGAACAGGGGTTCCCCTTCCTTCTCCTTGAAGAACTTCAGGAGCTGCTCGCAATTCTTCTTGCTCCTGAAGGTCACGTCAAAATAGCCTGCCACAGGGAAATCCTGCAGGCAGTACACGTCCGCTGCTTTGAACCCACAGCACTCCAGCAAAATCTTTTTGACAAACATCCTCCACCACCTTCACAGTCACCCTGACTGTGTTGCGAATGCCCTGGCCAGGGCTGTGAGCGGCTGCTGAGGCCATAGCTCTAATGTTGGCTGGTACCTGAATTGGTGTTCAGCCAAAGCCAGCATAAAGATCCACCAAGAGCAGATCCGCACAACCAAACAATCCTCCAATGTCCTATCACGATCCAGTGATGATCTCCAGCAGCTCCGATGACTTGCAACATGACCCTCCCGCCGTGGTATCTCCCCTGCCAGCACACGTCCGCTGCGTCGAACCTGCAGCACTCAAGCAGAATCTCTTCCTCCTGGTCCTCTGGAACTACACATTCGAGCCAAAAGGCCGAGAACTGATCCTCATGACGCCAAGAAATTCTGGAGCGAGCGTTTGCCTTAGTTAACTGTTTAAATTCAAACTAGGTGTCTCAACTCTGCCTAATCAGGGCTTTTCCACAGATATGGAGCATGGATTGGTTGTCTTTGTGAAAAATGTGCAATGCGTGGACATATTTATGTATAAATTTTCTTTTTTGATTTGGTTACCTGTAATTTAAAATGAAGACGAAACAACTTTAATTGTCTCCAAATAATTATCAATGTTTTGTGTCCTTCACAGACCTATGAGCAGTTGGCATTGGGGTCTTGTAGAGGTTTGGTCATATTAGCTTTGCTGATGTTGTGGAGAGATCTTTTGAGGAAGAAGAATATGTGCAAGACTATGTAAAACTGGGCTGAAGGAAACAGAAGAGGCCTTGAAGAAAATAGAGGGGTGACAATTGACTAAACTCAATCTGGGGAAAAGAAAACAGCTAATTGCATAAAATATTTTACATTTTGTTTCTTTTCACATGTCCCCCTTAGCATTAGTTTTGAAACTATTGTGTGGCTGCTTTGGTATCCGCCTGTGCTTATTAAAAAAGTGGTTAAGATTGATTTGTAGAGATGAGCGTTTTTTTTTACCTTTTGACCTGTAGCACACTCCCTGGTAATTGGAGTCTGATTGAAGGTGGATTTTTAAAAAAAGCAAAGCTGTGGTTTCATTATCTGCCCCTTCACAACTAAGCATCATGTTAGAGTTATAGGAGGGTACTCTGAATTTAATACTTAAAGCTATTTGAAAAACATACACCTTTTAGTTGTCTATTGCACTACTTCTGTAATCAGTAATGCTGAAAGAAAGCATATACATTTGTTTATAATATTATTGAAATTGATGAAAAATTTATAATTGGCAGTTAATTCAGTTCATTTAGTTCAGTTAGCTTTCTGAAATTCACGGATCAGAAAGAATTAAATGCATGGAAAATGTCAGTTTCAAAAATTCCTGGGAATTAATTGTGATAACTATTTTTTTTTGGCTTTATTTAATTTCAGCAGGTGTACTGTTTAGATTAATTTGCTACAACAGAAGAAATGTATTTTAAAAATTCTTGTGAATACTTAAATATTGAAATAGTTTACTTGGAATTGTGGTCAAGCTGAGGAGAAAATTATGTCTTGATTTAAAATACAGAGCTTCTTTTTCAATAAACATTTCAGAACCAACTTCAGTTTTCTTACAATTCTGTAGGATGATACCAACCACTCAGTAACATCATCAATGTGTTCTCAAACCAAAGTGAAGAATGGGCAATATTATAGACTGCTGTAAAATGAAAATACTAGTATCGGGTTATCATCAAAGTTTTGCACAATTTGAACAATTGACAGTGAGGTGCTGTTTTATGAAATCTGTGGAAGCATACTATAATGTTGAATATTTCCTTGGGCATTTTAACACAATTGGGGAAGAAATTCTCAATGTGAGAATTGACTATGAAGTGGATCGTTATATAATGATGGGTGTGTTACACAGTTTAAAATTATAAGCATTGACATAATTTCAGCATTTATATCTGCTTATACTTTTGATTATTTAAATTTGCTGTGATTTATTCCATGAAGTCCCTTTCTTTACATAAAGAAACTGTCCTGAATAATTTGTTAGTCCTTAGCAAGAGTTGGACACTTTTTTATTAAATTTATTACATTACTTCTGTCTGTATCAATAAATCTTTTGCACATATTAGAATTTTTGAAGAAAATTTAAAGCTTTTGTGGGTTATCACAATGAATATGACAAGGCAAGGGGACAACTGTTCATTTTGGCATCAGGAATACTTGCCAGTGGTCATTGGCTAAAACAAAGGGTTCAAACAGATGATGGTTGACATAGTGTATATTCAGCCCCCAGAACAGGATATATCAACACTGGGAAAGAAGGAGAGGATCCAGGAGAAACTTAAAAAATAGACCAGGAGTTCCCCGATATTAGCTTGAGGGAAGAACAAAGATTGTTATCACCGAATAGACTACTAAATATCATGTTTGTCCCAAAAAAGAAAAACAAGGGACCACTGCCTCTGCTTCTCCATTCTACAGAACCACTCTTTATTGATTGTGTTTTCATCTGTGATGGGTTACATATTTCCTTTCCAGCTAAATAATGCATCATTTCTAAACTTACAACCTCAAAGTCAAATTACCTGAAAATTATTTATAATGGTGGACTGCCTACATTAGGTGACTATGATCATTAAATGCCCTAAATTTAATAAAATAAATCTGTCTGTCAACCAATGAATTTAGGAACCTTTGTACCGCAAATGGTGAATTGTTCTTAAACTCTGTATTCAAAGGCATGTGCAAACTATGTGCTAAGCTAGCTACACAAAGAGGAGTTGGCAGTGATTTGTTTGAAGCTAAACATTTGAGCTTTTATGTTTACCATATATTGTATTTAGTGGACTAACTCATAATTTCTTTAACAAATCTTAACTATTGTTAAAATTTTCCTTCATGTAACTTATTCCATCTAACCATATGCTAATCATATAACCATCTCAAATTTCTATTATGCACTAAAATATATGTTTACAGGGAAACTTTTTAAGATGCAAGATCTGATGTCAGAATATTTGCCTCAGTGCTTGCTTTACCTGATCAGCACTTGTTTTTTTAACTTTTATAGTTGTCTTTTTTAAGTGGATTCTCAAATGCATTTTATACATTGGGTGCAATGTACTTGAGAGATTTCTTTCAGGCATAATTGTGTAATGGTCATCAACTGTGTTGTTTTTGAGCTATCTAACTCTGTTTCCAGAATACAAAGCATATACTGGTGTTTCATGTACTATGACATAGAGGATGAGGAACAATTTCAAATCCAGCAATGGCGAGAAAGGAACTGGTTAAAGTGAAAATAACATAGTCATAGAGATGTATAGCATGGAAACAGACCCTTCGGTTCAACCCGTCTATGCTGACCAGATACCCAACCCAATCTAGTCCCACCTGCCGGCACCCGGCCCATGTCCCTCCAAACCCTTCCTATTCATATACCCATCCAAATGCCTCTTAAATATTGCAATTGTACCAGCCTCCACCACATCCTCTGGCAGCTCATTCCATACACGTACCACTCTCTGTGTGAAAAAGTTGTCCTGTAGGTCTCTTTTATAATCTTTCCCCTCTCACCCCAAACTTAAGCCCTCTAGTTCTAGACTCCCCCACCCCAGGGAAAAGACTTTGTCTATTTACCCTATCCATGCCCCTCATAATTTTGTAACCCTCAACAAGGTCACCCCTCAGCCTCCGACACTCCAGGGAAAACAGCCCTAGCCTGTTCAACCTCTCCCTATAGCTCAAATCCTCCAACCCTGGCAACATCCTTGTAAATCTTTTCTGAATCCTTTCAAGTTTCACAATATCTTTCCAATAAGAAGGAGACCAGAATTGCATGCAATAATCCAACAGTGGCCTAACCAATGTCCTGTACACCCGCAACATGACCTCCCAGCTCCTGTACTCAGTACTCTGACCAATAAAAGAAAGCATACTAAACGCCGCCTTCACTATCATATTTACCTGTGGCTCCACTTTCAAGGAGCTATGAAACTGCACTCCAAGGTCTCTTTTTTTGTTCAGCAGCACTCACTAGGACTTTATCATTAAGTGTATACGTCCTGCTAAGATTTGCTTTCCCAAAATGCAGCATCTCGTATTTATTTGAATTAAACTCCATCTGCCACTTCTCTGCCCATTTGGCCTATCTGGTCAAGATCCTGTTTTAAATTGAGGTACCCCTCTTCGCTGTCCACTACACATCTAATTTTGTGGCGCTCCACTGCTTACAGGCCTCCAGTCTGAAAAACTATCCTCCACCAGCCTCTGTCTTCTACCTTTTTGAGTGAGTTCTGTATCCAAATGGCTAGTTCTCCCTGTAATCCATGTGATCTAACCTTGCTAATCAATTTCCCATAGGGAACCTTGTCGAACACCTTTATTGAAGTCCATATAGATCACATCTACCGCTCTGCTCTCATCAATCCTCTTTGTTACTTCAAAAAAGTCAATCAAGTTTGTGAGACATGATTTCCCACGCACAAAGCCATGTTGACAATCCCTAATCAGTCCTTGCCTTTCCAAGTACATGTACATCCTGTCCCTTAGGATTCCCTCTGACGTCAGGCTCACCGGTCTATAGTTCCCTAGCTTGTCTTTACCACCCTTCTTAAATAGTGGCACCACATTAGCCAACCTTCAGTTTTCCAGCATCTCACCTGTGACTATCAATGATACAAATATCTCAGCAAGAGGCCCAGCAATCACTTCTCTAGCTTCCCACAGAGTTCGAGGGTACACCTGATCAGGTCCTGGGGATTTATCCACTTTTATGCGTTTTCAAGATATCCAGCACTTCCTCCTCCTGTAATTTGGACATTTTTGCAAGGTGTCACCATCTGTTTCCCTACAGTCTATATCTTCCATATCCACTTTGCTGATCTTTGAGGGCCCTATTTTCCCCCCAGTTACCCTTTTGTCCTTAATATATTTGTAAAAACCCTTTGGCTTCTCCTTAATTCTATTTGCCAAAGCTATCTCCTGTCCCCTTTTTGCCCTCCTGATTTCCCTCTTAAGTATACTCCTACTGCCTTTATACTCTAAGGATTCACTCGATCTATCCTGTCTATACCTTACATATGCTTCCTTCTTTTTCTTAACCAAACCCTCAATTTCTTTAGTCATCCAGCATTCCTGATACCTACCAGCCTTTCCTTTCACCCTGACAGGAATAGACTTTCTCTGGATTCTTGTTGTCTCATTTCTGAAGGCTTCCCATTTTCCAGACGTACCTTTACCTGCGAACATCTGCGCCCAGTCAACTTTTGATAGTTCTTTCCTGATACCGTCAAAATTGGCCTTTCTCCAATTTAGAACTTCACCTTTTAGATCTGGTCTATCCTTTTCCACCACTATTTTAAATCTAAATAGAATTATGGTTGCTGGCCCCAAAGACTGACACCTCAGTCACCTGCCCTGCCTTATTTCCCAAGAGTAGGTCAAGTTTTGCACCTTCTCTAGTATTCTCTAGTAGGTACATCCACATATTGAATTAGAAAATTGTCTTGTACACATTTAACAAATTCCTCTCCATCTAAACCTTAAACACTATGGCAGTCCCAGTCCATGTTTGGAAAGTTAAAATCCCCTAACATAACCACCCTATTATTCTTAAAATAGCTGAGATCTCCTTACAAATTTGTTTCTCAATTTCCCTCTGACTATTAGGGGTCTATAATACAATCCCAATAAGGTGATAATCTCTTTCTTATTTCTCCGTTCCACCCAAATAAGTTCCCTGGATATATTTTGGGAAATATCCTCCCTCAGCACAGCTGTAATGCTATCCCTTATCAAAAACGCCACTTCCCCTCCTCTCGCCTCCGTTTCTATCCTTCCTGTAGCATTTGTATCCTGGAACATTAAGCTGCCAGTCCTGCCCATCCCTGAGCCATGTTTCAGTAATTGCTATGAAATCCCAGACCCATGTTCTGAACCATGCCCCGAGTTCATCTGCCTTCCCTGTTAGGCCCCTTGCATTGAAATAAATGCAGTTTAATTTATTAGTCCTACCTTGTCCCTGCCTGCCCTGACTGTTTGACTCACTTCTGTTCTCAGCTGTACCAGTTTCAGATTGATCTCTTTCCTCACTATCTCCCTGGGTGTCAACCCCCTACCTTACTAGTTTAAATCCTCCCGAGCAGTTCCAGCAAATCTCCCTGCCAGTTTATTAGCTCCCTTCCACTTTAGGTGCAATCCGTTCTTCTTGTACAGATCACTTCTACCCCAAAAGAGATTCTAGTGATCCAAAAGTGTGAATCCTTCCCCCATAAACCAGCTCCTCAGCCATGCATTCATCTGCTCTATCCTCCAATTCCTGCCCTCATTAGCTCGTAGCATTGAGCAGCATGGTGGCTCAGTGGTTAACACTGCTGCCTCACAGCACCAGGGACCCATGTTCAATTCCTGCCTTGGGGCAACTGTCTGTGTGGAGATTGCGCATTCTCCCAGTGTCTGCGTGGCTTTCCTCTGAGTGCTCCGGTTTCCTCCCACAATCCAAAGATGTGCGAGTCAGGTAAATTGGGCAATTTAGCATGGCCATAGTGTTAAGTACATTAGTCAGGAGTAAATAATAGGATAGGGGAATGGGTCTGGGTGGGTGACTCTTCGGAGGGTCAGTGTGGATTTGTTGGGCCGAAGGGCCAATTCCTTAATATCTGGAATCTAATCTAATTCAGATATTACTACTCTCAAGGACCTCCTCTTTAAATTCCTGCAAGACTCTCTGTCATCTCTCTTCAGACTCTCAATCTTTGCCCTCCCGATGTCGTTGGTTCCAATGTGGACGATGACCTCTTGCTGGCCCCTCTACCCCCGTGAGAACATTTTGCGTCCTCTCTGAGACATCCTTGATCCTGGCACCAGAGAAGCAACGCACCATTCTGCTTTTTTGCTGCTGGCCACAGAAACGTCTGTCTGTATCTGAGCAGAGAATCCCCTAACACAATTGATCTCTTGGAACCCGACATACCTCTCATTACATTAGAACCAGTCTCAGTACCAGAAACTTGGCTGTTCATGCTACATTCCCTTGAGAATCCATCAACCCCCCCCCCCTCCCCCAAAACAGCATATCTGTTTGAAATGAATATAACCACAAAAGACTCCTGCATTAGCTGCCTGCCTCTGCGCCTCTACCTTTTCCTGGAGCTAACCCATCTATGTGACTGTATCTGAGACTTTTCCCCCATTCCTATAAACTGCCATCCATCACATACTGTTGTTACAAATTCCTCATTGCTCTTAACTGTCTCTCCAACCTATCCATTTGATCTAATAAGATTTGCAGCCAACAGCATTTATGGCAGATATAATCCACAGTAACCCTCAAACTCTCTTTTAAACTCCCACATCTGACAAGAAGCACGTATTGCACTTCCCAGTCTACAGACCCAGAAAATACACTGTCTTATTCCTCTACAAACACTGCCCCAGGTTAAATTAATAGTTATGGATTATATTTTAAGTTTTTAATCAAGAGACCTATCTCCAAAAACACACAATCAAGAAAGAACCCACTCTACTCACTACTACAGACTTTCTGTAGGTTACACTTAAAACAACGGTTAACTTGTCTGAATCTGTGCTGTGAACTTCACCCAACAGTTCCTCCAAGATCAGCTGTGAATTTCACTGTTTGTTAATTTTCCTAGATGCACTCTGTCCAGCGATACATGAATTCAAACAGCAAAGGCAGTATCAGTGTCAGTTTCTCCCACTCCCACCATGTGCTTCCTTTGTTCTTCTCCCTTTTAAAACTGCTGTTGTTTTGACTTTGCTTTGGAACTTTTGGGGGGCGAAAAAAAGCAACAGCATATAAAAGAGAAATTGCTGCTCCTGGAAGTTGAGGAAATCACCTTCACCTAAAATATATCTCAAAAAAAGAGCAGCTGTTATAGCCAGAAATTTTTTCCATCCTCCATCTTGGATTACCCAGAATCCTCCTCCACTTGTTTAACACTGGCTTCCATCCATAAAGGCAGACTGTAAAAACTTTATGTCCGTGAGAAAGAAAATAAATATTAGTTGGGATGCAATGGAGTCCATTACAGGTAGAGTGGGGAAATGGTGGAGAACCCACATAGAAATAACTATGTCTGCCTTCATGGCAGGTCATACAGAAATACTAGGTGACCAAGGAACTGAAAGAAAACCGCATTAGTGAAAGGGCGAATGTGAAATGTTAACAGAATCAAAAGTTGGTAACTACCATATGAATGGATTTCCAGCGTGTTGAAAATGTGGCTATAGAGTTAATTAATTTTTCTAAATTCTATAGATTCTGGAAAGGCTCTTGCAGCTTGGAAAGTATCAGTGTGACTTCACGATTTAAGAAGGGGGAAAGAGAAATCTACCGACTTGTTCATGTGACATTAGTAGTAAGGAAAATGTTTTCATAAAAGATGCAGTAAGAATGATCAATATGGATTATGAAAGGGAAATTATGTTTGACAAATTTGGGAATTTTAAGGATGTAAGTTGTAGCATATACAATGGAGAGCCAGTAGATTTGGTTTATTTGGAATTTGAAAGGTTTTGATAAAGGTCCCATATAGGTTAGTAAATAGAGTTGTAGCATATGGGATTGGAGGTCATTTGCCAGCTTGAATTGAGAATTTAACAGAAAGCAGTGGGTCAGAATAAATAAATCATTCTCTGGGTGGTAGGCTGTTACTAGTGGGAAACCACAAACATCTGTGCTTGGTCAACAGCTGTGGTAATCTTTCTAAATGCTTTGGATTTGGAGATCAAATGGGATATTTTCAAACTTGCTGAGACACAGATCCAGGTGGCAGTGTAAGTTGAGGAGGCACAAGGAGGCTTCAGAGGGACTTTGGGCAGGCTAAGTGAATGGGTTAGAACATAACAGATGGAATATAATGTGAATAAGTCTGAAGTTGGTCACTTTGGTCAGAAAAAACAGCTGAATATTTCCTAAATGGTGAGTGGTTGGGAAATGCTGGTGTCCAGAGGCACTTGGGTATTATTGTTTGTAAGTCACTAAAAGCTAGTACAAGTGCAGCAAGCAGTTAGAAAAGCAACTGATCTGTTTTAATTTGATTAAATCTGTTCACATATGCTATTTCACACTTCAGTGGCATTTCCCAAACCTGCTGGCTCCAGGATAGGGGTGCTAATGCTACATCACAAGGCCCCTTTAAATTATTTTTAATCAACATGTTCAGATCTATTATGAATGCACCCAGGGCAGATGTGACTTGAACCCTGGCCTCTGGCCCAGAGCAGGAGTATTTCCATTGTGCCACAAATGGTATGCTGTGTTTCACTGCAAGGGTACTCGGGGACAGTAATAAAGATATCCATCTTGCATTGTGTACCCCTTTTCTTCTTTCCTAAGGAAGGATATACTTGGTATAGAGGTAATGTAACAGAGCTCATTAGACTAATCCCTGGGTGGTGAGATTGTTTTTATGAGGAGAGATGGAGGAACCTGGGTTGATATTCTCATGAATTTTGAAGAAATAATGTAAGTTGATCTCCTTGAAACATACAATTCTTAGAGGTTGTGATAGAATGGATGTAGGTGTAATATTTTCCCTGGGCGGAAGTGGGTACTGCAGATGCTGGAGATTAGAGTCTAGATGAGAGTGGTGCTGGAAAAGCACAGCAGATCAGGCAGCATCTGAGGAGCAGGAAAATATTTCCCCTAGCTGATGGGGTACAGAATCTCTGAATAAGTGGTAAGCCATTTCAGATTTGAGGAGGAATTTCTTCACTCGGAGGGTAGGAATATTTGGAATTCTCTCGTCCAGTGGGTACTGGAAGTTCAATCATTGAACATGCTCAAAACAAAAATCAAAAGGTTTCTGAAGACCAGTGACATCAAGGCATATGGAAATACAGTAGGAAAGTAGCATTGATTATAGATGATCAAGACGATCTAACTGAATGGAGGAAGAAGCTTGATGGTCTTTATGACTGACTTCTGTTCTCCTGACAATATAAAACAATATCAATTAGTATATGAACTTCCTAGCAAATGCCTTTTTTAAAATAGGGAAGATATGCCTCAAGGTTGATCGGCCTTTAAGAAACCATGCTTATCATGCTGTCACTGTATTGTAGTATGTGACCTAGATGTATAGAGGCCTCCTCTTCCATCTTACCTCCGATTACTTGAAGCATGATCTTCTATTAGAAAGTCTGTAACAAATGGCTTAATATTAGCAGAGACTTATGTGCCTGACAGATGTAATGTTTGTGCATAAACCACAATACTACGATATCCATGCTCAGTATGCTCATTATAGTACAGAAGATAACATAAACACTGTTTCAAATAAGGCACCACATTGGAGATAAACTGACACAAAAAGAAATAGAGCAATAGAGAATTACAGGATTGAAGACTGCTCAAGTGGAATATAAAGGTTACCACTAGACTGGTGATCTGTTGGTTTGAATGGCATGTTCCTTTTGAATGGTAACTCTGTTAAAATCTAAATGCAAAAACAAAGGCCTTCCATGTTTGCTCAGTGCTCCTGCACATAGAATATGTGCATCTTGATATCATGAGTTATTTGGTTGTTGGTGTTTTTCCAAATTATTTGAAGTTAAATATTACTAAAATGAGACAAGCAATTGAAGTTTTTTTTTGTCTTGCACTCAAAAGTTTGGATGTAAGAAGCAGCCCTGAAACAAGGGAGCCATTTTTTTTTACAATATAAGAAGGGAGTGCTAACTGATCAAGTCTCGATAGATTGGAGATGCCATCTTGATTCTCCGATCAGGCAGGTAGATTCTAATTGGTCAGGGTCTTGCTGTGGAGATGCAGCAGAGATTGGCTTGGCTGTCTCTGACCCTTTTGTTTTGATGCTCGAACTGATTGAACACATTTATCATGTCAGGTATTATGATAACCTCCTCTCTCTCTCTCTGTATTAGCAAAACTAAAGAACTGATAGTTGACTTTAGAAAGGACAAGAACACTTCCCCCCCCCCCCCCCCCCCCCCCCCCTTGCCATCTACAACAATGGAGCAGAGGTTGAGAGCATCAAGTTCCTCAGTGACAATAACAATGTGTCCTGGACTTCCCACGTAGATCTAACGGTCAAGAAGGCACAACAATACTGCTGCTTCCTCAGGTGGCTCAGAAAATTTGGCATGTCTGTAATGACCCTCACAAACTTTTACTCTCTGTGGTGCATTTGTATACTGTCCAGGTGCATAACTACTTGGTATGGCAACTGCACTGCCCAAGACCATTAGAAATTACAAAAGGTTGTGTGCACAGCCCAGACCATCATGGAAGACAACCTTCCATCCATGGATTCCATTTATATATCTTGTTGTGCAACATGAACCCAAGATAATGGTTGAGGCTAAGTTCATCATCACAGAACTTGGCTATCCATTTCTGCTTGGTGATTCTGCATTGTTGTGTATCTCGAAGCCTGCCGTGGAGGACACTAACCCAAAGATCGGAGGTTGAATGTCCTTGACCCCTGAAGGGTTCCCCGACTAGGAGGGAACATTCCTAGCTGGCAATTGTTACAGTGTCCATTAATCTGTTGTTAGCGGCCTCAACCATGACCTTGATTTCCTGTCACGATACGTGTGATCCCACCACACTTCTGTATCTGTCAAATCTTCCTTACTGTTCTGTTTTGACACAATCACGTTGTTCCAGTCATTCAGTTTGTCTTCAGCACTACATTATTTTTAAATTTTCTTTTGTAATTATCTCTCTGCCTCAAACAATTGGATTATAGGTATCCCTTCACTTGTCAGTCAGCAGTTGACACTTTACTCATACCATTTGACTTCCTTTGATCACGTGCAGAAACCTATAATATGGCCTATCGACACTCCACTCACCATTTGTTTGATCTTTTGATTTCTCCGCTTATAAAGTATGTACCTGGCGCTCTCTTCACTTTGCCTAATGAAGCAGCAGTGCTCCAAAACATTGTGATTTCAAATAAACATGTTGAACTATAACCTCGTGTTGTGATTTTGATCCTGTATGTCCTTGCTTACTATGATCTGCCTGTACTGCTCACAAACAAAGCTTTTTGTTGTATTTGGGTACACGTGACAATATATCAATGACTGGCCAACTGTGTCAAAGCACGCTGTCCCGTTGATCACTTTCAGCAAACAGCATGTTAATTATTGGTCCATCATTTGTTGTTTATAGAGTCATAGAGATGTACAGCATGGAAACAGACCCATTGGACCAACCCGTCCATGTCAACCAGATATCCCAACCCAATCTAGTCCCACCTGCCAGCACACGGCCCATATCCCTCCCTCCAAACCCTTCGCATTCATATACCCATCCAAATGCTTCTTAAATAGTGCAATTGTACCAGCCTCCACCACATCCTCTGGCAGCTCATTCACCCTCTGCATGAAAAAGTTGCCCCTTAGGTCTCTTCTATATCTTTCCCCTCTCACCCTAAAACTATGCCCTCTAGTTCTGGACTCCCTGACCCCAGAAAAAAGACTTTTGTCTATTTATCCTATCCATGCCCCTCATAATTTTGTAAACCTCTAAGGTCACCCCTCAGCCTCCGATGCTCTTGGGAAAACAGCCCCAGCCTGTTCAGCCTCTTCCTATAGCTCAAATCCTCCAACCCTGGCAACATCCTTGTCAATCTTTTCTGAACCCTTTTCAATTTTCACAACATCTTTCCGATAGGAAAGAGACCAGAATTGCACGAATATTCCAACAGTGGCCTAACCAATGTCCTGTACAGCTGCAATGTGACCGCCCAACTCCTGTATTCAGTACTCTGACCAATAAAGGAAAGTATACCAAACGCTGCCTTCACTGTCCTGTCTACCTGCAACTCCGTTTTCAAGGAGCTATGAACCTGCACTGCAAGGTCTCTTAGTTCAGCAACACTCCCGAGGACCTAATCATTAAGTGTACAGTTCCTGCTAGGATTTGCTTTCCTAAAATGCAGCACCTAATTTATCTGATTTAAACTCCAATCTGCCACTTCTCAGTTCATTGGTCCATCTGGTCCAAATCCTGTTGTAATCTAAGGTAACCTTCTTTGCTGTCCACTACACCTCCAATTTTGGTGTCATCTGCAAACTTACTAACTGTACCTCTTATGCTCACATCTAAATCATTTATGTAAATGACAAAATGTTGAGGACTCAGCACTGATCCTTGTGGCACTCCACTGGTCACAGACCTCCAGTCTGAAAAACAACCCTCCACCACCATCCTCTGTCTTCTACTTTTGAGCCAGTTCTGTATTCAAATGGCTAGTTCTCCCTGTATTCCATGAGCTCTAACCTTGCTAATCAGTCTCCCATGGGAACCTTGTCGAACGCCTTACTGAAGTTCTGCTATGGGAAATCACATTAAATTATCCAGTGTCTACTAAGCTTTGCATTGGAAACCAATTTAACATTATCAGTTAAGCTTGCAGTGTGATGCATTTGCGCATGCTCGAAGATATGTTTATAAATTTACGGGACTTTGCTTTATGTAGGCCACAAAGCCTCTAACCTTAAATGTTCATCCTGCATCTCCATGCTGAATGATGACATAGTCAATCAGCACCATTATCTTGTGCTATATAAGATGGATTTTGATTTTTTTTGAAACTTTTGAATTCTAGTTCTCTCAAGTACAAAATGAAAAGTTTGATGACTTGGCTCCTTTTTGCAATGATTAAGTTCTATACCTCTAGAAAATATGAATTAATGCCAATTGGTCCTGATGTTTCTTTTATTATTGCAAAGAATGCTTTGAAATCTGATACTTTAAATTGTATGAAATAAACACTTAGAATAGTTTTGCCTAATGATTGATTGATTGGGCTGGGTGCTGGCAGGTGGGACGAAATTGGGTTGGGATATGTGGTCGGCATGGACGAGTTGGACCGAATTGTGTTTCTGTGCTGTACGTCTGTGATTCTATGACTCTTTCCCTCCTTCACTGCAAAATGTTGATTATCTTACAAATATTTAGGTTGAGGTTTTCAATTTTCAATTTTTGGCAATGTTATGAATATAAGCTTACTCTTAAAACTGATCAATTTTCCTAGAATGTAGTCATCTTTTTTTTAAGGAAAAAGCAGAGCACTGGCTTCCTCCCCTTTCTTTTGTTCAGCACGAATGCTTATTTGATCAATTGCTCAATCAACATTTTCCAGTTTTTTTTCAAATGCTAGGACCCCAATTTGCGGCTTCAAAATTGTCATTAAACCCATATGTTGAGAGTTAAGGGATGAGGAGTGGGTAGTTTGGAAGACCTGGAAGTGCAGGGATTGTGGACAGAAGGCCTAAAGCATGGGGGCTGACTCTGAGCTCATGAATCTTGTATTTGATTTCCTAACTCCCACTTTAGGAAGCTTTGTGATATGCAATTTGTAGAAATTGATCCTGGATACGCTGTGTTGAAAGTGCCCTTTTTGAATGTAGTTGAAATAAAGTACTGCATTTTCTGTGTTTGAAAGCCCCAAAGTACTGCTGGAAAAGTGAGAGAACTTCTAATGCCCTGGCAAACAAACATCCCTTTTTTCCCTCAAATGCCACAAAATATCAAAAAATCATTCTATTGCTGTTTTCATGTTGCTTATGCCAGTCCTTACGATCCAAATATACTTGCTGTAAAACTTTGCAGTATTTCCATTATATGGTCATGGTCTATAAACTAGCTCATTATATAAAAAGACTAGAAATATGTTCCCTGTGTTCTATATGAAGTATAACTGATTTTTTTTTTCTTAACATTGTTGACTTGAATAAGCACTATTTAAGTATGTGATAGATTATTGTATTGAAATCCAGAATATTAAAAATTTGCTTGTCATGAAATGACATTTCACATTACTACCTATTCAGAACTGAAAAGTAGAAGTGGTATAAACATATTAACACCTTTTGATCTCATGAACAATCTCATTATTTTACATTTATGATTTGGCGGCAAATTCCATTTTGTCTGTTATCTTAACAGATCACAATATGACTATTTGTATTTTCAACTTGCTTTGGTTTTGGATTTTGGGTAGTTACAGTACTTGAATTTTTATTTAGTTATGTGGTTGTTACTGGTGGATTAGATGTGACTTATTGATTGCTGAGATAATGGATAATGAATCATAATTGCCAAATCATGAACATATTCACAGTTGCTACTTCTAACAACTGATCAGGTGATGTGTCTCCAGATATGTGAATGTATACAGTGTATTTAATTTTATTTTGAGTGTACATTTGTAATTTCAAGGAGATATGAAACAAGATAATGCATTTGAAATAAATTGTAAATCAACCAATCATTAAAGTGCTTCTCTACGATTAGCTTTGTGAAGCTTAGCTAGTTGCTGCATGTTTGGCCTGCCTGCTTATTGTCTATTGTCTTAGCACCTCTTCTCCCTTATTGCCTGTGCAGATTTCTTACCATCTTGCTGAATCTTGCTGACTCTGCAGCTATAAGGGAGATGGGGGAGCACAGGTAGGTAAAACTTACTTCTGTTTGGTCTTGCACTCTGTAATTTCTAATTTACACTAATGCCTCGCATTCAATTTTTCTTAAATGCTAATTTTAAGTTTCTGTTCCAACAAATGACTGACTGACTGACTGACTTATCTTCTAATCGCACACCTTCAAGGATTTATCCCCTCTAATTTTTAAAAATCTACAAAATGCCCCAAATTGATGTAATCCAAAAAGTAAGTAGTTCCACGTGTGCACTGACAATACCTAGCTCTACCTCAGCATTTCTACTGCGTATCTGATATCCAGTGAATAAATAAGCAGAAGTAACGTTCAACTAAATATTGTAAAGGTTTAAACCATTATCTACTTTGTTCCCTAAACATAGACTCTGCCCCTTTTCCAACTACATTCTGAAGCTGAATGAAACTATTTGTAACCATTTGGTGTCCCAGTTGACTCCGAGATAACTTGTAACCGCAAGATCTGTACCATCACAAAGAACATCTATTCTTACCCCATGACATCACCTGATTCTTTCCCCTGCCTCAGCTCATTTTATTATTGAAATTCTAAATCTATGCTTCTGTTATTTCAAGACAAATTTACTCCAACAAACTCCTGTTTGATCTTCAGAATTCTATCCTCAATAAACTTGTAACCATACAAAACTCTGCTTGCTGTAATCCACATTCTTGATCATCAGATCAAGATCTTAAAGTTAATGACTTGTTGGATGGGTGTCATTTTGTTTTCCCCTCTATTTTAAATGATGTAGCTATTACTGGTCAGTCCAGCACTTGTTTGCTGTTCTTAATTATCGTTGATCTTGTTGGCAGTAAAAAGTCAGACACATTACTGAGAGTCAAGAATTGCACATAGGCCAGACCTGGGTGAGTGTGGCAGATTTCCTGCCTTGAAATACATTGAACCAGATGAGTTTTTAAATGTTGATGATGGATTGATGTGGCTCGTTCTATATTCCAAATTTATTAATTGAGCTTAAATTTCAAATAGAAGGTTTTAAGTTTATGTTCACAGCGTATTAACCTGGGTCTCTGATCACTCCTCCAGCAGCACTACCACCATGCCATAGTTATTTCACTGCATTGTGAATCATCGAGTTCAGGATGCATGGTGAACAGGACTTGGTGTGAGTTAGGACTTTGAGTATAGGTAATAAACGTGAATAAGAGGTCAGCAGTAGATGACACTAAAGCTGAGAATCAGTCTGACACCTTTGTGGAGATAGAAGTAGGTGATCTCGGTGATGGAGAACATGTTGAATTGGTTGTGCAGTTCAGATCAATGGGATTCCAAGGCTGCTTGCAGTATGATCGTACTTCAGATAGTGGGATAAACAACTGACTGAGTTAGTGACAGGGCCAAAGATAATCAGTTGGGACAACTTTATGCTCCTCTGTTAAACTGGGTGCAGATCAAAGGCAAAGGAGAGATATAAAACTAGATTGAACAAGATAATTAACTTTTTGTAAGATGATTTGCATAGTTTTCTGCATTAAAATAGTGTTCAACACTGATACCAATCTTAATAGTAAAGCCTAAAATGCTTTTAAAAGAAATTGCATATTAAAATGTAAAATCCAGTTATCCTAATTCTTGACACTTGATGCCAACTTCTGTAGTGTGAACTGCAATTAAGCCAAATGGCTCCTGTTGGCAGTCTATAATCAAGAACTATTTCATGTTTACAAGGTAGATGGTATTACAGAACAAAACAAAGCACAAACAGTGCATTTCTCTGAATATTTATTTAATCGCTGGGTATTTTCAAAAAGTTCCCAAAGAATTTGCAGGTGATATATTGTCAATTCTTCTAGTATTTATTTGGGCATTTTGCATTTGCACGAATTTTTCTGTGTGGTGGTCTTTGACTTAATTTTGTGGACATGATTAAAGTGTTTTGTCTTATGTGAATTTTGAGATTGCAATGCTTTCATTTTTCCTGTATTAGCATACCTGTGATCTTTCACAAGTTATTACTTACATAAACCAAGCATCTGCTTACGAACCTGAGTTGCTTCCGGATGCTATCTTTTAGAAGAATACAACTATCTACCTGTCTCAGTCTACTTGAACTCTGTAGTTGTGACCCTGCTAAAAATTCCAGTTTCTGACTGAAATGGTGTTTTGATAGTGCATAACTTTTTAAAAAATTCCACAAAACAACCTATTTTTGTTGTGTGATCGGAATTCATTCTTGTGCCTCCTGTTAAGGTTTGGGATTCACCAGTTACCCAAAAGGATAGTCAAGGTGATTTAAAATAGTTTATTATGAAACAATAGATTAAAATGATGCAATTCTAAATAGCCAAGAAAAATATATAACTGTAGTTATGGGGTTAGAAATCTCACCACACCAGGTTATAGTCCAACAAGTTTATTTGGAAGCACTAGCTTTTGGAGTGCTGCTCCTTCATCGGGTGGGTGAGGTGGTCTCCAAATCATGTAGTTATGGGGTCAGTGATCAACTGATCCCAATGAATGAATGTAACCAATCTCTGTAGCTGTAAGTGGCAATCTTTTCATTTGTAAGCAGTAGTTTTCTTGTTTTCTGAATTGAATTGAATTTATTGTCATATGTACCGAGGCACAGTGAAAAGCTTTGTTGTGTGAGCAGTACAGACAGAATACATAGTTAAGTAGCATAGGTCATAAATAATAGGTAAACAGTGGCAAAAACTGAATATAGGTACAGGCGAATGTTAAGAGTTTGAGTCCATTCAGTACTCTAACAACAGTAGGGTAGAAACTGTTTTGAAACTGGTTGGTATGTATGTTCAGGCTTCTGTACCTTCTCCCTGATGGTGGAGTTTGTAGAAAAACATTGTCAGGGTGGGTTGGATCTTCAAGAATGCTGACGGCCTTTCCTTGACCTGGTGGATGGATTTGTAGATGGGAGGTTGGTCTTTGTGATTGTCCAGGCCGAGTTCACCACTCTCTGTAACCGTCTCCGATCTTGAATGGTACAGTTGCCATACCAGGTAGTGATACGTTTAGATAGAATGTTCTTGGTGGTACACCTATAAAAATTGGCAAGGGTGTTCATCGTAATGCCATATTTCCCCAGCTGCCTGAGGAAGAGGAGATGTTGGGCCTTTGTAACCAGTGCGTCCACTTGAAGAGTCCAAGAAAGCTTGTTGTGGATGACTGCTCCCAGGAGCTTGACACTCCACTCGTTTCACCTCTGTGCTTTAATGTGCAAGGAGGCAGGAGTAACATCCTGCCGAGAGTCAGTAATGAGGTCTTTGGTTTTGCTGGCATTGAGAGCTAGGTTGTTTCGTCGCCATCCGAGATTTGACCAACTATGGTGATTTCATCAAACTTGTAAATGGCATTAGTCTGGTATTTGGCGATGCAGTCATGGGTAAACAATGAGTACAGTAGGGGGCTGAGTAATCTCACCTGGAGGGCTCCAGTGTTGAGTGTTAGTGAGGATGAAATGTTGTCCCCAATCTTCATTGATTGTGGCCTGTGGGTCAGGAAACTGAGGCTCCAGTTGCAGAGAGTAGGGCTTAGTCAGAGATCACTAAGTTTAGTAATCATCAGTCTCAAGAGGATGATAGTGTTGACTACAGTTCAGGCTTCAATGAGTAGGATTCTTACGTAGCTGTTCTTGGTGTCAGGATGTTCTAGGGAGGAATGAAGTACAAGTGATATGACATCTGACATGGATCTGTTGGTCCGATAGGCAAATTTGGAGTGGGTCAAGAGTAGTGGGGAGGCTGGAATTGACCAGTCTTTCAAAGTACATAATGACCACTGAAGGTAGGGCCACTGGGCAGTAGTCATTGAGACATGCTGCATGAGCCGCCTTAGGCACAGGATTGATGTTGGCCCCCTTGAAACATGCAGGAACAGTGGCCTACTGCAGGGAGAGGTTGAAGATGTCCAAGAAGACCCCTTCCAGTTGATCTGCGCATGCTCTGAGTGCACGGCATGGTGCTCCGTCTGGTCCCATCGCTTTTCTTGGATTCACATGAAGGAAAGCTGATCTGACTTCTGATGCAGTGACTGCTGGGATAGGTTCGTCAGGACTTGTCTGAATAGGTGTAACCTGTCCACAGAAATTCTGCTCAAAGCGAGCATAGAAGATATTGAGACGATCTGGGAGGGATATGTCATCGTCTGCTATCTTGAACTGTCTCTTTTTAGAACCTGTGATGTCATTCAGTCCTTGCCATAGACGCCGTGTGTCTGTCTGGGTCCCTAGTTTGGATCGGTATTGGACTTGGCTGTCTTAATGGCTCTGCGAAAGTCATACTTGGATTCCTTATGTTTGAGTGGGTCTCCTGATCTGAAGGTCTCGCACCTGTTTTTAGCAGGATCTGTATGTCCTGATTCCTCCAGGGTTTCCTTTTGGGGAACACCTGGATTGACTTCCTCAGTATACAGTCCTTCACACACTTGCTGATCAAGTCTGTGACGGTGGTGGCATACTTGTCCAAGGTATCTGTGGACTGTTTTGAGCATGGCCCAATCAACCATTTCCAGACAGCACTGGATTTGATCCTCTGCCTCCTCTGACCATCACTGGACCTGTATTCTCAAAGGGCTCTCCTGCTTTTGCCTGTAAGCTGGGAGAAGGAGCGCGTCATTGTGGTCAGAGTTCCCGAAATGAGGGTGGGGGAGAGCGGTAGGCATCCTTCAGTGGTGTAGCAGTGGTCAAAAATGTTCGGGCTTCTGGTGGGGCAGGTAATGTTCTGGTGGTACTTGGGCAACATCTTTCCTTTGATTGAAGTTGCTAGTCACAATGAAACAGGGCCTCTGGGTGTTCCATCTCCAGGGTGTTAGTGGTGGAGTACAGCACTTTTGCTTGTGGTGTTTTGTACACAGTAGTTAGTATAGCAGCGGTAAATTCCTGTGGTAGATAGAAGGGGTGGCATTTGATGGTGAGGAGTTCAAGGTTTGGGAAGCAATGGCTGCCCAGGGTTGCAATGCCCATGCAACACAAGTTGTTGATTTAAAAGCTTTATCTTCTCCGTGCCGTCTGTTTTAGGAACCTCTTTGTCCTCTGCTAGATGAGGGCTGCCCCTTCAACCTCCAGAATGTATTAGTGTATTTTAGTTCAAAGGTTTGTGTTCGACCACTTTCATATCATCCAACTGGTCAGTGACCAAAGGACAGGTACCCAAATTGTGAATCATCTGTAAGGCACACGTTTATAAAAGAAGTTTCAAGACTTGTCGCCATCGATTTAAGGGATGTTAACATGGAAGCCTGTACCAGTAGACACTGCCACAAGCCTCTAATAGCACCGTTTTCCTTAGTAGTTTGCTTTGTTCACCTTGGTCTCTGAACAGTTCAGATTTTTCTAGAGAGGAAGCGAAACAACCTTCTACCTGTTAGCCTTGTACTGTGCTTGCTAATTCTATAATATTCTGAAAAGTATCATTTCTTAGATGGTGAACAGACCAATGGTATGGAATACATTTATGCAATGTAAAGCCTGTACATTCCCAATCTCTTCTAGTGGTTTTACATTTTAGCCACTGGTGACTGAAAGCTTACATAAGGCAGTAAGCATTGGATGTTGGGCAAGTGGGACTGGGGATGGGAAGAAGAATTTTTGAGGGGCCCAAAGTTTGTGGAGATGAGCAGAATTCAAGAGCCCTTGAGAGTAGAGTAATGAAGGTTGCCTTGTGCATTTCAAGCCTTGGGTAGGAGTCGAAATGATGGGCAGGGGCTTGGATCTAGGTCAGATAGTAGGCAATGGTCGCAAATAGACTGATGTGACCTGTGATAATGCCACACCATGAAATGGAGTTTGTTGTGAGAGTGCAGTATACAATTTTTAAAATTGAGCTAAAGATGATAGGGCTTTTATTTTACTCAGGCATTTAGTCATAGAAATACAACATAGAAACAGCAGAAAGGTAGAGCTGGGTTTCATCAGCACATTTAGAGAAGTTACCCCCTTATCTGTAAATTGTTTGTGAAAGTGGTTGATTGGTATCAACTGGTGAATCAGTTGAGTTTCTACAATAAACAGAGCCAAACTGCTGTTGGAGTAGAAGGTGTATTCTTGTAATGTTGTACTCTATAAATGAATGCAAAAGTACTGATTGGTTACCATTCGAGACTTGAACTAATTTCTGGATTAGTAACAAAGTGGCTGCCCAAAAGTGAAGGTTAGAACCAAGTTGGGGGGAAGAAATCAGAAGGGAATATACAGTACTGGTTGGTTTTGTAAAAAATGGCAGGAAACAAATTTAAATTGGACTGCAATCATAATTAACAATGTTCTGACCTTGAACATAGAAGATAGAAAGGGGGCAAGAAAAGAGGGGGAGTGGTGTTTTTGACAAGTATTACTGCTGTACTCGGATGATATTTGTTATGAAGATATCGAGGTCCTGTACCTTTTAAGAAAGTTGAAAAGCTTCCAAGGTCTGCCTGACACATCGCAAAGTGTTCTGAACAAGGTAACAATGCAACATTGAAGGAGCGGGAGCAGCAGAGGAATTGTTAACCAGCAGGGGACTGGTTAAAAATGTACTTTTTTATGGTTTATCTATTAATTCTTTTTTAGAAAAAGACTATAGTAGAGAGGTATCAGAAAGTATTTTAACTGAAATTTATACGAAGTAATAAAGTAATTAACTAAGCAGAGATGGCTGGGCGGGTGATGTGCTGTAGCTGTATGATGTGGGAGATGGCTGTTCCCATTGTAAATGGCAGTGACCACATCTGTGGCAAGTGTTGGTTGCTGGAAAAACTCCAGCTCAGAGTTGATGATCTGGAATCTGAGCTTCAAACACTGCGGCACATCCGGGAGGGGGAGAGTTATCTGGACACTTTGTTGCAGGAGGCAGTCACACCTGGGAGATTAAGTAATTCACATTCAGTTAGTGATCAGGGACATCCAGAGTGTGACTGTAAGTGAGGCAGGCAGGGGGAACTTGAGTTCAGGAGTGCAGGAGCCTCAGCCCTTGACCTTGTCCAAAAGGTATGAGATTCTTGCTCCCTGTACCGATGAGGAAGAGGACTCTGGACAGGATAAGTCAGCTGACCACAGTACCATGGTGCAGAAGGCCATTCAAGAGGGGGGAGCAAAAAGACAAGTAGTTGTTACAGGGGATTCTATAACTGGGGGGATGGATTGTATCCTATGCAAGCCGGATCGGGAGTCTCGCGTGGTGTGTTGCCTGCCCGATGCTAGGGTGCGGGACATCTCCGACCGGCTTGAAAGGATATTGGAGCGGGAGGGGGAGGATCCAGTTGTTGTGGTCCACATTGGGGCTCACAACATAGGCAAAGCTAGGGCGGAGGACCTATTTGGGGACTATCAAGCACCAGGAAGGAAATTGAAGTACAGGTCCTCAAGGGTCATAATCTCCGGATTACTGCCCGAGCCACGTGCCAATTGGCATAGGGATAAGAAAATTAGAGAAGGGAAAGTGAAAGCAATAGGGAGTATGGAGTTAAATGGAAAGATAAGCAGGAGGATAACATGTATGCAATGGATTTAAGCTTGAGGCAGACTAGGAATGCAACAAAAAGGAAGGATAACTTAGGGCATCTTATGACTTCCAATATCTCTCATGATAAGAAAGTTAGCATTAAGGCACTTTACCTGAATGCTCGTAGCATTCGTAAAAAAGTAGATGAACTAACAGCACAGATCATCGTGAATGATTGATGTGGTAGGCATCACCGAGACATGGCTGCGGGGGGTTCAGGACTGGCAGTTAAACATCCAAGGATTTACAACTTATCGAAAAGATAGGGACGTGGGCAGAGGGGGCGGAGTGGCCTTGTTAGTTAAGAACAAAATTAAATCTATGGCACTGAACGACATAGGTTCAGATGATGTGGAGTCTGTGTGGGTGGAATTGAGAAATCACAAAGGCAAAAAACCATAATGGGAGTTATGTACAGACCTCCTAACATTAGTCAGGACGAGGGGCGCAACATGTACCGGGAAATAGAAAAGTCCTGTCAGAAAGGTGAGGTCACAGTGATCATGGGTGACTTCAATATGCAGGTGGACTGGGTAAATAATGTAGCCAGTGGATCCAAAGAAAAGGAATTCATGGAACGCTTACAGGACGGCTTTTTGGAATAGCTTGTCATGGAGCCCACAAGGGAGCAGGCTATTCTGGACCTAGTGCTATGTAATGAACCAGACTTTATAAAAGATCTTAAAGTAAGGGAACACTTAGGAAGCAGCGATCATAATATGCTAGAGTTCAGTCTGCAGTTTGAAAGAGAGAAGGTAAAGTCGGATGTAATGGTGTTACAGTTAAATAAAGGTAATTACGAGGGCATAGAGAGGAACTGACGAAAATCGACTGGAAGCAGAGCCTAGCGAGGAAGACAGTCGAGCAAAAATGGCAGGAGTTTGTAGGTATAATGGAGGACACTGTACAGAGGTTCATCCCCAAGAAAAGAGAGATTATCCGGGGAGGGATTAGACAGCCATGGCTGACAAAGGAAGTCAGGAAATGTATTAAAGAAAAAGAGAGATCCTATAAAGTGGCCAAGAGCACTGGGAAATCAGAAGATTGGGAAGGCTACAAAAACAAACAGGATAACAAAGAGAGAAATAAGGAGAGGATCAAATATGAAGGTAGGCTCGCCAGTAATATTAGAAACGATAGTAAAAGTTTCTTTCAATACATAAGAAACAAACGACAGGCAAAAGTAGACATTGGGCCAATTCAAACTGATGCTGGAAGGCTAGTGATGGGAGATAAGGAAATAGCAGGAGAACTTAACAAGTACTTTGCTTCAGTTTTCACAGTGGAAGACATGAGTAATATCCCAACAATTAAAGGGAGTCAGGGGCTGAGTTGAGTATGGTTGCCATTACAAAAAAGAGAGTGCTAGAAAAGCTAAAAGGTCTTAAAATTGACAAATCTCCTGGCCTCAATGGGCTACATCCTAGGGTTCTGAGGGAGGTGGCTGAGGAAATAGCGGAGGCATTGGTTGAGATCTTTCAAGAGTCACTGGAGTGAGGGAAAGTCCCGGATGATTGGAAGATCGCTGTTGTAACCCCCTTGTTCAAGAAAGGATCAAGACAAAAGATGGAAAATTATAGCTGAAAATGTGTTGCTGGAAAAGCACAGCAGGTCAGGCAGCATCCAAGGAACAGGAGAATCGACGTTTTGGGCATAAGCCCTTCTCGTCGATTCTCCTGTTCCTTGGATGCTGCCTGACCTGCTGCGCTTTGCCAGCAACACATTTTCAGTTCTGATCTCCAGCATCTGCAGTCCTCACTTTCTTCTCCATGGAAAATTTATAGGCCAATTAGCCTAACCTGTGTTGGTAAAATTCTAGAATCCATCGTTAAGGATGAGGTTTCTAAATTCTTGGAAGAGCAGGGGTCGGATTAGAACAAGTCAACATGGATTTAGTAAGGGGAGGTCGTGCCTGACAAACCTGTTGGAATTCTTTGAAGAGGTGATAAGTGGGTTAGACAAGGGAAACTCTGTGGATGTGGTCTATCTAGACTTCCAAAAGGCCTTTGATAAGGTGCCACACGGGAGGCTGCTGAGTAAGGTGAGGGCCGATGGTGTTCGAGGTGAGCTACTGGTATGGATTGAGGATTGGCTGACTGACAGAAGGCAGAGAGTTGGGATAAAAGGTTCTTTTTCGGAATGGCAGCCGGTGACCAGCAGTGTCCCGCAGGGTTCAGTGTTGGGGCTGCAGCTGTTCACGTTATATATTAATGATCTGGATGAAGGGACGGGGGGCATTCTAGCGAAGTTTGCCGATGATACAAAGTTAGGTGGACAGGCAGGTAGTACTGAGGAAGTGGGGAGGCTGCAGAAGGATCTAGACAGTTTGGGAGAGGGTCCAGGAAATGGCTGTTGAAATTCAACGTGAGCAAATGTGAGGTCTTGCACTTTTGTGGAAAAAAGAATACAAGCATGGACTACTTTCTAAACAGTGAGAAAATTCATAAAGCCAAAGTACAAAGGGATCTCTGAGTGTTAGTCGAGGATTCTCAAGGTAAACATGCATGTTGAATCTGTGATTAAGAAAGCGAATGCAATGTTGTTATTTATCTTAAGAGGGTTGGAATATAAAAGCAGCGATGTGCTACTGAGCCTTTATAAAGCTCTCGTTAGGCCCCATTTGGAGTACTGTGTCCAGTTTTGGGCCCCACACCTCAGGAGGGACATACTGGCACTGGAGCGTGTCCAGCGGAGATTCACACGGATGATCCCTGGAATGGTAGGTCTAACATACGAGGAACGGTTGAGGATCCTGGGATTGTACTCATTGGAGTTTAGAAAGTTAAGGGGAGATCGAATAGAAACTTACAAGATAATACATGACTTGGAAAGGGCGGACGATAAGAAATTGTTTTCATTAGGCGAGGAGATAAGGACCCGTGGGCACAGCCTTAGAATTAGAGGGGTTAAATTCAGAACAGCAATGCGGAGACATTTCTTCAGCCAGAGAGTGGTGGGCCTGTGGAATTCAGTGCCGCAGAGTTCCGGGACGCTAAATGGCTTCAAGGCCAAGATTGATAAATTCGTGATGTCACAAGGAATTAAGGGCTACAGGGAGAATGCTGGTAAGTGGAGTTGAAATGCCCATCAGCCATGACTAAATGGCGGAGTGGACTCGATGGCCCGAATGGCCTTACTTCCACTCCTATGTCTTATGGTCTTAATACTTGGTCAAAGCAACTGATAGTAGCTGGGCTGCCATGAGACACAAACAAATTCAAATTCAGCCAATCAGTTTAAATTATGCCCCAGGATGCCAAATTCCAATCAAGTTTGAATGCAGTATTTTGATAATGTTAAAACCAACAAAGTGATCTAATGTTTTGGGGTATAAGAACAGACATTTTGAACAGCTAGAGAGAGAACTGCCAAAAGACCAACACATGTCGGCTGCTGGCTCAAGAGCTCTCTGAGAGGTACCTGTCTGAGGGGAGTCTGCGCCGTAGAACATCAAAATTGGCCTGGAGAGAATCTACAGAGGAAACTCGGCAAAGCTGACTTTTTTTGTAAATTTGAATTGGGATTTTTTTATTGTAGAGTGGGAGGTAAAAGGTAGGTTTAAGAGAAAGGAGTTGTAAAAAGTTGTTTAAATATTCTCTGTTGGATTTCAAGAATAAATTTTGTTTTTACTTTTAAAAATTTACCTCTGGGATAGTTCTTCGCCTCTCTAATTTTAACAGATTACACCACTGGGTGAATCTTTTCTGTGTAGCTAGTTTAAATTAGCAGAGGAGTTATCCCGTATCAGATTAGGGGCTCATTGCCAGGATTTGATGTGTTCCGTTCTTTGATTCGTGGATTTGAACAGATTTAGACAGATTTGAATAGACGTAGGGTACGAAAAAGCCTAGTAGATTTAAACATTTGCAGGTTAGTGTTGTAGATCTTTAAATAAAATGTAGGTGAGACAGTTTTGTTTAATTTCAGTGACTTGTGGTTGATTAAATTAAAAGTGAGAGAAATGACTCTTAAAATTGCTAAAGATGTTCTGGGGTTTGAAGATAATTCTTAAGTTTGTCAAGAAAGTTGAGAAGGAAAGAAAAAGGTCATACTTTTAGAATTAACAAAGAAGTTTGATTTAGGTTTAACAAAGGACAAAAGTAAAGCTCAAATTGTAACGGAATTACTCAAACACTTTGTATCAGAGAAACAGACTAGTGTAGTACAAGTAGAAAAAGAGGGAGAAGGTTCTTAGCTGAGCCAAGGCGGTGGGGGGGTGGAGAGAAGAAAGGGAGAAACAAAGAATTTGGACTTGGATGAATAAGCCACAACTTGTCAAGGTAACATGATGGAGATTAAAAGAGAAGGTAGTAATATATATAAATATGTCAAAACTCTGCCACATTTTGAGAGATGTTGAAGCCGCCTTTATTTCATTTGAAAAAATTGGCTAGACAGATGGAGTGGTCTGAGGATTTATGGGTAATGCTAGTTCAGACTAAACTGGTAGGCAGAGCTAGTGAGATATTTGTTGTGTGGTCAGATGAGGGTTCAAAAGATTATGAAGAGATTAAACAGGCTATTTTAAGTGCTGATGAATTAGTACCAGAAGCAGATAGACAGCAGTTTAGAAATGCAAAGAAGGAACCAGATCAGACTTGTATTGATTTTGAAAGAATTAAACAGTCATTTTGATAAATGGGTGCGTGCTTTAAAAATAGGTAGGACCTATGAGGCTCTGAGAGAGAGTATACTACTGGAGGAGTTTAAAAACGCACATCCAGGGATGGTAAGAATTCATGTGGAGGGACAGGAAGTTCAGGAAGTGAGAAGAGCAGCAGATGAATGCATGTTGGTGCATAAGACAAGCTTCTGGCCAGAATTTCGTCCTGCGAGGGATAGAAGTTGGGAGAAGGGGGGGGAATCATATACTAGTAAACTGAGAATAGAGAATGCTAGTAAGAGTTTACCACCAGTTTTAAAAAAAGAAGCCCAAGAGGGTAGCATAGAGATGAAAGGCCTCTGGTGATTCCACTGAGATAAAGTGGGGCACGTAAAGTCAGTGCTGGCCATTAACGAAAGGCACTGTGGGAAAAGATGTGGTAAAAGAAGCTAAGCCTGTGGCAATAATGAAAGTAGTAAAGGAGACCCCAAGAACAGCTGAGAAATTGCAGGAGAATGCGTAGCCTAGGCAGGAACTGGTTATGAAGTTAGTACCTGCTCTCTACAAAGAATTTGCTTCTCCAGGTAAAGTTAATTCTGAACATGGGGAGAGGACAAGAAGTTATAATTTTGAGATATAGGATCTAACTGGTCGCTGATAGTAAGGGATGAGTGTTTATGCACTCTTTCTGATCTGTTACCCGAGAGTATGGCAATTTGTGGGATAGATGGGCAGAAATGTAGTGTTCCCCTATGTAAGATTGGATTGGAGTGCCAGCTCAAGACTGGGGAAGTTACGATGGGAGTGATTGACAGAGTGTCAGTTTCAAGAGTTCCGTTTGTTATTGGGAATGATTTAGCAGAATCCACGGTAGGAGGGACACTCCATGTTATGAAGAAGCCCAAGGAAGACCAAGAAACTGAGGAGTTTAAACAGAAATATCCTGATATTCTCCCACTATTGTAAATCACAGCACGAAATGTAAAGAGAAACATGAAGGAGTTGAGGTTCAATTAGTAGACTCCCAGTTTGACTTAACAGTGCAGGAAAAACCTGAACAGGTACAGGACAGACAGAAGTATTTAGTTCTGAGTGGCTAAGGGACTTGCAACAGCAAGACAAAATGATAGAAGATATATATGTAGATATGTACTCTGAAAAGGAGGCAGAGGATATTCCTGGGAGTTGTTATCTGAAAGATAGAATCTTAAGGCTGAAATGGAGACAATGGCAGGTTACTGCAGAGGAGAAATGGACTGAAGTGCACCAGATTGTGTTGCTGGTAGCATACAGACAGGATGTGTTAGGAATAGCATGTGAACTATCAGTAGGAGGTCACTGAGGGGTACGAAAGACTCTAGCTAAGGTACAAAAACATTTTTATCGGCCTGGAATGCACAAGGAAGTGGTTAACTTTTGCTGTACGTGTCATACATGCCAAATGGTAGGTAAACCACAGGCGATAATAACACCAGCATCTTTGCCAATTCCCACATTTTGAAGAACCTTTCACGTAGGTTATAACTGATTTGTGTCGGTCCCCTCCTGAGAACTAAAAGTAGGAACCAGTAATTGTTAACCATAATGGATGTGTTTGCCAGATTTCCAGACGCAACTCATTACAGAGTATGAAGGCAAAAAAGGTGGTAGAGGAATTAGTAGCTTTTGTTTTCACACGGTATGGCTACCCAGAGAGATTCAATCGGACCAAGGGTCAAATTTTACTACTATGCTGTTTTAAAGAGGTTATGGTAACTTAGGTATACAGCACTTGAAATCCAATGTGTATCATCCTGAATCCCAGGGAGCTTTAGAATGGTGGTGTCAGACCTTGAAGACCATGTTGAGAGCATAATGTCAAGATTACCCGAATCATTGGGATAAAGGTATTCTATTTCTATTGTTTGCTAATAGAGGTGCCCCAAACTAATCTACTCAGTTGGGCATGAAGTGAGAAGCCACTTAAAAATTAATTAAAGAAACATTGACAGGACCAAAGTTGGAGATCTCTCACTTAGATTATGTATTTGAGGTGAGGGAGAGATTAAATTGAGTAGGTGAGTTACCTCAGCAGCACCTAAAAAGGGCACAGTATAGAATGAAGCAGGTGGCAGATAACAGGTCTGCCACTTTGACGTTTTTCCAAGGGGATGGCATGTTAATACTTTTACCATTGATAGCTTCTTTCAAAGCCAGGTTTAGTGGTCCCTATCAAATTGAGAAAAAGTTGAGTCAGGTGAACTATCTCGTAAAGATGCCAGATAGGAAAAAAAATAATCAGGTATGTTGTGTGACCATGTTAAAACCATATTACACTAGAGAGAAAGAACTGGAGAAACAGGTGTTACTACCCCGCAAAGTGAGGAATCAAATCCATATGATGTGGATTTTGATGTGCCTCAAAATAGATTAAAAAATGAAGAAATCCTTGAGGAATGGGATAGGTTAGTAAACTGTCGGTCTCAGGATATGGAGTGCAGTTGAAAGGTTTGTTACTGCAGTATAAGGACATATGTAAGAATCAGCTGGGGAGTACTAATGCTATTGTACATGAAGTAGATGTGGGGACTACTGCTCAGATAAAACAACACTCCTATCAACTTAATCCTTTCAAAGCCAGACAGATCCAGATGGAGGTGGAAGCCATGTTCTCTGAGGATATCGTCAAACTGAGCTAGAGCGAGTGGTGTTCGCCAATCGTCTTAGTTCCCAAACTGGATGGCACTCAATGATTTTGTGTGGAGTATGGGAAGGTCACCTCTGTTACAAAATCTGACTCCTGTCCAATTCTGAGATTGGGGGAACTGTAGCGAGAAAGTCGGACCATCCAGCTGCATCATCAAGTTGTACTTAATGTGTGGTTACTGGCGGGTACTTTTATCAGAGATGGCGAAAGAAATTTCTGCGTTTGTAACCCCACATGGGCTATATCAATTTAAAATGATGCCCTTTGGAAGAAGAACATACCCACCACATTTGAAAGACTCAGGAACAGAGTTGTGCATGGGTTAACAACAAACTGTACAGTCTATTTGGATGATGTACTGATGTTTCGTAAGTACTGGAAGGATCACATGGTACAGTTGGCAGAACTCTTCGAATGACTACGAGTAGCAAAACTGGTAATAAACTTAAACAAAACAGTAATCGTGATAGCAGAAGTGACGTTCTTGGAACAAAACATTGGTCATGGAAGGTTGACCCCACAGAATGCAGAAACAAAGGCCATCAAGGAATTTCCATGACCAACCTCTATGAAAGAAGTGCTTTGGTTTTTGGGACTAAGCAGATTCTATCGGAAGTTTGTTCCAAACTTCACTCTAGTGGCACTGTTAACTGACTTACTGAAGAAGAACACACAGTTTCGGTGGACAGAACAACACCAGGAGGCGTTTGACCATTTGAAAGCAGTATTAACCATTGCACCAGTTTTAGTTTCGCCAAACTTTTGAAAACCTTTTAAAGTTGCCATCGATGCCAGTGACATAGGAGTTGGAGTTCTACTGCTACAGGAAGATAATGGGATTGAACTGCCAGTTGGTTACTTTTCAAAGAAACTCAACATCCACCAGAGGAAATATACCAAGATCGAAAAGGAACTATTGAGTTTGGTACTGGCCTTACAACATTAAAATGTTGTAATGTCGCAAACAATGCGTTGGAAACGGTTATGTACACAGACCACGATCCTCTTTCATTTTTGGAATGGTTTAAAGACAAGAATATGCAACTATTTCATTGGAGTCTTATGTTATAAACTTTTAATTTACATATTGTACATGTTGTGGGTCATAAGAATGTAATTGCAAATGCGTTATCACTTCATCAGTTACATCCATGATAAGATCGATATCTATTCAGTGTTTTATATTGATGCACAAAGAAGTTAATTTGAACTTGGATTAAAGTCTTATGTATGTCATGATATTGTGGTTAAGGAATAGAGGGGAAAAAAATGAAGCCATCTTATCATTATGATGGTTTTTTTTTCTTAAGGGTGGAGGTGTTATAAAGGTGTAGAGGTCCTTTGCCTTTAAGAAAATTGAAACGCTAGCAAGGCCTACCCGACATAGCACAGTGTTCTGAACAAGATAACAATGTAACGTTTGGGCAAAACAGCTAGCAGTAGCTGGGTTACCACAAGACAGCCAAATTTGCATTTGTTTTTGATCAGTTTTTAAGTTATGCCCCAAGATACCAAACTCCAATCAAGTTTGAATGTAGTATTTTGATAATGTTAAAACCAACGAAACAATCCAATGTTTTGGGGTATAAGAACGGACATTTTGAACAGCTAGAAAGAGTTCTGCCAAAAGACCAACGCATGTAGGCTGCTGGCTCAAGAGTGCTCTGAGAGGTATCTGTCTGTGGGGAGTCTGTGCTGCAGAACATCAAAGCCAACCTAGAGAATCTACAGAGGAAACTCTGCAAAGCTGACTGGTTTTGAAACGTGATTTTTTTTTTGTAAATCTGAATTAGAATTTTTTATCTGACTAATATTGTAGAATGAGAGGTAAAAGGTAGGTTTAAGAGAAAGGAGTTGTAAATAGTTGTTTTAATATTCTCTGTTGGACTTCAAGAATAAAGTTGTTAATTTTTACTCTAAATATTTACCTCTGGGATAGTTCGTTGCCTCCTGAATTTAAGATTACAGCACAGGGTGAATCTTTTCTGTGTTACTGGTTTAAATTAGCAGAGGGGTTTACCCCGTGTCATAACGTTCCTGGGACTACATCCAGGGAAGTTATTTGGATGGAACTAAGAAGTAAGAAAGGAATGATCATCTTATTGGTATTGTATTATAGATCCCTTAATAATCAGCAGGAAATTGAGAAACTAATTTGTAAGGAGATTTCAGTCACCTGTACAAATAATATCGTGATGGCAAAGGATTTTAACTTTCCAAACATAGACTAGGAGTGCCGTTGTGTTAAGGATTTAGATGGAGAGGAATTTACATGTGTTAAGACAATTTTCTGATGTCCTTACTAGAGAAGGTGCAAAACTTGACCTACACTTGGGAAATAAGGCAGGGCAGGTGACTGGGGATTCAATGGGGGAGCAATTTGGGGCCAGCGACCGTAATTCTATTAGTTTTAAAATAGCAATGGAAAAGGATAGACCAGATCTAAAAGTTAAAGTTCTACATTGGAGGAAGGCTAATTTTGATCATACTAGGCAAGAACTTTCAAAACTGAATGTGGCAGATGTTCGCAGAACAATGGATGGCTGGAAAATGGGTAGCCTTCGGAAATGAGATAACGAGAGTCCAGAGACACTATATTCCTGTTAGGGTGAAAGGGAAGACTGGTAGGTTTAGGGAATGCTGGATGACCAGAGAAATTGAAGTTTTGGTTAAGAAAAAGGAGGAGGCATATGTCAGGTGTAACAGAGTACAAAGGCAATAGGAGTATACTTAAGAGGGAAATCAGGAGGGCAAAAAGAAGACATGCAATAGCTTTGGCAAAGAGAGTTATGGAGAATCCAAAGAGATTTTATAAATATTAAGATCAAAAAGGTAACTAGGGATAGAATAGGGTCCCTCAAAGATCAGCAAGGCAGCCTGTGTGGAGCTGCAGGAGATGGTGAGATATTAAATGAGTATTTTGCATCCGTGTTTACTGAGAAGGACATGAAAGATGTATAAATAAGGGGAAATAGATGGTGATATTTTGAAAAATGTCCATATTACAGAGGTGGTGGTGCTGGATGTCTTGAAGCATAAAAATGGATAAATCCCCAGGACCTGATCACGTATACCCTAGAAATCTGGGAAGCTAGGGAAGTGATTGCAGGGTCCCTTGCCGAGATACTTTTTTTGTATCATCGATAGTCACAGGTGAGGTGCCGGATGACTGGAGGTTGGGTGACTGAGTGCCACTATTTACGAAAAAGGTGGTAAAGAACAGGCAGGGAACTATAGACTGGTGAGCCTGACATCAGTGACGGGCAAATTGTGAGAGGAATATTTTTGGAAAGGACTGATTAGGGATAGTCAGCATGGCTTTGTGCGTGGGAAATCATGTCTCATGAACTTGATTGAGTTTTTTTAAAAGAAGTAACAAATAGGATTGATGAGGGCAGAGTGGTGGACACGATTTAATGGACTTTAAAGCATTTGACAAGATTCCTCATGGGAGACTGGTTAGCAAGGTTAGATCTCATGGAATACAGGGAGAACTAATTATTTGAATACAGAACTGGCTCGAAGGTAAAAGACAGAGGGTGATGGTGGAGTGGTAGTGGAGGGTTGGTTTTCAGACTGGAAGCCTATGACCAGAGATGTGCCACGAGGAATGGTGCTGGATCCACTGCTTTTCATCATTTTAATTCAATGATTTGGATGTGAACATAGGAGGTATAGTTAGTCAGTTTGCAGATGACACCAAAATTGGAGGTGGAGTGGACAGTGAAGAAGGTTACCTCCGAGAACAATGGGATCTTGATCCAATGGGCTGAGGAGTGGCAGATGGAGTTTAATTTAGATAAATATGAGGTGTTGCATTTTGGAAAGGCAAATCTGGGTGGGACTTATACACTTAATGGTAAGGTTCTGGGGAGTGTTGCTGAACAAAGAGACCTTGGAGTGCAGGTCCATAGCTCCTTGAAAGTGGAGTTGCAAGTAGATTGGATAGTGAAGAAGACGTTTGGTATGCTTTGTGTTACTGGTCAGACCATTGTGTAGGAGTTGGGAGGTCATATTGCAGCAGTACAGGACACTTAGGCCAATTTTGGAATATTGCATGCAATTCTGGTCTTCCTCCTATCAGAAGGATGTTGTGAAACTTGAAAGGGTTCAGAAAAGATTTACAAGGATGTTGCCAGGGTTGGAGGAATTGAGCAATAGGGAGAAGCTGAACAGGGTTGGGCTGTTTTTCCTGGAGCGTCAAAGGCTGAGGTGTGACTATAAAATCATGAGGGGCATTTAGGGTGGTGGGGGGGGCGGGTGGGGGAAAATTTAAAGGGACCTAAGGAATGATGCAGCGGATGATGCATGTATGGAATGAGCTGCCAGAGGAAGTGGTGGAGGCTGGTATAATTACAACATTTAAAAGGCATCTGGATGGTTATATGAATAGGAAGGGTTTAGAGGGCTACAGACCAGATGCTGGCAAATGGTTAGGATTAGGTTAGGATATGCAGTTGGCATAGATGAGTTGGACCGAAGGGTCTATTTCTGTGGTGTACCTCTCTATGACTCTGTGACTTGGGTGAGCAAGTGGGCCTGGTTACCTCCTTACCAAAGTGGAAAAACAGCCTAGTGTTGTTGGTACTTTCTGAGAGCTGAACACCTGTCAGTTGGATAGTAATGAAGTTTTGGACCTGCAATTAGTTTTTTGATTACATGCACAACATTGATCTCTTAAATGCATTTGAGGTATAATCAAGCTCAGTGCAGTTTAGAAAACAGATGGTCATTTAGTAATGAAGTATGTCATGCACTTGAATAAATTGTATATTTAAAAAAAACAATATTTTGTTCGAGGATTCCTGGACCAGAGCTAGCATGTAGGTTATATGGGCAACCACCTGATTTCTAACTGGTGTTTAGTCAGGAGGAGAGAGAAATCCTACTGGATCAGATATCTTTGAAAAGGATCGTGGGGAAACAACCATTTCCTTCAGCTTCTGTGAATCAATTGGGCATCTTTATTGATACAAAGAATAGAGGACTTGATTGCCAGACTTCAGAAATTGTCCAGGGATAAAGACAGCTGTACAGTAGCGCCTTGACATACGAATGACCCCGTTCACGAACAAGTCGGTTTACGAACTGGATTGTATGTAAAATTTTGCTTCTACGTACATACTAAATTCAAGGTATGAACGCAAAAAGCCCGTGTGTGACCACGTGGTTTCATTGTTCTGCTTTGCTGCGTTCTTGTTGAATGCAAAAGCTCTCTAGCCCCGCTTGATCACATTCAGTTCGTCTTTGGCGCATGCGCTGTGAACAGCCGTCCAAGCATTCTTACGCTATCCAAACAATGGGAAAAATTGATTCAGTTCGTGAACTTTTCGGTTTGCGAACCGGGTCCCGGAACGGATTAAGTTCGTAAGTTGAGGCGTTACTGTAATTTTGTTCTGGATTTAACTCCCCTGGTAGCTCCATCAATGTTTACTTGTAGGAAATATACTTGGCTTTGAAGTAATTTCTGATCAGTTTTTTTTTGGCTTAGTTTGTGATCTGTATAGAATTGGAGTCGACATATGAGCAATTCTTCAGGAAATACATGGGCCATTGAAGTGTATTACATTTTCTTTTAAAACTGTTGCTTTGTGTAAATCTGTTTTAGTAAACCTAGTAGTCATAACATTACTCCAGATATTGATTACATTTAATATTGAACATGACCCTTTTCATTAAGTAAATTCTATTATGATTGTTGATTTGATAGTTTGTGTACTGAATCACCAAGTAATCAAGCTACTGTTCTGTTCGGTGCAGGGAATTGCTGTTGTCTCATTACTAATGTAAAAACACTTCTGCACCACTGCATTATCTCTGCTGTTGAGCAAATGAAGTTTAAACCTTCTGAACAAAATAGTTGTGTTCGAACCTATTAGTTCACTATTAATAATCTTGGCATGATTCAAAGCACGTTAATGTGTCTCCTTCTCCCCTCACATCCCCAAAATTCCCATTCCTTCACACTGTTTTCCAAAGCGAATAATAAAACATAGCTGTCTTTGACAATGTTCTTTAATGTGCTACACCACAGACAACTTAATTTTAAAACTACACATTCTGCAGTCACATGATTGAGAACACAAAATTGTAAGTAAAATGTGCATGATAAACCCATAATCTTTCTCTTTAGCACAAGAGAACGCTCTTCAGATAATTATACAATAGTAACCAGTTCCAAAGCTTTTGTTCAATGTGTTTTTTAAGTGTTGTGGGGATTGGGGAACACTGAATAATTTAAATGTTATTAAAAATAAATTCTTGGCTTCCAGGTTGCTGGATCAAGTTTTCTTGCTGTAGTGTTGGAGATTGTAGCATAAGTGAGTTATGTGGGACCATTGAGACATCTCTGAATTCCCTTTAACCCCAGCTTTTTCAGTATCATCCCAGCCACTTCTACTTTTGTTTATGGTTTTCACCTGAAGTAAATGCCCTTGGTCTGTGCTTGACCATGCGAACACTCCTATGATTATTTCCCACTTCCAGTTTGTCTTGACCCTAGTTAAAATTCACGCTACTGTGTTGCTAAGAAACTTTAGCAAGCAAAACAAAAGATGAGAAGCAGAAAAACATCAGCAAAACAAGAGATTGAGAACTGGCAACAGGTGTGGATTCTAAACTATTTGCATGGATTTTCCCTAGAGCAATATAATCTGTGATCCATTACTATTATAACCAAACATTTGGGAGAATGTGAACTTACTGCATAAATAATATTTTATTTCCTTCTATTCTTCTACATCTGTAATGCTTGATTGTCACATTTGCTCAGATTTGAATTCTATTATCCCCATCTCCAAAGTAGATGGTGAATTCTTTTGGCTTGCTTATCATCTAAAGCCTAATTTAACTAAAATGAAATTAGATCCAAAGCTTGTCCCTCCCTACCTCCTTCATGAACAGCTGTCCAATTAAGTCTCCTAGCAATGTTTTGTCTTATCTCCCCTAATTTCAGTTATTTCCCAATTTGATTCTGCCAAAGGAGCCTGACATTACACTGATATCAAACAAGTTATCCTGCAACCAGTTCTTGCAATATATGTATCAAAAAAGGCAGCTCAGAATGGTAGTGAACATGAAATCCCAGCTCCAGCAGTTTGCGATTTGTTTTTTGCTTTGTATGTGCTGAGAGCAAACGTTTTGAGTCTTCCTTCATTTCTGCATTCAATGTTCCAACATGGCTATTTACAAGCTTATGAAAACACTAGCAGATTGCAATTATGAATCTTTTCCTTTGTTCACATTTATCCTATTTTGTTGCAACTCAGTCTTGGAATCTGGCTGCACTATTATCGTTCGTGTCTATATTGTGCAGAAGCTTGAAACAGTTGCACAATGGTGCACAAAAATATATGTAGGCAATTTCCCTTTCCGTTAAAAATGTTTGATTTAATCTCTTTGGTTCATATGGCAATTAAATACCTTTTCTATGGACCATTTTCTGATTGTTATAGGGTTCAGTTTTGCAAGATGCTATGATGCTATTCGATATCATAAACCCAGATATTTGTGGGAAGTGGATAATAGGCTGTAAACCAGTAACATGTAGATCTTACCAAATCTAAAGGCAGGACGTTGCCAATTGGGAAACAAAAGGTGACGGTCAGCCAGTGAATGCAAAGGAGAACTAGCAACAAGCGGCTAAAGTAGTGAACCTTGGAGATTGCTGGCTCTTGTCAACACAGATTGCTTGAGACAATCAAGGGCAGAAGGAACCTGTCATCAGGAGTTCTGGCTTTGTGTTTGATATTTGTATGTAGAGTGACCAACTGCTGGTTGAGGTTCTGAAAGTTTGCACCACCTCTTCCTGGTCCAAATGGAGTGCAGTTGCATACACTTTCCCTTGGGAGCCAGCATTTCCCATTGCTACATTCTCTGACCCCTGAGGAAACCTATGTAGTATCAGCTGATTTTTAAATTAGACTTTCATTCTATGAGGCTGATTCAAACATAATTATTTGTGTCCTGCCTCAGTGCATGCACTGCTATTTACTGTTGTCTTTCCTCACCCAACCATTTTAAAAAAAAAGATAAATTCAATATATCTGTGCTACCTACTTGGCATGGCAATCCTGGCAAGATGCTCTCTGGTCAGAGTTTCTAAAACATTGAGTCACAGTCTCAAAATAAAAGCTTTAGGACTTAGGGGTTTGTTGTCACTCAAGGACCAAATATCTTTGGAATTCTGCATCACCGAAAACACTCAATAGCTCATCTGTGATTATAGTTACGTCTGAGATTTTTGAATTTTTTAGTCAATTGTGCAAATATAGGTGTAGTGATCAAATGCATGGCGAGAGCTGATCAGTCCTGATTGTGTTTACGAACTCAGGATGGGGTTTAATGAATGATCTGCTCCTGTTCCTGTTTCTTATGCTCTTGCAAAACAGTTCCGCAAAGCCAACAAGAAAATTTAATTAGGGAAAGAAAAGAAAGTATGATTTGGACTCCTAATAATGAAACAATAGACTACGTTTGGAATATCGTGTGCAATTCTGGTCTCCCTCCTACAGTAAGGATGTTGTGAAACGTGAAAGGATTCAGAAAAGATTTACAAGGATGCTTCCAGGGTTGAAGGGTTTGAGCTATCGGGAGAGGCTAAATAGGCTGGGTCGGTTTTCCCTGGAGTGTCGGAGGCTGAGGGGTGACCTTAGAAGTTTATAAAATCATGAGGATTATGGATAGGATAAATAGACAAGGCCTTTTCCCTGGGGTCGGGGAGTCCAGAACTAGTGGGCATAAGTTTAGGGTGAGAGGGGAAAAAAATTTGACAGGGACCTAAGAGGCAACTTTTTTACGCAAAGGGTGTGTCCTCCCATCCTTGCCTCAGTCGAAGCAAAACACTCAGATATAGTTTTACCTCCATCTTTATTCTGGGCCCTGGGGGGAGTGAGTATGATTGCCCTTGTGCATGTGCACGTGGATGTGAGTTCTGTCTTCTCTTGAACAGCTGTTTCTCAATGAATTATGTAGTCACTTACAGAGAGGAGCATCCAGATAAGGCAAATTTGTATTGATTGGGTGACTGTTACAATCAGCGAGTATCGATAATCGAGATTAAGCCATCTGGTGTCATACAACGAGTAACTGGCACACATAATGAATGCTGTTCTACCTTGTTAACCCACTACCCTTGCCTCCAGTACCTCATTATTTACTGCAGTTCTTATCTGATCTGAGTCATGCTCAGTTGAACCTCTTGTTTCACAAAACTCAAAACTTAACTCTTTGCCTACCTGCTCATACCCTATACACATTTTCAGGTGGTGCGTGTATGGAATGAGCTGCCAGACGAAGTAGAAGAGGCTGGTACAATTACAACATTTAAAAGGCATCTGGATGGGTACATGAATAGGAAAGGTTTAGAGAGATATAGGCCAAGTGCGGGCAAATAGTTAGGATATGTTAGGTGAGGATATCTAGTCAGCATAGTAGAGTTGGATCAAAGAGTCTGTTTCCGTGCTGTACATCTCTGACTCTGTTATAAATAAGTCAAAATTTCAGTGCAGTCTTCTAAATTACCCCTATGTTCCAGTGGTTTCTCAGTTCTTCCAATGAGCCAATCACCCAGCTACCCTCTCAACTATTTATTGTTTCTCGCAGCTTTGTTCTTTGAGTTGCTACCTCTTTTCTCCAACTTCCAATGCAGATTCTCACTGATTTTATGCCATTCGACATGAGGCACTGACCATTGTTCTTAACCCCCATCCCCCATCTCCTCAGCCATTTACTTACAACCACTTGCAATCACTTGCTCGTTTGTTTCAAAATTAGTCCCCCTCACAAGTAGCCATTACTTTGACATTCTAGAGTGTGGTACCTGGACATCTGAAGTTGTGGCAATCAAAACTGGGATGAAGAGTGGAGAGATGTATAAGGCAAAATCAGAAGAATGTCAAGTTTACAAGGATGTAACTAGAGAATATCCCAAATATTGGGAAAGGCATAGCCATTTATTGAGACATAACAATGAGAATTTTAAATTGGATAAATTGCACTTATTGGTTCAGCCAGTGTAGGAGTGATGGGAAATCAAGATTTGTACAAATTATAAAAGATGGCTTGCAGAATTTTGAATGAACTCCAGTTTTGGAAGACTGAAAGATAGGAAATCAGGTATCAGAACATTGGAATAGTAGAAACTGGAAGCAAGAATGATTAAGTGCTTCAATGGAAAATAAGTTGAGGCAGGAGTGGAAACTGGTGATAGTACTCAGGTAATAGTAAACATCTTTGAAATGCAGAGATGTGGAGTTTTAGCTCTGTTTGAGTATGATGGTAATGACCGTCACTGTTTCTACCTAAATACAACTGTTTATCGAAAGGGGGTATGAAATCAGTTGAGTGAACAGAAGTTGCTGGAAAAGCTCAGCAGGTCTGGCAGCATCTTTGCAGAGAAATCAGAGTTGATATTTCGGGTGCAGTCCAGAGGACTGGTCACCAGACCTAAATCATCATTTCTGATTTCTCTTCACTGATGCTGCCAGACCCGAGCTTTTTCAGAATCTTCTGTTCTTGTTTCTGATTTACAGTATCCGTAGTTCTTTTCGGTTTTTATTTTGTGAGTGAACAGTTTGTTTGAGGGCTAAATACAATTGCCTGAAGCATCCCATGTTTAATTGGTGTAAATTGGCACTCATCTCGAGTTATGTTTTGATTAGTCTGACAATATAGAGATATATCATGTTTGAGAGAGGTAATGGCGATCGGAAGTTGTTCCTTTTAAGTCATTATTGAATACTTCCTGCTGCCTTGGGAAAACAGCCAGCATAACCAAAGACCCCTCCCAACCCAACTCTCTTTCCTTTCCACCCTCCGTCAGACAGACGATACGAAAATTTGAAATGTGGACCAACAAATTTAAGATCATCTTCCCTGCTGTTCTCAGACTTTTGGATGGACCTCTCATTCATTAGACTTGATCTTTCTCCACAACACCTTCGCAGCTGTATATTCTGCATGTTGCTCTCTCACACTGAGGTGTAAGATATGATTTGGCTGGTTAGCAAGCAAAATAATACTTTTCACTGTATCTCTGTACATGTGACAATAACAAATCAAACTAAATCAAAACTGGTTGCTATGACTACCATCAATGTCCATTGAATACAAGAACATTTATAAGGAATCTGTAATTTTATAACATGAGCATGCTTGCCTCTGAGATCAGGTGAAACTTCCAGAAAAAATATTACTGGACTATGGAGAAAGTTGAGTTAACTGGGCTGTTCTTTTAAACACCCGGCCCAGATTTGGTGGGTAATGACTTCCTTCTATGTTGTACTATTCTATAATTCTGTGAACTAAAGAAATTTAGAATGGCATATGAGTTGAGTAGGCCATTCAGCCCTAGAGTCTACTCTGCTATTAAATAAGATAATGGTTGATCTGATTGTAACCTTAAATCCACATTCCTGTCTAACTCTACTAAGCTTTCACCTCCTTGCTTAACAAAAATCAATCTACTTCTGCCTTTAATAACTTTGTTTGCACCACCTTTTCAGGAAGAGAGTTCCACAGACACTCAGCCCTCAAAAAAATGCCTCCTGTGTTTCAAATGGGCAACCCCTAATTTTTATTTTAAAACCGGTCTAGACTCTCACAAGAAAGCATTCCAGGTAAAAACATTCCACTCCTCTGTTAACACCCCTCACTCTTCTAAACTCCAGCAAATCCTAGCCTTAGAACTTTAGGAGTATATAGGTGGGCTGGTCAGATGGCCTGATCAGTGGCAAATGGAATTCAATCTGGAAAATTGTGAGGGGATGCATTTGAGCAGGGCAAACAAGATGAGGGAATATATGTGCATTGTAGGACCTTTGGAAAACACCAAGAATGAGAGGGAACATGGTGTGCATGTTCACTGGTCCCTTAAAATAATGGTGACAGGTGGATGAAGTAGCTAAGAAAGGCACATGGGATACTTGCCTTTATTAGCTGAGGCATAATGTTTTAAGGGTATGAAGGTTATGCTGGAACTATGTAAGAAGGAAGAGTATTGCATGGAATTCTGAAATCCATCTTCTAGAAGGGATGTGATAGCACTGGAGAGGGTGCAGAGGAGATTTACCAGAATGTTGCCCAGACTTGAGAGTTTTAGTTGTGAAGAAAGGTTTAATTGACTCTATTTATTTTCCTTAGAACAGAGGAGACTAATTGGGGGTGGGGGAGGGGTGTAATTGAGATATATAAAATTAAGGGGCATAGACAGGGGAAACGGGAAGAAACTTTGCTGTTGTGGAAGGATCAATGACCAGAGGATGTAAGATTTATGGTGGGGGTGCAGCCACTTTCGAGGGGATGTGAGGAGAAAATGGTTCATCCAGAGTGTCGTGGGAATTTGAAATTCACTGCCTATAAGGATGGTGGAGTCAGAAACTCTTGACATTTTGGAAATATTTAGATGCATACTTGTGATACCAAGACATTAATGCCAATGGGCCAAGTGCTGGAAAATGATATTAGAAAGTTGAGGTGATTTGTTTTTGACTGGCAGGGACTTGCTGGGCTGAAATACTTTTTTCTACACTGTAGACCTTCAACTGTATGCCTTCAAGTCTGTATGCCTAGCCTGTTCAGGCTTTTTGTCATAAGACAATGCTGTCTGTTCTTGCTATTTAACTGGGAAACCTTCTCTGAATGACTTCCAAGGTATTCACATCCTTCTTGAAATAAGGTGTGCAATACAGTGCACAGTACTCCAGATGTAGTCTCCACAGTGTTGTGTATAACCAAAGTATAACCAGCTTTTGTATTCAATTCCCCATGTGGTCAATGATAGCATTCTATTACTTGCTATACTGGCATACTAACCTTTTTTGCCATTCATGTACTAGGACATCAGATCCCTTTGTGCCTCAGATCGTTGCAATCTTTAATGGGGTGCCACAGTGACTCAGTGGTTAGCATTACTGCCTCACAGCGCTGGGTAACTGGGTTCAATTCCACCCTCAGGCAATTCCATGTGTGGAGTTTATACATTCTTCCCACAGTTCAAGGATGTGCAGATTAGATGTACTGGCCATACTAAATTGCCTGAAGTGTCCAGGGATGTATAGGTTACATGGATTAGCCATGCAAAATGCAGGATTCCAGGAACAGAGTAGGGGTGAGATGCTCTTCAGAGGGTTGGTGTGAACTTGGTGGGTCGAATGACTCATTTCCATGCCGTAGGGATTATATTTTTAAAAATAGTTCTTTTATTTTTCATGCCAAAATGGACAATATTACATTTTCCCCCATCATTCTACATTTGCCATATCATTGCCCATTCACTTAACCCATCCATAGTAGTTTCTCTATGTGTTCTTCACTGATTTACTTTCCTGTCAGTCTTGTGTCCTCAGCAAATTTGCAAATCATCTGCTTTGTCATGGCAAGCCACCTAGTCTGAAAATTAGAATTGGCAATTAACTGTTTATGCTGCATCTTCAACAAATTAATACCCGCCACTGATCTGTCTAAAATGGTTTCTCTTATTTTCAAGTCAGTTTCTTGTGTCGTAGTTCTAATGAATGCAAGATGAAAAGCATCAACTTCTAGTCTCCTTCTTGTAGCAGTGTTTAAGTTCTGTGCAACTATGCATTTATTTAATTTATTCCATGCCAAACCTCTGATTATGAATTCCCTTAGTTCCTTTCTCTCTCTCATTTCCTGAATTATTGTTGCTTCTGGGATATAACTTGCAAAATACCTCTCTCTGGTCGGATAGAGCTGCAGCACAGAGAAAAGGCCCTTCAACCCATCGTGTCCATGCCAGTTAAAAACAATTACCTATTTGATTAATCTGCCATTTCCATATTACCAGTTATTAATTTGCCAGTTTGACTTTCTATAGGGCCAGTGCTCACATTGAATCTTTTATTCTTTAAAAACTTATAGAATCTCTTGTTTTATTTTTCTGGATAGTTTTCTCTCATTCTCTCGCTCTCTCTTCGTTAATTTCTTTGGTCACTTTTGGCAGTGTTTTTAATATTTTCAAATTTTCTGCCTTGTTCTCTCTCTTTGCACAATGGTATTTTTTTTCCTTTAGTTGGATACTATCTTTAGCATTTCTAGTTAACCACAGATGATGGATCTAACTTGGAATTCTTGATTCCTTAAAATGTATCCATTCTGAAATATTCCCTTAAATATCTTCTGCTGCATCTCTGTTCTGATGACACTATAAGCTTTAAGAGGTGTATTTTATCCCGTTTTCTTTTTATGAACAGAAGTGGAGACTGAGGTGTGTGCTTAAAGCCAATACAGTAAACAGCTTGTTAGGCCTTGGGTTTATTTTAAAAGATTTGGAACAATAAAAGCAGTCTGAATCAGTTGGGTCAAGTCCCCACAGAACCAGGATTTTTTTACTTTTAGTTTTCAGTCATTGCTGAGGTCTTGAAGCTGGATATGGAAGCTCTTATTCCTCTCTCTCTCGATGCTACAAGTTGGGGTTATCTTCTTCTTTCTGCGAGAATTTTATGTGAGACAATCTATTTTACTGAATTTGCCTTTGCCAAGGGTGTCCTTATGGGATGTTATAATATTGGAGCACTGTTTAGTAGTTAAATAATGTATCATTTTGTTAATTTCTCTCTATTGAAAAACTTGCTTCAACCTTTTCGTTTGTTGTATATTAACTATAGTGTACAAATAAAGTGTGTTTTACTTTCGGCCTGGTTGTTTGACCAGTCGAGTTGCATCCAGAACGCAATGCCTGGTACTTTACAATAAGGAAAGGTTAGGGTCTAGGCTATCTCCTTGACATGTTTTGAGGTACTTTGGGTCTTGTCCATAACACTATTTGACCTATCCTTTTTAACCTAGTTTTCCAGTTCATTTAAGCCAAGTCTGTCGTCTTACCCTCGTAATTCATTCCCTCCTCCCCATTTTTAACTTTTAATAATTGGTGAGGTGAGAGTGACAGCTCATGATATCAAGGCTGCATTTGACTGAGTGTGGCAACAAGGAGCCCAAGCAAAACTCAAATCAATAAGTACCGGCAAATTCTCCACTGGTTGGAGTCATACCTGAGACATAAGAAGATGGTCGTGGTTGTTGGAGGTTAATCGTCTCAGCTGTAGGATATCTGTGTAGGAGTTCATCAGGTAGTGTCCTAGGCCCAACCATCTTCAGCTGCTTCACCAATAATCTTCCCTCCATCATCAGGTCATAAGTGGAGACTTTTGCTGCTGATTATACAATATTCAGCACCATTCACAACTCCTCAGATACAGAAGCAATCCATGTTCAAACCCAAGGAGATCTAGACAATACACAGGCTTGGGCTGACAGGTGGCAATAACACTTGTGCCAGTCAAATGCCAGACAATGACCATCACCATAAGAGACTAACCACCACCCCTTGATTATTCAATGGTGTACCATAGCTGAATCCTCCAGCATCAACATCCTGGGTGTTACATTTGACCAGAGACTCAACTGTACACTCCACATGAACAGAATGGTGACAAGAGCAGGTCAGAGGCTAAGAAGACTGGCAAGTAACTCACCTACTGACATTCCAAAGCCTGTCCATCATCTACAAAGCATAAGTCACAAGTGTGATGGAATACTCCCCACTTGCCTACTTGATACCATCCAGGATAAAGCAACCTGCTTGATTGGCAACACATCCACCACTAACCCTCTATAACACCAGTGTGTACTATCTACAAGATGCACTGAACAAATTCACCAAAGATCCTCAGTCAGCACCTTTTAAGCCCATGACCACTTCCATCTAGAAGGGTAAGGGTAGCAGATATGGGAGAACAACACCATCTGAAAGTTTTTTTCCAAGCCACTCGGTTCCTGATTTGGAAATGTGTCACCGTTCTTTCATTGTTGCTGTGTCAAAATCCTGGCGTTCCCTCCCTAATGGCATTGTGGGTCAACTCACTGCAGCTTTGAGAAGGCAGCTCATCATCACTTTCTCAAGGGGCAACTAGGAGCAGGCAAGAACGCTGGCCAGCCACCAATTCACACATTCCACAAATGAATAAAAAGTAAAAATACTAATCTCAGACCCACACCCCTTTCCCACAAATTGAATGTAAAATTCAATCATGTTATGGTTGTGCTACCTCGGGCACCTTTGCTGTAAGGTCATTAGGCCACAATGCACTAAACTAAGTCTGTCTAGCCTGCCCTTTGGTTCCAGAACGTGATGTCTTAAGAAACTATCCCTGAAAACTTTGAGATCCTCATCTAGGCTACTTTTGACCATCTGACTTTTCTACTTGATATCTAAATTAAAATCTCCAATGATTCTTGCTGTGCCTTTTTGACACGTTCTCACTACTACTACTTTTATACTCTCCTGTCTTGTTGGTTCCTGTGCAGAATTGTGTGCAATAATCCCACAACTCCTACGGAGTGTTGCTGAACAAAGAGACCTTGGAGTGCAGGTTGTTCAAAGTTCCTTGAAAGTAGAGTTGCAGGTAGATAGGACAGCGAAGAAGGTATTTGGTATGATTTATTTTATTGTTCAGAGTATTGAGTACAGGGGTTGGGAGGTCATGTTGCAGCTATACAAGTCATTTGTTATGCCACTTTTGGAATATTGTGTGCAATTCTGGTCTCCCACCTATCGGAAGGTTGTTGTGAAAGGGTTCAGAAAAGGTTTACAAGGATGTTGCCAGGATTGGAGGATTTGACCTATAGGGAGAGGTTGGATAGGCTGTGGCTGTTATCCCTGGACTGTTGGAGGCTGAGGGCTGACTGTACAGAGGTTTATACAATCCTGATAGGATAAATAGACAAGGTCTTTACCCTGGGGTGAGGGAGTCCAAAACTAGAAGGCATAGGTTTAAGGTGAGAGAGTAAAGATATAGAAGAGACCTAAGGGGCAGCTTTTTCATACAGGGTGGTACCTGTATGAAATGAACTGCCAGAGGAAGTGGTGGAGGCTAGTACAACTGCAACATTTTAAAAGGTATCTGGATGGGTATATGAATAGGAAGGGTTTGGAGGGTTATGGGCCAGGTGCTGGCAAGTGGGACTAGATTGGGTAAAGGGTCTGTTTTCGTACTGTACACCTCTATGACCTTTTTAAGGGACATCTTGCCTTTGACATTGCTTATTTCTACCCAAATACTTTCCACATCTTGGTTTCCACATCTTGAATCTCCACCCCCTCTATTGTGCTAATAATGTCATTAACCAACTCAGCCATTCCTTCAATTTTTCCTGTCATTAGAAATTATCTGTACCCTTCAACATTCGGGTCCCAATCCATGTCAAGCTGCAGCCATGTCTCTGTGATGGTAGCAGATCACTGAGTTGATCGTTTTCTTTTGAATGCTACATATATTCAGAAAAAGAACCTTTAGTTTTACCCTGTTAGTTTTTTTGTAAATTGCTGTCTTATATAAAAGTTGACTACTGGATTTGTGCATCGCTATTCCTTCCGCTCACAATCTGTTGAGAATTGAATTGAATAGAATCAAATCGAATCAAATTGAACCTGACCTGTCCTGCACCAAGGCGCAGTAAAAAAAAACCGTCTTGCGAGCAATACAGGCAGATCACATAGTTAAGTAGCATAGATAGTAAAGAATAAGTAAACAACGGCAAAAACAAAAACACAGGTACAGGTGAATGGTAAGAGTTTGTGAGTCCATTCAGTATTCTAACAAGAGTAGGGTAGAAACTGTTGCAAAACTGGTTGGTGCATGTGTTCAGGCTTCTGTACCTTCTCCTCGATGGTAGAGGCTATAGAAAAACATTGCTGGTCTGGGATGGATCCTTGAGAATGCTGGCAGCCTTTCCTTGACAGCGGACCTGGTAGATGGATTCTATAGATGGGAAGTTGGCCTTTGCGATTGTCCGGGCTGAGTTCACCACTCTCAGTAACCATCTCTGATCTTGAATGGTACAGTTGCCATACCAGGTAGTAATACATCCAGACAGAATGCTGTTGATGGCACATCTATAAAGTTGGCAAGGATATTTGCTGTCATGCCAAACTTCCTCGGCTGCCTAAAGAAGAAGAGACCGTGTTGGGCCATTGTAACCAGTGCATCCACGTGAAGAGTCCAAGAAAGCTAGTTGTGAATGACAACTCCCAGGAGCTTGATGCTCTCCACTTGTTCCACCTCTGTGCTGTTAATGTGTAAGGGGGGCATGAGTAACATCCTGCTGAAAGTCAAGTCAATAATGAGTTCCTTGGTTTTGCTGGCTTTGAGAGCTGGGTTGTTCTCAGTGCACCATTTTTCCAGGTCTTCCACCTCCCGTCTGTAGTCTGTCATATTAATTTCTCATATTAATACCTTTTTTATTAGTCTTGATTCTACCCTTTGATTTCCCAAATTTAATCCTTTGACTCCAGTATTTAGTTTGAAATCCTGTCCCCTTTCCTGGTTGCATTGTTTTGCAAGCATATCCGCTCCAGCACGGTTCAGGTGGAGACCATCTGTCCCATTTGGAACAGATCCAATACTGATGCCAGTGTCCTGTGAACTGGATAATAATTTCTGCATACCAGTGTTGAACCTCGCATTCATCTCTGTAATGTTGTTTGTCTTGTGCCAAATTGCATGTGGCTCAGACAGTTGTGCAGAGATTGATCTTCTGTGTTTTGCTTAAATTGGTGTTTAACTTTTCACACTGACTATGTAGAGCGTCCTCCTTTATCCTGTTTATGTTGGTACCTATATGGACCATGACACTGGATCTTACACTCACATCCCCACCCCCTGCAAGTTCCTCTCCAGTACTGAGACGTCCTGATGTTCTCCTGTTTTGGGTACATAAGTAAGAGCAACAAACCTGTTTTTTTTCCCCTGGTGATTTTATTGTATAACACCTTTTTTCTGTCCATACTTTGTTAGAAAACTAAATCTCATGCTCATTCAATTGAAAATTAAAACAGCTATTTTTGTCCTTCCATTCCTTTGTAGTCAAATACAAAGTAATCTGAGAACCCAGCAAGGTCATATGCTCCAAAAGTGAAGGTTATCAATTCAGTAACTTCACATTTGATGTACTTGCCACAATTTACTTCACCTGCTGTGTTGCAACACACACCCGAAGTGGTCCACTGACTCTGTAATCCTGCCATGTCAAAGATGAGGAAAATGAGAAACAGATTTGCTTGTTCATGTGCATGACTATGTCCATTATGTTTTGTTAGTTTCTGAAAGGGATAATGCTAAAGTTTGCTTTGCTTTGAGCTCCATGCAATCAGACTATGGCATAAGAACTGGGGTGGGCAGAAAGTGTGGTGGTGAAAGTTAAAACATCTTATGATTGTGAAGTGGGCAAACTTATATCCTAGATCTCTTAATCATCTAGGGTTCCTGAAGGAGGGCTTATGCCTGAAACATCGATTCTCCTGCTCCTCGGATGCTGCCTGGCCTGCTGTGTATTTCCAGCATCATATTTTTCAACTCTTAATCATCTTAGTAACTATCTGTTTCATTAATGCAATTTATACCTGATTGCTTTGCCTTGCCTTGCTTTGCTCTGCTTTCATTCAGTTGGTGTTGTGCAACAAACAAGACAATGGCCTCTCATTAGGCTACTTTTGTAGTTTTTTCCTGTGCAACTTCAGACCATCCTGTTGATGCAGTCAGAAAATAAAGATGTTGACCGTGTCATTGCACACTCATACAACATGACCGGTAGTGGAGTGGTTTAGAATTCTATTAAATTGTACAGAACAAGAGATTTTCAGTTACAGCTAAAGAGATCAATTCTGGCAGAAAGACATTTGAGTATCCTGCAGCAAATTCATGGCAGGATTCTGCATGGCAGTATCTAAAGTTGAGGGAAAAAGCATTTCAGATCGCAAGAAAAATGCAGAAACAAGTGTGAACTAGAAGCTACAAAGAGCTGGCAAAATAGCTATACCACCTATTTTTAGATTACGTTGGGTATTAATGAACCGTTAGAACAGTTGGAACATTGAGTAAAAATGAACAGTCCAAATTAGACTTTTAACCAAAAAGTGTGAATACACACTGGTGGCAAAGTTATTAAACTTAATATACCTGATAAGCAAGGGGAAGGCTTTGGTTAAAAAGAAAGCGCAGTTACAATCTAAATAAGTAGAACTTAAAGTACTTGCAGTTTAGTGAGGGTTGCTCTGATAGTGTTGACGGGAATATGGAAAATAGAACCCATAGAAGTGATTGAGTACTGAGAGTGTTTCAAAGCTTGAATTTTGGCTATAAAGCAGTAATTTGGAAACCAAAGCAGATAGTTAAATAGAAGAAAATGTTAAAAACTTCTTTATTAATTCCTTGAGATTTTGGATCTGAGCTATTGGTTGGGAGATATTGTGGCTCTGTCTTGTCTGCTCATGAAATGAGAACCTGGCAACAATCTTGGTGCCAGAAACAGCCATGGCAAACAGCCCAGTTGACTGTGGCTAGTACTTGTTATTAACATCTGAAGGCTCATACCAAAATGGGAGCTGAGATGCCATTTCAGAGAGCAGTTAAAAGTCAACGAGATTACTCTGAGTTTGGTGTCACATGTAGGCCAGAGTAGGTAAAGATGATAGATTTCCTTCCCTGAAGGGCATTGGTGAAACGGCTGGATTTTTATAACAATTGGCAATGGTTTCAGTGCCATCATTAGACTCTTAATTCCAGGTTTTTTTAAGGTATCAAATCCACCATACGTTGTGGATCAAAATCCAATCCCAAAAGCATTACCTGGTTGCTTGGATTATTAGTCCAGTCACCGTATTACTATCAAATCGACCTCGAGCAGAAGTTCCATCAATAAAGCTGTGGTTAAGGCAGTAAGACTTTAAGGCTGCAGAAATTGCAGTTCATTCTGGGAAGCTTTTAAGATGAATGGGATTCTTCACTTAAAACTGTAAGGCAAAAGCTAAAACTACAAGTGGTGTCGACAGCATGAATCATCTCAAGAAAGCTGCCCAACCCCAGAGGAGGAAGTGCTGGATGTCTTGAAACGGTTAAAGGTGGATAAATCCCCAGGACCTGATCAGATGTACCCTAGAACTCTGTGGGAAGCTAGAGAAGTGATTGCTGGGCCTCTTGCCTGAGATATTTGTATCATCGATAGTCACAGGTGCGGTGCTGGAAGACTGGAGGTTGGCTAACATGGTGCCACTGTTTAAGAAGGGCGGTAAGGACAAGCCAAGGAACTATAGACTGGTGAGCCTGATGTCAGTGGTGGGCAAGTTGTTGGAGGGAATCCTGAGGGACAGGACGTACATATATTTCGAAAGGTAAGGACTGATAGTCAACATGGCTTTGTGTGTGGGAAATAGTATCTTTCAAACTTGATTGAGTTTTTTGAGGAAGTAACAAAGAGGATTGATGAGGGCAGAGCGGAAGGTGTGATCTATATGGACTTCAGTAAGGCGTTTGACGAGGTTCCCCATGGGAGACTGGTTAGCAAGGTTAGATCTCATGGTATACAGGGAGAACTAGCCATATGGATACAGAACTGGCTCAAAGGTAGAAGACAGGGTGGTGGTGGAGGGTTGTTTTTCAGACTGGAGGCCTGTGATCAGTGGTGTGTCACATGGATTGATGCTCGGTCCACTACCTTTTGTCATTTACATAAATGATTTGGATGTGAACATACTTACTGTTAGTAAGTTTGCAGATGACACCAAAATTGGAAATGTAGTGGACAGCGAAGAAGGTTACCTCCGTACACCCGCATCTTGATCAGATGGGCCAATGGGCTGAGAAGTGGCAAATGGAGTTTAATTCAGATAAATGTGAGGTGCTGCATTTTGGGAAAGCAAATCTTAGCAGGACTTATACACTTAGTGATAAGGTCCTAGGGAGTGTTGCTGAACAAAGAGACCTTGGAGTGCAGGTTCATAGCTCCTTGAAAGCGGAGTCGCAGGTAGATAGGATAGTGAAGAAGGCGTTTGGTATGCTTTCTTTTGTTGGTCAGAGTATTGAGTACAGGAGTTGGGAGGTCATGTTGTGGCTGTACAGGACATTAGTTAGGCCACTGTTGGAATATTGCTTGCAATTCTGGTCTCCTCCTTATTGGAAAGGTGTTGTGAAACTTGAAAGGGTTTAGAAAAGATTTACAAGGTTGTTGCCAGGATTGGAGGCTTTGAGCTATCAGAGAGAGGCTGAACAGGCTTGGGGCTATTTTCCCTGGAGTGTCAGAGGTTGAGGGGTGACCTTGTAAGAGGTTTACAAAATTTGAGGGGTATGGATAGGATAAATATGCAAAGTCTTTTCCCTGGGTTTGGGGAGTCCAGAACTAGAGGGCATAGGTTTAGGGTGAGAGAGGAAAGATATAAAAGAGACCTAAGGGGCAACTTTTTCACACAGATCCATTTGTGCATCAATGTTTCACATTCTATCATCATTTTAAATAATATTCCTCCATTTCTTTTTCTACAGAAGTGTATAACTTCACCCTTATTCACAATATGCTGCTTCTGCTAAGCTTGTTAAACATGTTTTCCCTTTCATAAGTCTGTGTTGTCTTTGTCCAGCCTTGTTTATGTTTTCCAAATCTCTTGTTCTTTCATGATGATCAATTCTAGGAATTCATCTCCCACAGTATTGCTTATGTAGTTTGCCAAGTATTTATGTAAATTCAAGCTTATCGTTAGTGGTATTTTTGTTGCATGTTTTCCCCAATTATTTGTTTAATTTCATTTTTGTTTGGAGGCCTATATACAACTCTTACTAATGTTTTCCACCCCTTGTTGCTTTTTAGCTTCACTGAGACTGATTTTATACCTTGACTTTTGAGCCAGTACTCATTATTGCACTAATTTCATCTTTTTCTGATGGCCACCCCAACTGCTGAAGGAGCAGATAGTTTTAGAATCACAGCTCAAGGAAACGTTAGTTTCTGAACAGTTGTCGAACAACTGTTTAAGAGACATCTTTAAGTATTTCGATAGATTTCTGGATTTGTGGTAGAATGTAAAAAGAAGGAATGTCTTACAATTAACAATGATGGCATAAAATAATTCTCTCATTTGGTTGAAGAGAGACAATGTTCAGGTGGCAACACATCCTGGTAAACAAATAATTATGACAGATTTAATTTTGTCATCTCATCTTCTGACTTCAAATTTGAGAAAAGTGTTTTTTTGTTTGGTTTTTGAGAGAATTATCTGCACAAGTAATGGAGATCATGCTATGTTGGCATGGATGGGTTGGGCTGAAGGGCCTGTTTATGCAGTATGACTGACTCTAAGGAAGCAGCACTCCTTCAAGTAGCAGAGCTGATGAAGTTCAACTGTTGAGTTTGCCAATAATGCAACCACTGGACAAATGCAAATATTCAACCTAATTAACAAATTGGAAGTCCAGAGTTGACCCACTTCAGTACAGATTGTCCAATAAATTGAGAATAAATATAGGTGTGCACAGATGGAGATGGCTCCATAAGAATCCATGGAAGCCACAGATGACCAATGTCCACATAATCTGGTCATAATCGAGAAGAAATTATCTGGCGCAGATCAAGAATGCTATCAAAAAGAGATTGACTGATTCTGATGTTTGGGAAATTCAATAAAGAAAATACGATTTTATCAGGGCAGCCATCTTCCATTAGAGAATTCATAAGATTAAATATGCCTCAGATTATGTTCAATTTTGTGTTTCAGCAATAAAGAGTTCCACTGTGTTAGAAATTTGGGGGATTAAGGGTCCGCCAGATGGACCAATTACTTGGGTTCAGCAAGAATGACATCCTCTGAAAGGCATCCAAGAAACAAAATGAAAAAAGACTTTGCAATCCTCATGAATTCTAGAACAAAAATCAAGGTCAACAGTCCTCGAGCCAAAGATCTTACCTGTCTTTCAAATGCAAAGAAAACTTCTTCTCTGGAAGAATTCTGAAACTCGAGACCACCTGAATTTATGAAGTCAAAGATTTGGGTAGGGGGTATAAATTTAGTTATGGGGAAAAGTTTGGGATGAGATGTTGTATAAGGTCGTCATATTGAAAGAGTTGATGCTGAAGACTGCATAAAGTTCCAGTGAAGCTGAAGGAGTCATAAGGATGTGGGTGGGAAAAGAAAAACTATCTCAGCATCTCTAAAGAAATGGACCTGTTTTCCTAGATCTCCTATAATAGTCTTAGTAGCAATGTTAATTTTACTTGTATGATTGAATTTGTAATACAAATTGCAATCATGCAGTAAAGTGCATCTTGTCTGAGACACAGCCTGTTATTGGATTGCACTATAGATGTCCTATAACTTTTTACACCAAGTACGCCCTGTCGATGCAGTCAGAAAATGGAAAATGTTGCAGCTGTTTTCCTGACCCCATGTTGGCAGTGGTTAGCATCACATCTTATGACATAGTACAGTGTTCAGTACTTTCCTTTTTAAAGTATTCAAAACTTTGCAGATTACTTTGAATTTTTAGCCAGTGATGTAACCTCAGTAATTTTGTTAGTCCATCCTTTGTAGATCTAAAGTTCTGTTATCTTTGAGTAGATTTTACAGATGCCAATTGAAACGTTTGTGAATTTTTTTAAAGTAACTTTCACTTGAAGGGACTAATGCTGTTTAGATATAAATTTTCATAATTGCTGTATTTTTATATAGAAATTATTAGTTAAACTCCTTATTCAACTGTATCATTGTTCCTGCAAATTCCTTTTTTTTGAATCTACACGAAAATTTTGGTTTGAAATGCAAAGCCTCAAATTCAAAATCGGCCAAAGCACATGTTACAGAATGAAGGGTATTGTGGACACTATTCAGTATCTGCTATGATGTGCTAATTGGATCAGTCTCCCTCAGTTTATAAGTTTCTTAGCTCATCTAGACTCTTGTAGATGGTAACTGAGTTATTGCAAAGTATGTATCCTTGATGGGTAGAAGAGCAACCAAAAAGTTTAGCAATCTTCACCTAACGTGATCCCCTTTCAGCTCATGGATATTCCCAGTATATCAGGTTGCAGGCTGTGTGGGCCAATCTGACTGTGAAGCCTATTTGTGCTTACCTTTTACTTTATTGGTTTGTAGCTATTTGGGGTCTCATTGATGTGTAAGTGAAATACCAAACCCTTTATCAACAATCTGATGATGCATGCAAATTAACTGGATCATTGATTTAAATATTAATGTCATGCAACCATGACAATCACCGATGTATTTCCATTCGGCCTGGTATTGATATGCTGAATTGGCTGAGTTGCTTACAGCACTGAAAGAGGCTGTTTGGCTATTTCATCTGCATGGTCAACAAAGATCTACCTATGTTAATATTACTTTCCAGCTCTTGGCACATCACTCTGGAGGCATGGCAATGCAAGTAGATATCTAAATACTGCCTTAAATGTTTTGAGAATTTGTGACAGCTTTGCTTTCAAACAGTGAATTTCAAACTTGCGCCACCCTCTGGTGAAAAGTATTTTCCTTAACTCCCCTCTTAGCTTTGCCCTTTATCTTAAAACTATGCCCCTGATTATTGACCCTTGTACCAATATAGAAAGTTCCTTCCTATCCACAATATCTATGCCACTCAATGTTATTCAACTCCTTTAGGTTGCCTCTCAACCCTTGGTCCTCCAAGGAAAACAACTCAGTGTATCTAATCTGTCCCTGTGTATTAAACTCTCCTGCCTAGGGATTGTCCTCGTAAATCTGCTACCCTCTACATATTGTAGTTGCATCCTTCGTATAGTTTGGTGACCAGAATTGCAATCGGTATTCCAGTTGTAGCCTAACTAGTGTTTTTATACATTTTGAGCATGACTTCCTTGCTCTTGCATTCTGCAGCTTGGCTAATAAAGACGAGTATCCCACCTACTACCTTTAACCACCTTATCTGCTTGATGTGCTACCTTTAGGGATCTGTGGATATGCACACCAAGGTCCCTCTGATCTTCAGTGCTTTCTGTGGTCCTACCATTCCCTGTCATCCCTCTGTTCTGACTACTGAACAGTTCAGCGATATCCTTCTGCAGTTGACAGCTATCTTCCTCACTGTTTATCACACCACCAATGTTTGTGTCACCATGAATATTTTGATTATGGCCCTTACAGTTAAGTTCAAATCATTAACGTAGACCATAAGTGGCAAGGGCCCTAGTGCTAAGCCCTGTGGAAACCTATTAGAAACAGCTTTCCAACCACAGAAATATCTCTAACATTACTCCTTGCTTCCTGCTACTCAGCCAACCTTGGATCCAATGTGCCACTTTGCCTTGGATCAATAGGGCTTCCACTTTCTCAATCAGTCTGCTTTGTGGGAACTTATCAAAGGCCTTGCTAAATTCCATGTAGACTACATCAAGTGCATTATCTCCTTAAAACCCCTGGTTACCTGTTCAAAAAATTTCAAGTCAATTTGTCAAGTGTGACCTTTCCCATATCAAATCAGTGTTGACTAACCCTGATTAATCTACATATCTATAAATGTAGATCTATTCTATCACTCAGAATTCATTCTAATAATCTTACTCTTAAGCAAGCTTAGACTTGTTGACCTGTCATTTCCTGGCCTATCCCTTCCTCATATTTTTAATAGTGGGGCAATGTTTGCAATCCTCAGGCACCTTACCTATGGTCAGAGAATTTAAAGATTACTGCCAGGACCCCTGATAAACCCCTCTCTTGCCTGCATGACTGACATACATCTCAATTGGCGTCAGCACATTTATCCATTTTGAAGGTTGCTTAACCAGCTGTCTTTCCTTTTCCTTCATTCTGCCCTTGAATACTTAACTAATTTCCTTTTAAGTGAAGCCCCTACCCAACCCTTTTTAAGCTCCTCTAGGGACTCTGCTGTATTTGTTATCTGCCTAAAGCTTATTTTCTTAACCCTAACCTTTTGTGCCTTGATCTTTAACTTATCTCCACTCAGCAGTATGCTTGCCCAAAGTGCTGGGGAAACTCCTGCGGGTCTGGCAGCATCTGTGGGGTGTGAGGGGGAGATATTTGAGTCTGGTATGATTCCTGTTGAAGATGTCTGCCCCTTTTTTTTGTGTGTGTTCTACTTCTACTGATATGGTCTAACATGATGATCCCTCCCAAAGGTATCATGCCTCGTCTTTGCTATTAAAGGCTTCTTAATCAATTATACAGCCTATCTTCTATCCTCCACCCTCCACCACCACCAATCCCCTGCAACACTATCTCATCTGAATATCTTATAATTAGGAATATTGAGCTGCCAATTCTACCCATCTTCCAGCAATATCTCTGTCATAACTATGATAACATACTCCATTCATTATGCCTCAGTCACCTTGTATTAAAATATATTCCATTTAGTTTTATTAATCTAGCGTCTTTCTTATCTAGCCTTTTGTTTCTACTGCCTTCCAGACTTGGTTACTAGTGTTTCAATTTATAATACCATCTCAACATCTCTCTCCTCTGAATTACTTATCAGGATCCCATCTTCTTACCAATCTAGTTTAAGTCTACACAACCAGCGTTCGTTAACTCCTGCAGGGTTGTTGGCTCGCCTCCTGTTCAAATGCCATCCAACTTGGGCAGGTTTCAGCTCCCCCAGAAATGGTGCGTCAGGAATCTAAATCTCTATCCTTCACCATCTCTCTGCTCATGCCTTCAGCTGCTCTATTGTTCTCTTCCTGTACTCATTACAGTGTGACACTGCAATAATCTAGACATTACTACCTAATTTCCTAAAGTCTACTTGCAGGATGACATTTCTCTTTTTTTATGTCATTGGTTCCAACATCGTAGAATTTAGCATTCAGTTTGAGAATCTGAAACTGGGTCAGAAACTGTGCTAAATGGCACAGTTCGCTGAGTGGACTGGGAACGGAGTTTTGCAGAAAAGTTCATGGTTGAAGAATGGAAGTTGGTTTTTAAAAGATATTTCTTGACTCGCAGCATAGATAACTCCCCAGTGAGTAAGAGAGATTCTTCAAAGGGGTTAAATTGATGCTTAATTGGGGAAGTTCCAAACCATATCAACGTGAAAGAAGTAAACTTAAAAAGTGGTAAATATTAGTGAACCAGAGAATTGGGAAAATTTAAAAGCTAACATAAAATGACTAAAACAGAGGGAAAACTAGCAAGCAAATATGAAAATGAACACTAAAACTTATTTAAATATATGAAGAAGAGAGAGGTAATGGTGAACATAGACCCCCCCCCCCCCCCGCCGCCTCAGATAATGAGGCTAGGAAATAATAGGGATCTATTAGGGCAAAAGAGTTGAACAAAAAATTTTACGTTGGTATTCACAGAATTCCAGTATTAGTAAATAAAGGCTGGGATAGGAAAAGGAACTAAATGCAATAACTATAGTTAGGAAACAGTATGTGGGGAAACCATTCGAGCTAAAGGCTGATAAGTGCCTTATTCCTGATGGGTGGCATTCTAGAATATTAAAAGAAGGAGCTACAGAAGTGATGGATGCACTGGTAGTAATCTTCTAAAATTGCTTAGATTCTAGAAATATCCAAAAAGATTGAATAAAACGTCTTAAATTAGAAGTTTTACAAAAAGGGAGAGAGATTAATAATGGGTAACTATAAGCCAGTTATGTTGTTATGTCATTAGGGAAATTTTAGTGTCTGTTCTAAAGGATTAATAGCAGAACATTTAGAAATGCACAACATAATCAAGCAGAGCCAACATGGCTTCGTGGAGGGGAGTCATGACAAATTTATTCCAACTGGTTGAGGTAACAAGCAGGGTAAATAAAAGGGACCATTAGATGTGATCTGTTTGGATTTCCAAAAAGCATTTAAGTAAGAGCTTGTGCTGTTTGGGGTGGTACTTTGGCATGGACAGAATATTGGCTAACTAGTAGAAGATAGGTGGGATTTTAAAGATGGTACCCTGTGACTAGTGGAGTGCCACAAGGATCAGTGCTGGGCCACACTTACTGTTGCTTGGATGACAGAAGTGAATACTATTAGATTTGCAGATGATACAAAAATATGGGGAGGCAAGTAATGAGGATGACAGTGAGTCTACAGAGAGATATAAACAGATGGAGAGTGGGAAAAGCCTTGTTAGGTGGAATGTAGTGTGGGACTGTGTGATTGCACTTTGGCAAGATAGTTAGAAGAACTGAATACTAATTAAATGGGGAAGGATTGCAGAAAGGTGCAGCATAAAGGAATTTTGGGTCCTTTTGAATGAAAGACAAAAAGTACATCAATTATTAGAGAAGGCAAATGTAATGTTGGCCCTTTTTTTTTTCTTTGTGAATAAAAATAGGGAGGTCTTGCTAAAACCATGCAAGGCACTAATGAAACCTCACTTAGAATACTGAGAGCAGTTTTGATTCCCTTGTCCTAGGGAATTAGCATTGGAGGCAGCTCAGAAGATGTTCACTATGTTGATACTAGGTATGGAGGGATTTTCTGATAGGTTTGGCTTTGAATTGTAGAAAATTGAGAGATGACCTAAACATAAAATTTTGTGGGCTTGTTGAGGTAGAAGCATAATGTTTATTTTCCCCTTGTTGGTAATGTTCTGTAATTTATAGCCACTCTGGAAGTTCTGTGCACAGCAAATGGCCTTGATATATCATGGCATTGACTTGGTTCCAGATGTTGCTGCTCTGCCTTGGTAAGAAAATCTGAGGGAATGCTGCTTGTTGTAAAGTTTAAAATCAGAGAGCATAAACTCAGCATAAGACTTGCCTATTGAAGACCGGGATGAGGAAAACTTTTTTTTTCAGAGGGTGGTAAATTGTGGAAATATTCATTCCAGAGAGCTGTTGAGGCTGAGTGATTTAAGTATATTCTGGCCCGAAGGAAACAACAAATTTACAATAGTTAAAGGAATCCAGGGTTATGGGAAAAGGCAGGAAAGAGTGGAGTTGAAAATTATCAAAACATCCATGATTTTATTGAATGGCAGAGAAGGGCTTTTGCCCGAAACGTCGATTTTGAAGCTACTTGGATGCTGCCTGAACTGCTGTGCTCTTCCAGCACCACTAATCCAGAATCTGGTTTCCAGCATCTGCAGTCATTGTTTTTACCACACTGGGTCAAATGACCTACTTCTCCTATGTCTTATGATCTAACATGGACCACGACCTCTAACTGTTGACCTTGCCCCTTCAGAATGTCTGCATTTGTTCCATAATACCCTTTACCCTGGCATCATCTTGGCTTCATGTCAGTGGTTATAGAAACACTTGTCTGTCCAACTGTCACACACTACCACTATTGTCCATCCACCATTTATCCATCCCCTTCCCAAGCAACTGGACCACCCAAAGTCCTGTGACCTTGGTTGTAACTGGCCTCCATAGAGAAATTTTCACTCTGACTTTTCCAAGGCTGAAAAACATTTGTGAATAAGATGCATTCAAAGAATGCCATCACCACCTGCCTGGTCCTCCCTTTTTTTTGTCAGGCAATCACCCGGATTGTCTCTGTATGCACTTCTTTAGGCTGCAGTGTGATTACGTCTAGAAGCGTGCTATCCAAGATCCTCTCAATGTCATGCATGTACAGTAGTGCCCCTAGATCCCAAATCCAGAGTTCAACTTGCTCCAGCCAGAGACACTGCGGGCAGGCATGGTTTTCCAGACCATCAGTAGCATCTGGAATTTTCCACCTAGTGCAGGATGCATTGACCATGGGCCTGAATTTCCTAGTCATATCATAACAGAGTAGAATGCTTTTATTTTACCCTTGAGCCTATTAAAATATAGTCTAGAAAAATCTTATTCTTTATGTCAAATAAACAACCAGAATGCCTTAAGCATCAAGTTAAGAAATTTAGTGACTAAGTTTTAAAACTTAGATAATTATCTATCTAAAATCCTGTTCTAGATGTTACTTCACTGAGGCCTGGGAGCAGTTGTCCTTCTATTTCTTAGCTGAGGAATAATCTAAAAAGGGATGCTACAGGAACGTGTAAAGCTAATGGTGGTGAAATCAATGTTAAATTTGCAGCAGATTTTAGAAAAATGTTTTCCCTTTTAAGGATAAAACCTTTTGTTCACAGTGTTGCAAAATATTTGGAATTTAGATTTATTAGTATCTTGTAGTTTTGAAATTGTAAAAGTTGATCATATTATTTGTTTGGTTTTAATTTCGGATCCTCTTTATGTAATTGCAGATATGTCAACACGTTACTGAAGCTCATCCCTCAGGTCCTGCAACTGCAGGAGCAGCTGAGACAAGCTGTACAAAATGGAGACATGGAGACATCACATGGTATCTGCAGAATTGCTGTGGCTCTTGGAGAAAATCACTCTAGGTTCGGCTTGCTATCGTTTTACTTATGTTGCACTTCAATCCTGTTTTAACAATTGTTGCTTGCAAAAAGATAAGAAACAAAAATGAAACCTAGAAAATGTAGTTTGTAATGTAAAAAAAAATCATCTGATTAGTTTTGAAATATTTAAATTGAGCATGTTAACTTTAAGATCATCTTTTTGAGTTCTTGATTGAATTTATTTATGATAAATATATTGGCCCCTAACTTGGAGAGTTGAGCCTTAATGAGAAATTGTGGTTAAAATAAGAAGTAACCAACACTTGTGAAAATGAACAAATGTCTTGATGGGACTTCCTACCCTTGGAAATTTTGGGAGTAGGAAGTACTGTGCAGAGTTATCCATGTGGAAGATGGGACACTAGGTACAAGAAATGTATCGAGACCGCAACCAATTATGTAACTGTTCAGAGAGTAGTGGAGCAATAATGAATCGTATTGGTTGCACAATCTCAGATTGGTTTATTAGAATTCTGTTATCAGCTTTATTGAACAGAAAATGTAATTATGAAGTATTTTTAATGCCCCTGTTCAGATGTTATGAACTCTCTGGGGCAGATGGGACTTGAATCCTGACCTTTTAGCCAAAAGATAGGGATACTGTCACTGTGCCACAAAAACCCTTCGCCTCAATTATATAGTGCCCTCCAACTATGAAAACCATCCCGAGGTGTTTCACAGAAGAGAAAATAAACTAAAGTTAATTTTGAACCAAAAGGAGGTGCGCTAGCCTACTAGATCAGTAATCCAGAGGTCTGAACAAATTTCACTAAGGTAGTTAAGGTAATTTAAAATTAAAATCATTAAATCTGGAATGAAATGTTTGTTTCATTAACAAAAAAGAAATCAACTGCCAGTTGTAAAGTCTGATTTGAGTGAATTAATGTCCTTTGGAACTAATGTCAGCTGTTAAAGAAGGCAGATTGCCATCACCTTCTCAAGGGCAGTTAGGAATTGGCAATAACCTCTGCCCTTGCCAGCAATGCTCATAAAAATATCTCAGGAGACTTAACTAAAAGCTTGGTCCAAAGTTAGTTTAATTGGAGAGCCTTATAATCATGTCTGTAGTTGGAGAATAGAGGGAAAGTTTCACAAGTTTATCATGAAAAATAGTGAAGTCAAGTAACTTTTAAAAATCATTCCAGTTACCCTGAAGCTTGTATCTTTCTTCATCTTTTTGTTTTCTCCTGTTCATGAGAGACATTGTTGAAATAAAACTATTATTGCTTCAAATACTTATTACTAGTAGCATAGTGATAATATTGAAGTGGATTTTTAACAATAAAGCAACAGCTTCTGCATTCTTGGAATTACCTTTACCATTTTATTTTCTTGAAATTATGTTGCAGCAAAGTGTTGTTGAAACTTTTCCAACTACCAAGTGTTTGTTCCTTGTACAGAGCCTTGTTGGAGCAAGTGGAGCACTGGCAAACATTCCTAGCACTTGTCAACATGATCATGTTTTGCACAGGAATTCCAGGCCACTATCCAGTGAATGAAACTACAAGCTCTTTAACCCTTACATTCTGGTACACGCTTCAGGTATGAGCAGTATCTTTTGAATTCAATAAAATGCAAATGTGGTATACTAATTCCTAATGTAAGTTCAGTAGTCCCCACTTTGTGAAGTATTGCCTTTCACTAGCAAAGGAAACAAATTTGTCCTCTGGTGCCTGCCTCAGGTTCACCACCTCCTCTGCTGGAAGGTTCCATAGTTTTGCTCAGTCACAACGTGATTTCTTGAGCTACACCAATGAAATGTACTTCATACTTTGAGTCATGGTCTCTTCCAGTCAAGACCCTGAACAACTTCAGCAAGAAAAGTCTGGTCATTTAGAGTTAGGAATCAAGACTTTGACTAGTTGAATAATGCCTTTATTTGTGCCGCTCCTTCGCTGTGACCCAGCACCTCAAAATGATCCCCTCTCAGAAACAACCTATTCTGCACCTTCCTGCAGGACATCTGCTGAACAACATCAGATTACCACAGCTCCGCTTTTTTCACATTGAAACCCAGGGCAATAATATGAACTGTTTGGAAATTGGTAGAGAGAGACATTGCTGCCGAAGGTGGTTATGACGTAAAGGAGAGGAACAAGTATGTCCAAGTCAGGTTGCAAGTGTTCCTGTCAGCTCCACTGGGGAGGGGGCGGTGGGTCTCTGCTTATGCTGTTTGCGTTTTATACAGGATAAGATTGGTTATAACTTCACAACAAAGTGTTAACTTAAACAAAAGGTTACATATAATCAAAAGAAAGGTTTAATCATCAAGTATTGTTTCACTTCTAAAGCAATCTTGATGGCTAACAATTTTGGGAGTACATCCAACTTGCCACCTTTTGACAGTCGTGAAATTGGAATAAGCTAAATGAAGACCTCCGCTGGCCTTGTGGCTGCAACTCTAGAATATTAGTATATTGTCTTCACTCTGTTCACAAAGCCATGACGCAATTCTTTGTCAAGTGCCAAATCAGAGTAACACGGTGTTTAGCCAATGCAGATCTTAGCACTACAATTAAGCAGAATATATGACAATATATTAATCAATGAATATACTTTAATTGTGTTATTCTAACTAAAATAAGTCAAACATGAAATGTCATTTCCTTACATCCTTCCTTCAATCTTGTCAAAACCAAGCCCACCCTTATTCTTTTAAACTCCAGTGGAAACAGACCCAGCAAGTCTAATCTATACTAATAAGACAATGCACTCATTCCAGGTATCAATCTAAATGTTCTCTGAGCTACCTCCAATGCATTTACATCCTACCTTTTAATTAAGGAGACCAAATTGCACATGTATTCGAGATGTCTGAATAATGTCCTGTATAACTGAAGAATAACATTTCCTTTTAATGTTCAATTCTCTCCTAATAAAGTACAACATCTGATTAACCACCTTGATGGCATGTTGTGCCTATATGCTAACCTTTTGCGATTCATGCACTAGATACCTAAATCCCTCTGCTCCTTGGAATTCCATAGTCATTCTTCATTTTAAGTAATGCCCTGGTTTTTACATTCTTCCTGACAAGGTGAACAAACTCATTTTCTGAAGTCCTATTCTATGGGCATTATAGATGAGGCTGTTAAAATCAAATTATATTGACAAGAATATATAATGCTGTGTTCTGGATTAGTGGTGCTGGAAGAGCACAGCAGTTCAGGCAGCATCCAAGTAGCTTCAAAATCGATGTTTCGGGCAAAAGCCCTTCATCAGGAATAAAGGCAGTGAGCCTGAAGCATGGAGAGATAAGCTAGAGGAGGGTGGGGGTGGGGAGAAAGTAGCAAAGAGTACAATGGGTGAGTGGGGGAGGGGATGAAGGTGATAGGTCAAGGAGGAGAGGGTGGAGTGGATAGGTAGAAAAGGAGATAGGCAGGTAGGACAAGTACGGACAAGTCATGGGGACAGTGCTGAGCCGGAAGTTTAGAACTAGGGTGAGGTGGGGGAAGGGGAAATGAGGAAGCTGTTGAAGTCCACATTGATGCCCTGGGGTTGAAGTGTTCCAAGGCGGAAGATGAGGCGTTCTTCCTCCAGGCGTCTGGTGGTGAGGGAGCGGCGGTGAAGGAGGCCCAGGACCTCAATGTCCTCGGCAGAGTGGGAGGGGGAGTTGAAATGTTGGGCCACGGGGCGGTGTGGTTGATTGGTGCGGGTATCCCGGAGATGTCCCTAAAACGCTCTGCTAGGAGGCGCCCAGTCTCCCCAATGTAGAGGAGACCGCATCGGGAGCAACGGATACAATAAATGATATTAGTGGATGTGGAAGGCTCCTTTAGGGCCTTGGATAGAGGTGAGGGAGGAGGTGTGGGCGCAGGTTTTACAATTCCTGCGGTGGCAGGGGAAAGTGCCAGGATTGGAGGGTGGGTTGTAGGGGGGGGTGTGGACCTGACCAGGTAGTCACGGAGGGAACAGTCTTTGCGGAAGGTGGAAAAGGGGTGGGGAGGGAAATATATCCCTGGTGGTGGGAATGTCGGCGGATGATTTGGTTTATGCGAAGGTTGGTAGGGTGGAAGGGGAGCACCAGGGGCGTTCTGTCCTTGTTACGGTTGGAGGGGTGGGGTCTGAGGGCGGAGGTGCGGGATGTAGACGAGATGCATTGGAGGGCATCTTTTAACCAGGTGGGAAGGGAAATTGCGGTCTCTAAAGAAGGAGGCCATCTGGTGTGTTCAGTGGTGGAACTGGTCCTCCTGGCCCATACCACCTCCCTCACCTCTATCCAAGGCCCTAAAGGAGCCTTCCACATCCACTAATATCATTTATTGTATCCGTTGCTCCCGATGCGGTCTCCTCTACATTGGGGAGACTGGGCGCCTCCTAGCAGAGTGCTTTAGGGAACATCTCCGGGACACCCGCACCAATCAACCACACCGCCCCGTGGCCCAACATTTCAACTCCCCCTCCCACTCTGCTGAGGACATGGAGGTCCTGGGCCTCCTTCACCGCCGTTCCCTCACCACCAGACGCCTGGAGGAAGAACGCCTCATCTTCCGCCTCGGAACACTTCAACCCCAGGGCATCAATGTGGACTTCAACAGTTTCCTCATTTTCCCCTTCCCCCACCTCACCCTAGTTTTAAACTTCCGGCTCAGCACTGTCCCCATGACTTGTCCGGGACTTGTCCTACCTGCCTATCTCCTTTTCCACCTATCCACTCCACCCTCTCCTCCCTGACCTATCACCTTCATCCCCTCCCCCACTCACCCATTGTACTCTATGCTACTCTCTCCCCACCCCCACACTCCTCTCGCTTATCTCTCCACGCTTCAGGCTCACTGCCTTTATTCCTGATGAAGGGCTTTTGCCCGAAATGTCGATTTTGAAGCTACTTGGATGCTGCCTGAACTGCTGTGCTCTTCCAGCACCATTAATCCAGAATCTGGTTTCCAGCATCTGCAGTCATTGTTTTTACCTATATAATGCTGAGTGTCATTTCACATTCAGCGATTCATAAGAATCTTAAAGCTTTGCTAAAAATACTGGTAATACATTATCAAGAACAGTGTTAAACATTTTAGATCTTTATTTGCTCGTATCCATGATCTCTTATCCAACTGCTCATCGCGTTGTACCCAGCCCATCTTTGTTTGGGATTGATCTTTGCTTGTTGTGTTTGCACAGTTGAACCTCCTTCTCCTTCTCACCAAATGGTAACAATCTCTGATTGTATTGATGAGTATAATTTCTTGCAAATCAGACTTAAATCAGACTTTTCTGGTTTAAACCCCGATAGAGATTGAAACTTTTTTTTATTGCCTGTCCCTAGTTACCCTTGAGAAGTGATGGTGAACTGCTTCCTTGAACCACTGTGGTCCATTTTCTATATGTAGGCCTGCTGTGCCTCTACAGGTGAAATTTCAGGATTTTGATCCGATAACACTGAAAGAACGGTGATAGTTTTCCATGTCATGATAGTGAATGGCTTAGAAGAGAACTTGCACATAGTTGTGTCTGATGTATCTGCTGCCCTTGTCCTTCTGAGTGGAAATGGTTGTGGGGTTGGAAGGTGCTATCCAGGCAGTCTTGGTGAATTTCTGCAGTGCATCTTGTAATTAGTACACATTGCTGTTATTTGAATGTCAGTGGTGGAGGGCATAGATGTTTGTGGATTTGGTGCTAATCAAGCAGACTGCTTTGTTCTGGATGGTATCAAACTTCTTGTTTGCTCCTCTGAGCTGCATTCATCTAAACATGGGGAGTATTCCTTCACACCCCTGACTTGCACCTTGTAGGTGGTGGGCAGACTTTGGTGAATCAGGAGATGAGCTACTTATTGTTGTTTCCTTAACGTCCAACCTGTTCTTGTAGCCACTGTTTATATGGTGAATCCAGTTGAATTTCTGGTCAATGGTAATCTCATTTTATTCGTGTTGCTATTAATTATTAAAGTCCAGTACATTGTCTCTTTTTGGAGATAGCCGTAGCCTGGCATTTGTGTGTACAAAAGTTATTAGCCGTTTTTCAGTACAAGCCTGGATATTCAAATCTTGCTGCATTTGAGCATGGGCTGCTTCAATATCTGAGATGTTGTGAATGGTGCTGAACGTTGTGCACTTGTTGGTGGACGTCCTCACTTCTGATTTTGTAATGATGGAAGGTCATTGATGAAGTAGCTGAAGTGATTGTGCCTAGGATCCTCCCCTGAGGGATCCTACAGAGGTGACCTGAAGCTGAGATGATTGACCTCCAACAACCACATCCATTATCCTTTGTACCAGTTATGACTCCAATAAGCAGAGGGATTTCCACCTGATTTTCGTTGACTCCAGTTTTGCTAGGGTTCCTTGGTGCTATGCTCTGTCAAATGTTGCCTTGATATCAAGGCCAGTTGTTCTCCCTTCACCTCTGGAATTCTGGTCTTTTGTCCATGTTTGAAACAAGGCTGTAGTAAGGTCAGGAGCTGAGTGGCCCTGGCAGAACCTAAACTGTTTGTCACTGAGCGCGTTATTGCTGAGCAGTTGCTGGTTGATAGTCCTGTTAATGAGTGCTTCCTTCATGTGACTGATAATTGAGATTTATCTATCTGTTGGTAAATTTTCATAGTTATTGAATAATGCAGTGCATGCGGTCACTATTTAACTCCTCCTATCACTTTGAAAGATCTATCTAGCTAGTTTCATTCCTTCCCTTAATGTCATGTCTCTATTGACTTTAATTTATTGCCATGGAATCTTTCAAGTGCCCATTAAGTTTGTCCTAGATTAATGTCTCTAAATATTTCTCAGCACGTATATTAAGTTGATTGTCCTGTGATTGCTATGCTTATATTACTAATCTTTTTCTGAAAGTTTTCATTCCTGCAGCAATGATCTCAAGGGAGACCACTTTTCTTTTTATAACAAATTTAAATTCCCTAGTTATTAATGTAAAGATTTACACCATGGTTTTTTTGTATTTCAGAAAACCATTTACTGGCAAGAGTAAAACAAAGCAAGCAGCATTAACTGACACTTTTACACATGCTTAGTCTTTGAGCTTGAAGGCCTAAATAGAACACTCCCCATTCTTTTTTCATCTTTGCTCATGAATACCTCTACACACGGCAGGATCTTAAAGTTTCCTTCAATTCACTTCTCCTGGGACTAAACTGAGGTAGACCACAGTTCTTAGTTCTCAGTATTCCTGCTATTCTACAAGATGTGAGGTTTCTTATGGTGCTTCTATGAACATCTCTCTAAGCAACCCTCCACCGGTCATTTCAAACATCACAACTGCGGATACCCTAACTCAATAATAAGCCATACTGTTTGCTTCACGACTCTCAATGATACCCTTACTACTTGTTTGCAGCTACTGGTAGTTTTCTTTCTCTGCTTGTTTCTAAGTCATTCCAGCTTAAGACACAAACTTTTGTACTTCAGTTACTTCTGAACAGGCTATTTGTTTGTTTCCATGATTAATCATATGGATATTAGTAAAACAAAAGGGAATCTTCCCTGCATATCCTTTTACCAAAACAACATAACACATCTTGGATGTCTCAGATGAAGATTTCAATAAATTAACTTGGTGATGAAATACGTTCTCTCCAGATTTTGTATGGGACAATTTAACTAACCAGTAGCCTTATTGGAACAGACAGTTCCAGGTGTTACTAAATGGAAATGTTCTGTTCTGGGAAACAAAAGAGGAGGTGTATTTCCAGGTTTTCAACAGGCTAATCTGGAAACTAAGAGGCTGCTGAGTAGTTCTTAGTTGGAGAAGGAGGCAGACAGAAGCTCCATGATTGGTGTTGCTGCTAACTGTTTAACTAAAGCTAGTCAACCTACATGAGCTTTGTGGTGTGGTCTCAGGAATGTCCTTGGAGCAATGGTGGGGCTCGGAAGAAGCTGTGTACCAAAAATTTGGTACAGCTGAGAGTAGGAATTTGAAATTCCACAAGCTGTATTTGCCAAATGCAATTGAGCAAGATTAAACTTGGAGAAAGTACCCAAGGGTAGTTTTAGCATGGTGAAGCTGGCAATCTGAGAAGAGCTGGAATTATGTTTGTGAAAGAATACTAAATGCAGTTTGAGCCCAGGAAAGCGAAAATTCAGGAAAAGTGGTTGATTGACAAGTCCTAGGGCAGATATTGAGTAATCAATGATGGAGCAGATCCTGAGAAGCATTTTCAAGGTCAGACCACCTAAAGTGAAGAATTATGGTCCTTTGTGGAATTAAATGAGATTTGATGCTTACTATCCACGGGATCTGTCTTGATCACATTTATTCTTTGTGCGTTGTGACAGTGTTCGATCTCAATCTATTGATGATATTAATGTTAATTCTGGATGTTAGAAGTAAACATCTAAGAGTGCTGTGGGAGAAAGGAAAATATTGCTTATATATAATTTAAGTATGAGAACAGACTTCACTAAATGCAATGAAAACTTGAATGAATTATCAGAGTCTAGAAAGGGAAAGTGAGCACAGTAGGCACTCACTTTTTACATTCACTCAGCTGGTGTGGCACCTTCATTCAGTTGGTACGCATGTTGCAACCAGGGTCATGGAGCTCTCATCCAATAGTTGACAGCTGAGTGCAGCAGACCATCATGGACTGTCAGATAATCATTGGTCATGTGGGATTGTGTTCAAATAACGACCAGAATCGGCGAGTGGCGAAAATAGCCTCTTAATCAGCAATCACAGCATAAGTTCGAGGCAGCAATAGAATCCCAAAATACACTCCTTACAGTAGCCCCTTTATGCATAGTTCTTACATCTGTTAAAATTCCATTACTGTGGTGTTACATTTTTTTAAATCTCTGGTACACAAAGATTTAAAGGGCTTTTGTCCTGGGAGAGGATATGCGTTAAAACATGTGCTAAGTGCTGGCTGCTACTTCTGATGGGACAAGTAGGAGGTTGGAAGAACACAGCAAGCCAGGCAGCATCAGGAGATTGAGAAGTCAGTGTTTCAGGTGTAACCCTGAAGAAGGGTTCCATCCGAAACATTGACTTCTCACCTCCTGATGCTGCCTGGCTTGCTGTGTTCTTCAACTCCCGCTTGTCTACTTTTTGATTCCAACGTCTGCAGGTTTTATTTTGTCTCTAATCACTCCTGATGGGACGTCTGTCTGGTCTGCTTGCATAATTAGTAGGTGTTAGAACTTTTGTCTTTTAATTTTGAAAGTATTAGTGAAAATGCTAGGCCTTGTGCTAAGTAAATTAAATATTGTACCTATACTTAAAAGAATGAAGGATATTAAAGTGATTACTGTAGCTGGATTGTGAGATTTATTTACTGTTTGTCAGTGTGAGTTTCAATCATTCATGTAATTTCATGGAAGCGTTGGGTTGTCAGTTAGTTTCTTAAAGGGATAATGGCCCAGTTAATCTATTCAGGTCCAGAAGATGGTTGGTTAGGGCTGAATAATATTATAATGTTTCGTAGAGATTTGATGGGGCTGACATTGTTCTCTATGATATGGTTGGTAAGGGTTGATTAACATTTGTTTTGTGCCAACAAAAGCAAGCACAGACAAAACACAAAGAGGCTCAAATTCACCCTCTCCACGCAAACCAGGTAGTAGCATGATGACTGAGATACTATGTTATAGGCTATCTTTATTAACTCACCAGCTTGCTATATTCATTTATGCCAGGCTCCTGTTCATTCAAAACCCTTTATTAACCCATTATTTACTATAACATGATTTCATTCATTCATAAAACTGCTGTTCTGTAGTATCTAAATTTGAAAACCCTTTCAAACCCATGACAGAGGAACCTTGATTATCCAAAGAAGATGGGCAGGCAGTTTTTCGTTTGAATAATTGATTATTTGGATAATTGATTTGACCGTTAACAAGGCTTGTATGTTGCACTTATTCAGCGGTAAACAGTGCTTGTAGCAATGGGTGTTAAGATGTGAAAATGCAGTACAGTAGAACTTCAATTATCCGAGTTTCGGATTATCTGAGCAAGAGCTCGAGGTCCTGTAAATCATTACATCAGAGGTAAGTGAATTTGGATTACCAGTATTGAAGAACATGTGAAAATGCTGGCAAAAGCAAAGAAACACAAGCACCTCGAGCAAAACTATTGGATTTTTTTAAATGTGAGAGTTACTTTTGCAAAGGGCTGTGTAACTAAGTGCCTAATTCCTGTCACTTTACTGGTTAGTTCATGAAAAAAATGGCAGAGAAAGTAAACGCATATGCGAGGTGATGCTTCTGTCTTTCTGTCACTGCAGAGTTCAGTGGAACTGACAAATGCTGTTGTGATTGTCGAAGCTGTTCAGGACCTTGTTTAATGCTGGGATTTCATGTGTGATGGGAAGGGTTTGGTCCGTCAGTTTAACCTGCAGAATGCAAAGATTAGTTTGTTTTAAATAGCACACTCCTGAAAATTATAGGTTTTAAAAAAAACTCTCCAAAAGGGCACAGCATTAGATCAGCATGGTTTCCCTTGTATATGATCAAATCAATAATCCGAATAATCAATTATCTGAAGGAAATATTGCCCGCCCATCTCCTTCAGATTATCGAGGTTCCTCTGTAATGGATTTGAAATGGTTTCCAAATTTAAATACTACAGAACAGCAGTTTTATGAATGAATGAAATAATGTTGTAGTAAATGGTTTTGAATGAACAGGAACCTGGTATTAATGAATATAGTAAACTTGCGAGTGAGTTAATAAAGATACCCTATAACACCGTATCTCAGTCGTCATACAACTATTTGGTTTGCATTGTGAGGATGAATTTTAGCCTTTATTTGTTTTGCTTGTGCTTGATTTTAATGGCACAAAATACACGTTCATATTTGGAACTATCTGATTGCTTAGTGTGACCATGGCGAGTGTCCAAGTGGGCATGGAGGACAGAATAGTAACTTGGAGAGGTTTTTTAGACAGGTTGTAGCTAGGGTTAGGTAGATTGAATAGTCTCTGACACCTCCCTCCCCTTCCTGGACCTCTCTATCTCCATTAATGACAACTGACTTAATGCTGACATTTATTTTACAAACCTACCGACTCCCACAGCTTCCTGGATTACACATCTTCCCACCCTACCTCCTGCAAAAATGCCATCCTGTTTTCCCAATTCCTCCGCCTCCACTGTATCTGCTCCCAGGAGGACCAGTTTCACCACAGAACACACCAGATGGCCTCCTTCATTAGAGATCGCAATTTCCCTTCCCACGTGGTTGAAGATGCCCTCCAACACATCTCATCCACATCCTGCACTGCTGCCCTCATACCCCACCCTTCCAACTGTAACAAGGACAGACACCCCCCCCCCCCCCCCCCCCCGGTTCTCCCTTCCATCCTAACAGCCTTCGCATAAACGGCATCAGCCGGCAACGTTTCTGCCACCTCCAAACGGACCCCCCACTACCAGGGATATATTTCCCTCCCCACCCCTTTCAGCTTTCTGCAAACACTGTTCCCTCCATGACTACCTGGTCAGGTCCACCCCCCCCACCCCCCGAACAACCCACCCTCCCATCCTGGCACCTTTCGCTGCTACCGCAGGAATTGCAAAACCTGCGCCCACACCACCTCCCTCACCTCCATCTAGGGCCCCAAAGGTGTCTTCCACATTCATCAAAGTTTCACTGCACATACAACGATGTCACTTATTGTATCAGTTGCTCCCTGTGTGGTCTTCTCTACATTGGGGAGACTGGATGCCTCCTTGGAGAGCACTTTAGGGAACATCTCTGGGACACCCACACCAATCAACCCCACTCCCCTGTGGCCCAACATTTCCATTCCCCCTCCCACTCTGCCTAGAACATATGGGTCCTGGGCCTCCTCCATCACCAGTTCCTCACCACCTGACGCCTGGAGGAAGAACGCCTCATCTTCAGCCTCAGAACACTTCAACCCCAGGGCATTAATGTGGACCTCACCAGTTTCCTCATTTACATCCCCCACCTTACCCCAATTCCAAACTTCCAGCTCAGCACTGTCCTCATGACCTATCCTACCTGCTAATCCTTCCCACCTATTTGCTCCACCCTCCTCTCTGACCTATCACCTCCATTCCCACCCCCCATTCACCTATTGTACCTTTTGTTACCTTCTCCCCAGCTCCCGCCCCACTTATCTGTCCATCCTGGAGGCTCCCTGCCTCCATTCCTGATGAAGGGCTTTTGCCCAAAACGTCGATTTTCCTGCTCATCAGATGCTGCCTGACCTGCTGAGCTTTTCCAGCACCACTCTGATCTAGACTCTGTATAGTCTCGTGGTTAAACAGCAACTGCTTTTAAGTTTTGTGTGCAAGGGATTGTCAGCCATGCCTGCTGTATGCTGTAAGTGTTGAGTTCAGTCCCCAGTTAGGGGGACAGTGCAAGATTGCCAGGTGCACAGCAGCCTTGTTAAAGATAGTAGATATCCTTGGCACCCCTGCTGCATGGATAGCCATTCCAGGAATGGTAAGTGGTAACATGGGGCTAGAATTAGAAGCGAGGGTGCAAGTAGGGTTGAGGTAGTTAATTAATAAAATCATACAGTGTAGAAATAGGTTCTGTAGCCCAACATGTTTATGCTAAACAACAAATACTAAACTAAACTAATCCCATTAACCTGAACTTGGTCCATAACCTCCTACTTCCACTTCACCTGACAAAGGAGCGATGCTCCGAAAGCTTGCGATTTCAAGTAAATCTGTGGGACTATAACCTGGTGTGGTGTGACTTGTGACTTGTGACTTTGTCCACTCCAGTCCAACACCAGCGCC